>NC_048294.1:18859421-19166921 GCF_009762535.1 Notolabrus celidotus | reverse complement strand
TTTCAGACATGTTGAATTCAAATTTTGGTGACTATGAAACTATGAAACACAACACAAACAAACATTAATGCTCCTCCATGTAACGTCACAGATCGGCTAATGATTTCACACACTCCTTTGACTTGTAGACATGAGGAGCTGGGGATCAAACTGCCCTTATGTGACTCAATTATGTGACTCAATTGCATCATATCCAAAAGAAGTATGATCTAGATTGGTTTGGCTTTAGCGTATGACTCTTTACGCATCACTCACTGTTTCCACCTCCTCCCTCCTGCCTGGTTCAGTCCCCTCCCTCTCCGTCCTGCAGGATAATTAGATTATGTGAGGAATGTGTGACAGTGGATGTGGATCCAGCCTCAGAGCTGCAGTCCAACAGGCAGACATCTCCTGCTGCCCTGAAATGAATTATGGATGCATTGGAAACGTGCAGTTTATAAATATCTGTGAGAATTCCTTGTCCGAACATGGAGACACTCTGATGAAAGCTCCTGGATGAGCCTCCTCCATCGTACGCCAGATACCTGCAGCTCACCTGGTGTTGGTTAATAGATGATACCTGTGTGAGTTATGATCAGATGTTCCACTCAGATGTGTTTTGAAGGAGAGTTTCGTTGCTTCATCACAGATACCTGAACATGGAGTCCCTGCCATAGAAGACTTTGTGGTACATTGTGAGTCCAGCACGTGGATCAGGTGGACGCCTGGTTTGTTTTAGACTGCTGAGACACTTCAGGTCACATTAGTTCACCTCCTGGGCCTCTGGGCCTGATGTTGATGAAGGTGATTTCATATTATTATTAAAGAATGTGAAATATCACCTCAGAGGGCTTCAGTTCCTGTAAGATGTATGTGTCTGAAGAGGCTGACACATATTTAACATTTTTAAGAGGATACTGAATTTCAGCCTTTGAATCTGACAAGGTTTGACTCTGCAGAGGCTCTCCTGAGGCTGCTTTCATGAAAAACAACTTCAGTAAGAAGATTCAACATTACTTCTCGTGCAGACCAAAGGAGGCATGTGCTGCAGAAACAGCTGAGAGTAGAAACTGTGAACACTCAATCAACTTTGCAAAATCTCCATCTAGAGCTGGGCGATATAAATATACAAATAAAAATGTTATCACGTTTTGTTTTGTTTTTACATCAGTTGATATCGATAATTATCGCTTTATAAATCAAATCATTATTTCATTTAAATGTAAAGGCAGATCTTTGCTCCAGAGTGAAAGTTGAAGACGGTTTGTTAGCTCGTATCTTGATTTAGTTTTCTGATAAACTTCTTGAATCCATCATTTCTGACGGTGCCAACAGGAAGCAGGTCTTCAATGTAAGATGAGATTTTTGTTTGTTTTAGTTTGTAGATTCCTTTTTTCTATGGTTGAGATAATTTGCATAATCTCATTTGAATTTAGACTAATGACTCTGCTTTGAGCTGGTAGGTTTAGCTTTTTCTTCATTGTCGCTGTCGCACCTTTTACCCTGCAACATGATTGGCTGTTCAATGTTGTCTTCTTCTACTGTCTAATGTTGTGTAGAAACTAGCGTTTAAGACACATAAGTGCCCCCTCCGTTTCCAGTGGTTGGGGGATGTAATTACAGGTTTAATTATATTGGATGTTTGTCGAATATTTGTTATATTTATATTGAGAAAAATTATATCACGATAATTATGGTTATTGAATTATCGCCCAGCCCTATCTTGCGGAAGATAAGCGAGAGCCGGGTAATAATGAATAATGTCATGTCATGTGTTTCTCTTGAATGCTCTTAAAGTTGAAGAGACTCCTCATGTTGTCTTCTCAACAGTCCTGAACCAAAGGCAGTTATTTCATTGAAATACAAACACAGGGGCAATAATCCGTCCTGTTACGGGATTCATTAAACTCATTGAACTATGAATATCTTATCTTAGACAAGTTTTTAACCTGCCTGAACACCTCACTGCTGAGGCGTTCTTGAGCAAGGCACGGAACCTTGAATCCTGTCGCTGCTCTAACATCAGTGTGATGTATTCTTGAACTCCCTTAGCTTTTCTAAATAACCGTCTCCTCTTTATCTCCACTTGCCCCCTTCAGTCCTCACTCCTACGCTGTCGTCGCCTTTGATACCATCACATGTTGACTGTAAGCTTGAGTTGCTCACAAACAGGCCCTCAGTGTGAGAGAGGTGTGTGTTATCAGAGTGTGGAGACTTGACGTGATGCCATCCGTATCAGGAGCAGCTCTCAGATAGGATCATGTGAAGGTGTGTGCACATACCTGAGCCTCTGCTGCACGTGGTTCTTCCTGCTGCTGCTTGGTTCTGAGTGGAAGCTGGATTTTATTTTCCAGCAGCAGAAGCAGCCATAACTCTGCAGCAGAGTGTGCGTCAGGTGGGCTGCCAGGTCTGTCTCAGGCTGATCAATTGGCTGGCTGTTCCCTGTCTCCACCTGACTGTGCACCTGTCTGTTATATAACCATGTTTTGTTTTTGTTCAGGGTCAGTTTAATGTTTGTTTAAATCAAACATACAGAGCTTTAGGATGGATTAATGAGCTGTGATCTATTTCTGTGTATAGTTTGATGTAAACAGTATATCCGCAGCTGGTTCTTGTTTTCATACTTTCTACTGGTTTCAAGAAAAACTCTGACTCTCGTTATTTCAACACGTTTTGAACGTTTTAAAACAGGCTTGACTTTAAAAACTCCTAAAAGTTTGAGATGTTTCTTTCAGCGTTCTGTGCGTGTGTTTGAGCTGAGGTGCATCTTTGAGATTGGACAAGTTAAATGTATCTCAGTCAGGACTAGGGATGTAAATTTCAAGTATCTTCCGTGATCGATCTGATTGATCGAAATGTTAACGATCATTTATCGATTAATCATTTAAAAAAATGTAAGCGTTTTCCATCTCTGGAATAATGCCAAATGAGTTTTTTTCTCCTGAATCAAATTTTCCTCGACACAATGTATGGAACTGACAGTATTGAATAGCTACGGATCGTATTGAGGTGTTCAAAATGTTAAACACGCTGAATATCAATGTGTGGAGCAGGCTCATAATCTCTGTGGACATACATAAAAATGAAGGCTCAGACTTCAACAAGGTAACTGAACAGAAACATATTTCAAACTCATAGTGTCCAGTTTTCTGTCTACTTGTTCTTATTGAGAAAAAGAAGCATGTGTACGTGCGTGGTCAGGTGTCGGCCGGGAGCGCAAGTTATAATCAATCCGGCAGAATATTCTCTTGGTCAGAGGTGGGACACAAATTAAAATCAAATGTTCGGGCTGAGTTTGAACAGAGTGTTAGTAGCTTTCTTTGCATTTCAATGCAGCACGTTTTGGCAGTGAAATGTCTTCAAAGAACATGTGTGGTCTTTTATGTCGTGCTCTGTCATTCTACTTTTTAAAGTTAAGAAATTATACAAAGAAACATGAACTCTGTGTGATAATTTGTGAGTATTGGAGACAGAAGAGCAACTAAGGATATTTATTTGTGTGTGATTGTGTGGCACATCTTTCATGCCACCCCAGGACAAGTTAGTGCCCCAGTTTCTAATGTTTTGTATGTAAACCACAAAAAAAGCTCAGCCTGATGTCACGCGTGCAGAGGTTCAGTTACAACATGAATCTTTGTGTCACTTTATAGGCCTACTTGGTGTCCCTTGATACTTGGCATCAACTAAATGTAGAGTTGTTGGATTTGCAGGCGAGATAAGATGCTATGCTGTTTTTTTCTGAGCTCACTCTGATTCATGAAACACAGAAACCTGGTGTGCATAAACTCTGTATGCCTATACAATCCTTTAACACGTCGCATCTGTTTTTGTTCTGCAGCGATGGAGGAGCTGGTGTGTGAGCTCCGTCTGTTCCTGGACCTGCTGGACAGAGAGTACCTGAGCGCTGGGGTACGAGAGAGGAAGCTGCACCTGTCCAACATCCTGCACAGAGTCCTCTCAGATAAAGGTGAGGTCATCACACGCTGTACCATTTAAAACTCTGCAGAGACTCTACTTCAAAGTGATCTGCCTTTACCTTCAAATGCAGAGTTTTTATTTAGTTTTTAGAAATGATTTTCTTTGTGCATGCCTCAACTGAGAGGAAAGGACAGTATATAGAGGAAACAAGAGAGGAATGATGTGTCAAAGACTTTAGCCTCTGTACATGTGTTGTGCTTTTTTCATAAATGTAATGTTTTTCTAGAGACAGCTACTTCATTTTTAAAGATTTTAATATGTTTAAAGTGAAAGTTCTGCCTTCTTTTGTCAACTGTTTGTGCAACAAAGACATTTTCTAATTTTCCGTCTCTTGCTTATCCGTCACAGAGCCGTCTTTCAAATCAGAGATCCACAGCGGTCTGCCGGCCCCGCCTCAGATGCCCCTCCCTGCAATCCCTCATCCTTGGCTGGTAACTCTATTGTCCTGATGTCATGACCTTTGACCTCATGGTTACAGCATAATCTAAAACATGAGGAAGTTAGCACTCATGAAACAGGAACAGATTGCTGTGTCTAAATTATCGCAATACACTGACTTGCACCTTTTACAGCGTGATCTCTTTTATATCATCATATTCTTCTGGACCTAGTGTCAGGGTCACACTGATCAATACCTTCTCCTGGCACAAGCAGCTCTGCAGAAACTTAACTTAACACATGATTAACATATTGGTGTCATTAGTCTGTCACATCACATGATCGATGTTAGCTTTGCCACCCAACAGGTTGAGGTTTAAAACCCAGCCTTAAAACAAAGCTGTGCACATGAGACACCTGCAGTTAGTCGTCCCTCAGAGCGTTGTAGTCACATGTGTGTCAGCTGCAGTGAGGCGTGGGGAGCATGTGCTCCGTGCTCAGGCTCTTTTTACAGCCTCTTGTTAAGCTGCAGGAGAGGAGTCATGACTTCAATCTGTCTTCCTGTCTCTCTCAGCGTGTTGCATCACCCTGACAGTCACTGAGGACTGCAGCATCTCTGCTATGACATAATGTGTGTGTGCATGTGTGTGTATGACAGAGCTGGATTGATATGAGGAGTGTGTAGAGCCATGCAGCGTGAGGACAAACAGGCAGTGTGTGTGAGTGAGTGTCAGAGCAGATGCTTCTGATAGAAAGCAGGTGGCTGTGATGGCCCGCAAAGCCTTCTCACTATAACAATAAGCCACAACACCTTGTTCTACATCCTCTCTCTCTCTCTCTCTCTCTCTCTCTCTCTCTCTCTCTCTCTCTCTCTCTCTCTCTCTCTCACATAAAAACACACAAAGCATAAGTCCTTACAGTGCAGTTTGTAATTAGAACCAGTCCACAGCCTCAGCCTCCTCCGGTGACCCCAGTGTGTGTCTGGAAATCACTGCTGAAGTTTCCCGGAAAACTAGACGGGAGAGGAGGGGGAGTGATCTTTCTCTTCGTTCTGTCCTTCTCCTCTGCGCTTTGTTTTTGCTGCAGATATCGTTGTTTTTTAGAAAACAGCATGTTGATACCAGGTGTAAACAAGGGTTTGAAAACAGAGTCATATATTTAAGACGAGACGGACACATCAACAGCACAGAGCGCTTTGAAAGCAGCGTGTTAAAGGAATTGCGAGTACAGCTCCAACTCCAAAGAAGTTGGGAGTCTTGTAAGTGTAATCAGTTGCACATAAAGATTATGCTAGTGCAATGATATGTGCTTGTGTGCATGCAACCGGCCCCGAACATTACAGAGAGGACCGCTGCACAGAGAGACCCAAAAGCTGCTGAAGAAGCTCTCTCCTCAAAGACTCAAAACACAGATTTACCCTCTGAGAGCACAGCAGAGGCTCCGCCCCCTCTCTCTTAGCTTGTTTGTTAAAGTGTCTGTTAAATAAATATCTTGTTTAAATAAATCCAACCACTCAAACATCAAAGTCACACACTCATCTAAACAAAGTATCTGCAGTGGTAGACCAGCAGTTCCTGGGATCTGAGATTTAAATGACTTTCTCCTAGGGCTAGGATATTTCGATATCGATAATTATCATGGTAAAATTTTTCTCAATATAAATATGACAAATATTCGATACAAATTTGATATAAATAAACCTGTAATTATGTCCCCATCTGATTGAAAGTGAGGGGCGCTAATGGGCCTTTAATGCTAGTTGCTACTCAACATTAGACAGTAGAAGAGGATGGCACTGAAAAGCCAATAATGTCCAAGGATTAGAGGTAGGCGGGGCTTAAAGACGTTTTGAGGGGAATGTAAAAACAGCTGAAACGAACGACAGTGACACCAAGCGGCAACCTCCGGTCTAAAAATATGAGTCAATGCGGAAGTGTTAGAAGCTGCAGTTCATCGAGGATCCGCTTGAGGCTGGCTCCGGAAGTACCGGAAGTCACATACACATGAATGGGGAAAAGACGATCTTTGCAGCATTAATAAACATGTTTACAGCCTGGTACAAAAGATGAGTGTAGTCTGAATAGCTAATTTCTCGATGTCCTCTCACTGTGAGGGGGGTGAATTTTTTTCTAATTCGGTAATTTAGAAGATATTGAGATTACTAGTCTTCCAATGAGAGGCACAGCTGCCTGCAGGAACACTGCAGCTGTTGGCTAGGAGGCTCAAAGCCCGCCTCTTTACGTCACACTGGCTCGACAGAAGCAATATGGCTGCCGCAGCCGATTGGTCTCAAAACAGCTCTTCAGAAACAGATGGGTGACGTCACGGATCCTACGTCCATATTTTTTACAGTCTATGAGTGACACTGAAGGAAACGCAAAACCTACCAGCTCAAAGCAGAGTTGTTAGACACTGGGCTGACTCAGCTTTACCTATTAACTTAATACAATTAATTAATTACACTTTCATGATGTGGGTAAATGAAGAGCACTGAGACAACTTCTGCACGAACATGTTTATATCCACTGCGACCGTAGTACAACTGAACACTGAAAAATGCTGCATTCACTGCACTGTGGTAAACAATAAAACTCTACTAAACTGATACACAATATAAAATTTGATATATTTCTGTTGTAGATTTAAATCAAATTACATCAACCTGTGAAAAAGTAGAATCTACAAACTAAAACTAACAAATCTCATCTTACACAAAATACCTGCTTTCTGTTGTCAATAATGATGAATTCAAGAAGTTCAACAGAAAACTAAATCCAGACACAAACTAACACTGTCTGGTTTCTTCAACTTTCACTCAGGACCAATAATCTGCCTTTAAATTTTCATGAAATAATGATTTGATATTTATCGTGATAATTATCGATATCGACTAATATGAAAAATGTTATTGTGATAACATCATTCTTAATATCGCCCAGGTTTACTTTCTCTGTCAGTTGAGTTTTAAAAGAGGGGGGACATCTCAGAGTGAAGACGACTTTTGGTTATGTGTTTAAGCCTAGAGTAATACATGATTAATAGAAATAAAGAATACAGGTATATTCTAAAAGTAGAAGAATAAGAGCACTCAGAGTGCAACTCTCATAAATACACTTGGATGGAAACTCAGCTCCTGTCTTTCATTTCCCTCCAGCTCACTGTCTCCCTGAAACTGTCTGTCTGCTCTGAAATTACCATTCATCACATTTCCACACTGACCTCTGCAGAAGCAGTCCAGGCAGGGAGAAAAGAATCTGTTCCATTCTTCTTTCTTTGGAGCTGTATAAAGTCCAGCCAGCGTGAAGGGACCGAAAGATATATGGGTTAAAAGAAGGGAAGTGGGGAGAAAGTTGCAAAAGACGGAGGAGTAAATAGAGCTAGAGAAACAAAGAGGAGTGATTTAGTGCAGAGGAAACAGGTTTTAACGCTTCAAATGCATTCAATTTGCAGAAGCGAATATCCTATAAAGCATCAGTCATGAGTTATTGGTGGTGATTGAGTGCAATAAATAGAGATGAGAGATCTGTTAGAAGAACGGATAAGAGGAAAGAGGAGGAGGAGGAGGAGGAGGAAGAGACGGCCTTGGCCACGGTCTGTCTGTGACCCGTCAGGCCTCAGTGCCGAGCCAAACCAACACTCTGCAAGACGGAGAGCTGCGGCTGTACATCAATGCTCCTGTGGCAGCCTTTCTGATTACTCAGTGTTATATAAAGAATAATTACTTTGGAGTAGTCTTGTGGATTCACAGCGCATATTTAAATCTTAAGAGATGATGCAGAGTTATTGCACTGGTCATAAATAACTTAAAACTGAAGGTTCAATTGATTAAAGATGGTGTTGTTTGCAGGATATACTGCCTGTGTGAGGAAGTAATCTAATTATCCAGACCTCCATGCTGTGTTTACTCGATGTATGTCAGACACTCCCCTGTAACTAGAAGTCATATGGAAAACGACCCCCTGTGGGCGGCAGCCAGATGTTGTCTTTTTTCCATTTTCATGCTTAAATCAATTTAAACAAAATAGAATAAAACGCCAGCAGCAGCTATTTCACATGATTTCAAAACTTTGTGTTTTTGTAATTTTCATGGACAGGACATCGAAGTACTGTCTGCTGTTGTTCAGCTCAAGATCATCATAGTCACACATTTCACACTGGTTAGCCTCAGCATTAACACACACACACACAAACAAAGAGATGATGTGTGTGAGCTGTTATGCAGCACAGCATGGGGACTTGTTTCCCAGAGGCAGACTCGTTATTGACTCACACACACACTAATGTCATTAAGGATCAGGAGACCGGGCAGGATGTCAACTTATCAAATAAACAGCAAAAGGGGACTATTTCATTTTGAACAGGCTCAAACTGGTCTGCTGTGAAACGCAGCCTGTCCCTCATTGTGTGGGTCAGTGTGGGCAGTAAGGAAACAAAAGTCAATAAAAATACAGTTTAATTTAAAGCCAGCAGTGTGTAAAGGTGTATGAATGAGATTATACTGGCTTCAGAAGAGGAGTGTGTTGTTGGATGAGTAGTGGCATATTGGCTGCGTGTTGGCTGCATGTTGGCTGTATGTTGGCTGCACGTTGGCTGCATATTGACTGCATATTGACTGCATGTTGGCTGCACATTAGCTGCATGTTGGCTGTATGTTGGCTGCATACTGACTGCATGTTGGCTGCATGTTGGCTGCATATTGGCCGCATGTTGGCTGCATATTGACTGCATATTGGCTGGATGTTGATTATGTTGGCTGCATATTGGCTGCATATTGGCTGCATATTGGCTGCATATTGGCTTCATATTGGCTGCATGTTTGCTGCATATTGGCTGCATGTTGACTGCTTGTTGGCTGCATATTGGCTGCATATTGGCTGCATATTGGCTTCATGTTGACTGCTTGTTGGCTGCATATTGGCTGCATATTGGCTGCACATTGGCTGCATATTGGCTGCATGTTGGCTGCATTTTAGCTGAATAATGGCTGCATGTTGACTGCATGTTGACTGCATATTGGCTGCATGTTGGCTGCATATTGGCTGCATCTTGGCTGCATATTTGCTGCAAAATTGGTGCATATTGGCTGCATGTTGTCTGCTTATTGTCTGCATAATGGCTGCAGGTTGACTGCTTGTTGGCTGCATGTTTTACGCTTGTTGGCTGCATGTTGAACACTTGTTGGCTGCATGTTGGCTGCATGAGTTGCTGTTGTCAGATTTGCCTCTTTCATGAGCTAAAAATAATGCCATAAACTATCAATTAGGGTTTTTTCTCTACCAGACAGGGTTTTCAGAGGTTGCTTTAATCCCAAACTATATTGCTTACATTAAAAATTGATGCTTAATTTACAGGAACAGACACAAAATCAGCCACATGAGCAGAGAGAGGAGCAGAGAGACAAATATTTACTGTAATATACCTGATGTAATTGATTACTGGAGCTTACCTGCTGCCAAAGTGATTTATGATAGCTAATACATCTGTTCAGATCTCTCTTCTCATGCAGCTGATTTTGCGTCTGTGTGTAAGTAAGAGCTTAAAGTGGTCAGAAGATGAGAGACTGCGTTATTGAATGACCCTCATGATCTGGTCCTGGCTGCAGAGCTGTGTGTGTGTGTGTGTGTGTGTGAGAGAGAGAGACTTAAATAATGCAAACTTGTGACTTTGCTCACACACACTGTATACATTCAGAAAGAAGCAGGGTCTTTTCAAGTCAGTTTGATCCTCTCCATAACCAGCACCTCATAAATCAGCGCAGTGATCTGAGGAAGAGGATCACAGCAACATTTTACAGTGTGTTACATGCAACACTTGAATGCACACATATGTATTCAAGCATATTAAAAACAAGGTCTGGCTCTAATTAGATTGTAAAGACCACAAAGTGTGACAATATCCTGCTGAGAAGCTCTCCTCTGTCTGTTTCTGTCTCTTTTCACATGCAAGATTTATGCCGCACTAATATCGGCCTTTTATCTCTGGCATGAAATACATTCCTGTCATCGACAAGCTCACGGCCTCAGCCACATGAGCGGTTTTTATCCAGCTGGAGAGGAGTTGGAACTAAAGCACTGAAAATGAAATGTAAATTACTTGTAGTTGAAATGAGCTGCATTTAAGCGAGCAAACTGATACAGGATGCAGATGTGTCGATGGAAACCCACCACAGAAAAACGCAAGAATCCAAAGAATCAAGTCATCGTTCTTTGAACTCCTCTTTTTGGGGGTTTTAATACTTCATGATGTCACATGATGAAAACAGAGAAATGTTTCCTTGACAAGGTGTTGCACGTAGAAGTGTCAGGAGTATACTATTAGGTTGAGGATGGTATTTGATGGTCTCCTTTGAATCAGTAGAGCATGAAGAAACCTCTCTCTGATCCTCTTGGGGCTGAAACTATGATTTGTAACTTTTTTGAGATTTAACTTTCCCATCACGCCTTCTTACCTCAACTCTTTACTCCTTCAGAATTTATTTACTTTGGACTGCAACACAAAAGGTGGCTGTTAGGAGAGACTGAGAAAGTGGGTGCTTTCATCCCTATTCTTTCCCCTGGGAATCCCCAGGGACCCCAGAGTCATGCCTTTCTCAACGGTGACATGCTCTTACACGTGCTTCGAGTTTATCCATCTAAGAGAGCAACAGGACATGCTGGTTTCTCTGACTACTGGATTAAACATCATCACTCTTAGTAGTCGGCAGCAGAATTACAAACCAGTTAAACAAAATTATCAATATTCTTAATATTAGAGAAATCAAAATGCTCATCAGATAATGTGTCTAAGCTGTAGCGCAAACAAGGCTGAAGCTTTGGTAATGGCTACTGCAATCAATCAAATCAATCAATCAATCAATCAATCAATCAATCAATCAATCAATCAATCAATCAATCAATCAATCAATCAATCTTTGCATAGAGCCAAATCACAGCAAACATTATCTCAAGATGCTTTTACAAACATAGCAGGTCCAGACCATCCTCTCTGTTAAATTATTAACAGTCTACCCCCACCTTAATCCACCATGAGCATTGCACCTCACAGTACTTGCTAGCTAGTTACAGAGGCAAGGAAGAACTTCCTTTTAATTGGCAGAAACCTCGAGCAGAGCCAGACTCATGGTAGACAGCCATCTGCCTCGACCGAGTTGGGGTTGGAAAGATAGAGGAGAATAAGAGAGTGATAGATGGAGTGATGATAGTGATGAGATGAGTAGTAGTAGTTGTAGTAGCAGTAGCTAATGCCACTGGAGTCCAGCATGTCCGTATCAGCAGGAGGATGTCTACGGCAGCTCAGAGGAACCTACGAGACAAGGGAGCTCAGGGACTAAAGAAAGGTGTATGGCTAGTACCATCCAATCGGACAGGTATAGTTAAAGTAAGTGTTCGGGGGGAATATCTAACTATCATAACTACAGTAACTTTGCACAGTCATTGAATAGGTCTCTCTCTCCTTATGTCTGCTGGAGGACTATTTGAATAACCGGCAAATAGTTAGCAGTGACTATCGAATAGTGTCTTTCCTTGAGATGCCTCTCCCTAGCTCAGATGATGGATGATATCTCTTATTGTGGCGTGGTTTGGCGCTACTTTTGGTCTAAGAGATGGAGAAGCTCTGTGTATGCCGTGTCGGGTTAAAACAGTGTGTAAAAAGCAGGAGGTCTGAAGGCTGGAGATGCTAGCTTTGCTAATATTAGCCACGCTCTCCAAACCAATTCGACATTGTCTACCCACAGATTCTCCGTGTTTAGCCGAGTTCAATAAATTGAGCTCCATTTGGACTGTTTCCTTAGAGTCTTCTTAGCTTTAGACTTGTTGGTTAGTTGGAATTTGATTTCCATTGAAACAACGAGGACATTAGCTCCCGGAGAAGATCCCTTCTCGCCACACCACTGATCTATATCACAGGTTTTAAGTCGAAAAGCTGAACTCTTGTGTTGGACTGGCTGGACTGGCAGGACTGGCAGTCATCGTCTCATACAGTGTCTCTAAATGACCCGTCAGTGCTTGTTATTCACAAGGTTTGGAGCCGAATTGACCACAGAAGTCTCCTTGTGACCTGATGATGTAAAAGTCCCAGACTGAGCGGTGTCTTGTTCAAAACCAGAGTCTTCAAAAAACTCCTCTGCTACGGACAGCAAATCTAAAGGCTGAGAGTCGAGCTGAGCTAACACAGGTTTGGATTCTATTACAGGGTTTTTATCACGAGCTTCATTATTCCCAGAAGTCTTCAGGACCAGCGAAACAGTTAAACCAGTTAAACCACTTTGCAGAGCTGTTTCATTTCAGTGATCTTTCCTTGACTTTTACTGGTGCATGCAACACAGCTTTTGGACTTGTCACCATCCGTGCTATCTTTGACCGTGACTAATAGCTTTAGTAAGAAACATGCATAAAAATAACACACTGCACGTATTATAAGTTCTTTAGACCCAAAAGAACGCCTGAAAATTGTTTCCTTTGCCCGACAAGCCAAAACCCTGACCCAAATATTCCCTTTATTATGATTTAATTATGAGCAAATGAGCTAATTCACAAATCACAGAGGCTTCAACAAGCAATAATACTTTAGGTAATTGTTTTAGCCTAAATACTTCAGTCACATCATGGGTTGCATCCTGTGGGCTATGCATGGCTCCATTACTGCCCTGCTAAAGGAGAATGTGGACCAGTCCTGTTGTTGAGACACAAATGATTTCCATCTGTGTTGATGTTGGAAAGCACTGCCATGCCCCCCTTCCCTCCACTCTTTCCTCCACTCCTCCCTAGGCTTCCCCCGAACAGACCCTGCACAAGTTGACCAGCATTTGGGAGTGTGTTCATGTGATGGATGTACTGTATACACACTCGCCAGATTGCGTTATCCAGTCTGCGTCCCATTTGGAATTCATTTCCTCCCCCTCTTTCATTTCAAATCAGACAACCTCTCCTCCTGAACACTTTCGAGGATAAATACGTCTCTGGGCCAAAGCTTTGTATTCAAATGTAGACCATGCCTCGCACACATAACTTAAAAGTTGTCTTGAATGTATGTTTCTTACCTCTGGAGATTTGGGGTGGCCTCTCTTCTTTGAACATTTCTTACCCGTTGGAAGTCATTGCCGTGTTGGTGGCCGTGGACCATCGGCTCTGTATTTAGGAAAATGAAGACTAGCTGTATTTTGCCAAACCCATTGTTTTCCCGCTTGAAGGGGAAACACACTGAAGCAAGAAAATGTGTCACTGCTCTTTGTCAAGCTAGAGCTGGCACCTGATCACTCCCACTGCTTCTCTACGTCTTTAGAGATTACCATTTGTTTTGGTCTCAATTTGGTGCTGATGGATCTGTTTTCATATTTCACTTGAATCCTCCGTGGGGTTCCCCTCATTTGCGGCTTGCTGAACCACAGAAAAGCCTTCAGTGACATCAGCACTATTGTGTCATGGACAAGAGAAAGGGAAATGAGATGGTTTAAGCAAAGTGCGAGGAAAGCCGTCACACTTTTGTTACTGGGGTAACCAAACATGATGCAAATGGGTGATTGATTAAGTTTTAACTGGACCAAGCAGCAGGACTCTGCGAAGTGACACATACCCACAGCATGGTTAACTCTGGGCCAGGACTGTTTCAGCCGACTCATAACACTCTGGAAAATGTCCACGCTGAGAAACTGGGCCACGAATGGAAAACCTATTTCACAACTTTTTTTTCTCCAACTGCAGAGCTTCTGAAGGCTCTTTACAACGCCAGGATTTCTTCTCTACTTGACACATGATGTGATGGAAGTGACTTAATAAAGCACTGAGGGAAAACTGAAGCTGTTTCTGCAGTCTGGGAAAGCGCAAATACAGTGTGCGGTGTGATTGATGGATAAAAGAATATACTGTCTTTGTTGACTTTTCCAATAATTGAAAATGTCCATTGTTACATCAAATATGTTCTTAAAATTCTTACATATAAAACAGGGATTCAACAGACAAAGAGGAACCAATGAAACGATGCAAACTAGTGGACGATTCAAAATTTCACTGCAAGATTATTGAAGCAGCAGTGTGTTCAAAGAAAGCTGGACCTGACAACAATGGAACTTTCTGTATAACAGATGGAGACAGAGAATCCAGAGTTATCCCCTTTTGCAAGAAGCTGCAGCTGCTAACTTGGTTGATTATGATTGTCTTGCAACATTTTAATGAAGCTAACACAACCTCCTGAACATCCACTTATCCAACCTGTAAAGACATGCCTGTCATTATCATCATCCTTGGGGATCCGAGAGCTATGGTAATCCTTCAGTGTGATCCGGGTCTAACCAAAGGACTCTACCTTGTTGGACCTGACTGAAAATCCTCCAAAAACGATGCCAAAGAGGCTCCCTATCCCAATCAGGTACCTGAACCATTTCAGCTCGATCCTATTAAAGCAAAAGAACAAGGACTCAAGCCCTGCCGTCCTGCAGAGTATCATTTTAGCCTTTTCCACAGTTGAATTTGCTCTGAGACCTCCCATAAATCATGATAAGTTAGGGTTGGAACTTGTTTGACTTGTAAATCAAAAGCTTTGCCTTTTGGCTTAGCTCTCTCTCCACCGCACAGTTTGGAAAATGTCTTTATCACCAATCCATCTGTTGATCCAAAGAACTTTCTCACCAGTACTGGTACACAAGACCCTGAGATAGTTGGATCCTTGGGCCGGTACTAAATCTAAACTCTAAGGGATTCACTGTTTTCATAAGAGAATAAATGTTGACTCTTACTTGTGTCTGTATTGGTGCAAATATTGGCGAATAAGTTTCACGAAATTTGAGCCAAGGAATGAGAAAACATTTGAAGCCAGACAGGAGAGTGTTGCTATTCTGTAGTATGTCTAGAGAGCAATGAAAAGCTTATTTTCCGGCTGAAGAAATGGTCCTCTTGTTGCATAGCTTGCTTGAAGTTCCTTTGTTGTGTGCAAATTGATGAGATCATAATAAATCCATGAAATCACAGAGTTCTGTCAGAAACAAATATACAACGTTCTGTAATGTTTGCCTCAGACAGATTTAAAAAAAATTGTGTGTGTGTGTGTGTGTGTGTGTTTTCTTTCTGCCTTGCTGTGTGATTGGCTGGGACTTTTCACTCAGTTCAGTACAATAGATGGGTGCCATTCCAAATATGGACCTACTTTATAACGCAGGGCTCCCTTCCAGTAAAAACAGGGCCACCCCACCCTTCCACTGCTTTTCCACAGCGTTGGACCACCAGCTCCCACCAGCTGCTGCTGAACCACATTTACACCTCATTGTGAGGTGAGAGAAATGCAGGAAAGACCCAACCCAATCTCACCCTCCATTTGTTTTCACAGTTCGGTCGGGCAAGCTGGCACATCCGCCAGAAACTGCACTCTGGTGAATGCACCTGTCCCGCATGACACAAAGTCTACTTGCCAGCCTGAGGCAGGAAGTAGGGAAAGTGAAGGAGGGAAAGTGAAGGTTAGAATTGTTTTGTTGGAGGTAACACTAGCATGGGTGGTTCATGTATAAACAGAGAGCTGGAAGACGTAGATGTGTATCGCTGAGGTTGGCAGGTTTTCAGCTCGGAGGAGGCCTTGAGTGTAGAGAGGGGATTTTATCAGAGACTCAGTATGTGTGTGTCCTGGTCTCAATCCTGTTCCTTATGTGTTTAAATGTTTTTGAATTTATGAGGCTCTTATGTAAAGAGTGTGTTGGTGAATCAGTTGACATCCGGATTGAGGTTCTCTCCCACACAATGAGGCTTTCAGTCGTCTTCCTGGCCCACTGCCACTGCTGGAACAGCTATGATGCTTGCTGGGTTTGTTATCAGGATATGCCAACCGCTCATCTAGATTTGTTCTGGCATGCCCAGATGTCTGTAGAAATGATTAGCCACTATCTAGCTGATGGGGTGAAGTGTGCTGTCTCTTGATCGGTAGGTCGATGGTGAAAGTGTCCTTTTGGAAAATACTGACCCCCAAATTGGTCCCGGCAGCCTCCACAGCAAGGCCCAACTAGCAGCTTCCTGTCTCCAGCAGTTTGATGATGACGGCTTCGATGGAAAAAGTATCTGGTGTTTCCATCAATCCTTTGATGTGTGGATTGTCAACAAACAAAGTGGCTCAGCCAACTCAGCCTTGGGCAGCAGACGTTTGGGATTCTGCCCTTTTGCTTGTCATCAGTTAATGATTAGAGTCTTTTTACCTGCCAACCCATGAACTGAGGGAGCTCTGATTGGAGGGGCATGTTTGAGTGGATCAACTCTGCTTTACGTGACGAGTATATTCCACAACAGCTTACATTTAATGTGTAGTCTGGTGCTGTTTCCAGTCTTCCACTCTATTAAAAGTTGCAGAATGTCACAGTGACTTCATCTTTCACAGGCTAATTGTCTCAAGGTTATCTCAGGACAAAAGCAGGACACACTGGGTAAACCCTGACGCTGATGGGTAGCGTGCACCGTAGCTTTTTGCTCCTTGAGCTTTCATCTTCTCCTGCTGTCTGGAATCAATTCTTACTTAGTTGCCTTGGCTTGACCTCATGCTTCTGCTTTGAAGAACAAGCAGGGGAAGGGGGTGTGTGCAGATGGCTATCGGTCCACATTTCGTCCTATCTGTCCTTCTTTGTGAGTCTTCCTAAGTTTTGGAAAGGATCTTACCCTTGGATATTGCTTGCAGACATTTCAAAGGGATCTGAAGTCTGCTGATCCTGCAGCTGATTTAAACCTGTGGTCAGTTCTGAGTTCATCAGAGTATTCTCAGGGATAGAGATTTAACACACAAGTGGCAACAGCTTGCAAATAAGAAGAGCAGCTCAGACCAGCTGCAAAACTTTGGTCCAGAAATGTGAATGATACTCCCTCCTCTAAAATAACTACCATCCAGGTGACCTTGAGCACGGCACTTGACCTCCAGTTGAACAAGTGTTGAGTCAAACCAGACGCCCACAGTAGAGGCCTGTGGTTGCACTGTGCAGCTCCCAGATGTGAATGTGTGTAACTGTGAAGCAGGGCGGTGCTGGAAAAGAGCGTAGGCACAAGAAGAACTGTCCTCAGGAAAAGTAAAGCTTCAAGCAAACCCTGAAGGTGTTTCAGTGTTAATCCTGACCTTGGAACAGCCAAAGGTCGGGACAATTTCCACTAAGTTTCCATAAGAAATCTGTCCTTCAAGACTAAATACTTATAATAATGAATAATAATACAGAATGTGAACTTCCTGACTGAACTTCATTTAACGAACCCCCACAGACTTTTCCAGATATTCAGACGGATTAGTTTGATGCCTCGGCATAGCTCCCCCAGGACGGCACACAACCAAACACAACACAATTACAATCTGACGTGAATTGGCTGTCATTGTAGGGCTGCAACTTTTTTAATTGCTATGAAAAATGAATTTTGCATCATAGTTCCTGTTGTTATGTTTCTGCGTATTTACCCAGAATAACCCCGGCCTTGGAACTGCTCCAGTTACTAAAATCGTCTGTAGCCTTAAATGCCCAAAATAACTCACTTAAATGGATCCGCCTTGGGGAAGTATTTGTACCCTTTCACTCTGTTGTTTGCTGACTGTTAATTCAACAAATAAAGGCCATCAGTGATACATAAATTTGGTTGATTGCAGCATTGTTAGCTGCTGAGTTAAGTTTTGAATTCTGTTAAAGTTGGCACTAGCTGGAAACGTGCTTCTGCTTCGGGAAGTTTACCAGTAGTCGTTGGAAACGCAGTTTTCCCTCTCCATCGCCTCTCCTTAAGGGAGTGGCTTTCCTGTGTCCACTCAGTCTGTCCATTCCAGCCTCCCGTTGGCACTGCTGCAGAAGCATTATTCAGGTCCAGTCCTCCTACGCAGGGCAAAATTGATACTTGGCATAAATCTTTGGATGTGAGTTTCAGGCCAGGGCCCAGGCAGCAGACAATCCTCCCACTCAAAGTATCCAAACCAAGGTCAGGACTCCTTTACCACAACCAAATTACACATTATGACTGTGGAATTCTGACATTTCTGATATGCATCCATGCACATGACCTGTATGTACGGCTCCTCTCATGGTGGAAGCATGCTGATGTATTCTCGCCAAGAGGAGCAGCGTTTAGCCCATGACAGGCGTGAAAACATCTCAAAATTCTCATTATGATAGTTTTCTGTGGGTTCTCTTAACTATGAAAATAATCCTTCACATTTGTGTTTTCCTTCACTTTCACTTCTGAACATATTTGAAGAAAGCACAAGATAACTTAAGTGTCTGAATGGGTGTAACGGAAATTTCACAGCCTTCTATCCATGCAAACATTTCTCTCGAGAACGTAGATTTGTACTACACAGCCAATGTGTTGAAAATTGAAAAAACACATGATGTTGTTTGGACTAGTCTGGCTCTCAGTCGACTGAGCATGTACAGCTGAAGATATGGCTGCACATCCTGCAGCACCTTTCTCCTGACATTTCTGTCCTCATTCAGCTCTCCTTCTTCTCTTTGACGTTGTCTCCCCTTTAAGCATAAATGAGGCAAATGTCTCAGCTTTGAACATTGTGGCTGTTATCTCTACCTCTTCTGGTTCAAGTGACTTTGTAGAGATCAGCAGCTTAGAGATGCTCTCACCAGCCTTGGATTGCAGGACAGGATGTTGCTCCACTTTTCCCTCTCAGAGATGTTTGGGATCCAGTAGCTCCTCAGCCATGAGACCACACTTACGTTTTTACCACAGTGTCAACAGGCAGAGGGGGAATGAGACAGACTACTTTCTGTGGTATGATTTAATGTGAAGTGTGATCAGGTTATCTCTGGGGTTGCTTTTTCGGTCTAGAATTAATCACGGCTGTTATTTGGCTTTGATAAATTGGAAGCATTCTACTCTGCTTTGATCTGTTCCATTCAAGTCTATTCTGCTTTGATCTGTTTCAGTGTTCTATTCTGCTTTGATCTGTTCCATTCCATCCTATTCTGCTTTGATCTGTTCCATTAAGTTCTGCTATAATTGTATCTGTTTTCTTATGTTTTATTCTGCTTTGATCTGTTCCATTCTGTTCTACTATAATTTGATCTGTTCCATTATGTTATATTCTGCTTTGATCTGTTTCATTGTATTCTATTCCGGTCTGTTCCGTTCTATTCTATTCCGTTTTTACCACAGTGTCAACAGGTAGAGGAGGAATGAGACAGATTACTTTCTGTGGATTGATCTGATATAACGTGTGTGATCAGGTTGTTCCTGGTGTAGCTTTTGTATTTTGCATTAATCACCCTTGTTATGATGTTTGTGTTCAACACAGCTGGATGATGAAGCTTTATAACTTGTGCCGCTTGATAAAAGAGTTCATTTGACACTTTTGGCTACCTTTGAGCTCAACAGGACATTTCTGAGAAATAAAGCTTGTAAGAGTATCAAGAGTTGAGATTGTTCTGTGAATACATCCTAAATCTTTCATGAAGGGCTCGTGCAGTCTCGTTATCAGCAGTATTGTACGAGTATGTTGGCTGAAGCCCTCCTCAGAGTCCCTCTAATCTCCTCTCACTTGAAGCAGATCTTAGCCGTGTGTGATTTGCTCATATGAAGATAATGAACAGATGTTTGGGATATCTGTTGAGCATTTGAAGCTGACCACAGAGGAATATGAACTTTTGCGTGTTTTGGTTTATGCACAGTGTATTAATCACCAGCAATGTGACCGCAGTGAACTCGGACTGCAGCATAATTGATTTGCAGATAAGTCGTGTGATACGGTCCAGCTGTTGTTTCTGGGAACAAAAGCAGAGGAACATTTGGATTGTGTGTTTACGTGTGTGTGTGTGTTTTTGTAGTGCATGCAAACACACTCTCCTCAATGCAGTGTCTCAAAGTTTGAGTCACCACATAGAGGAGCAGTGGGATCATAGTCTCTGTAATGTATTATGCTGCACTCAGGGAAAAATGCTTCCCAAACACTCCTGCGTTATTACTGATGGTTTTGTTGCTTAAATATCTTCGAAAGGAAGTCACGGGATGTGAGATACCAAGCTGCAGACATCGACTCAACTATTTTCTTTCCCCAACGCAAACTTTCACATCCACTCCTCTAATCTGATAGTGTGACTTATTGTTTCTAGGCTGAGCGCTTTCGTTCTCTTCGCTTCCTTGCCTTTCTTTCCTCTGGTTTTCCTCTCGGGGGGATTTCATTTCGTTTTCGTTTCAGGGCTGGGGTTGGGAGGAGAACTCTGGTGGAGCTGGAGTTTAGCAGGGCAGTGTATGCCTGCCAAGAAATGAGTTCACCGATCTGCTTTTTCCCTCAAAGGAGTTGTGATAAGGTGTCTGCTCGAGGCCTCATGCGCCACTCAACTAAAGGATTAAAAAACTGAAGGGGGATGTGGAAGAGAATTAAGGGAGACCTGTTGTTCTCACCTTCGCCTTTCATTATGTCTGTCTGGGACACCTTTAGAGGAGCTTTGCATGGTTTAAAGCTCTACTTATTTATCTTAAACTGACATCTCTGAAAAACGCTTTGTTTGTCTGCTTTACCACAGATAGAAATTCAGTCACAGCTTGTAGGTGTTACTTTTCTTTCAGCTTTGTAGTCATGAAACGACCTGAAAGTTATGCTTAACAGAAAACTTCTGAGGCTAGCCGTTAGCCTTTGTAGATGAGCAGCTCCAGGTTTCAGTCACAGCTGAGATGAAAATCAAGCTTGTACGTATCTTTGTTTACTAAGGAGTCATCAGCGACATGGCGATCACAGACAGCTTTGTTATGTGCCGACAAAGGTAAAAAAAAAAAGTATGTATCCGGCTGTGTGGATTATTTATAACAAGGGTGTTGATTTGTGAATATCGTGGAAGTTTCTAAGGAGAAACCCCGGAAAAACAAGAGGGTTTCAGGTATGTTATTTGCAGAGTAAGGCTGTGCAGTGTTGTGAACAGGTTCAGAACAAACTAATAACATAAAACAAACATAATAAAGAAGAATAGACTGTACATGCAAAGATGTCGTAGATATTATATATATTTATTTTTTATATTTTTTTATATATTTATGAACTTTAGCTTTCTTTGAAAGAATGAGCATAGAATAACTCATAACTTGTAGAAAAACAAATTGATTATAACTAGGGCTGGTTGATAATTCCATAATGATAATTATTGTGACATAATTTTTCTCAATATAAATATATCAAATTTATAATAAAATGTTGATGTAATTACACCCCCAACCATTGGAAAGGGAGGGGGCGCTAACAAGCCTTAAACGCTAGTTGCCACCCAACATTAGACAGAAGAGGAAGACAGCATTGAACAGCCAATCATGTCGCAAGGTGAGAGGTAGGCGGGGCTGAAAGATGTTTGGAGCGGAATGTAAACACAGCTGAAAGGAGCGACAGCGACACTGAAGAACACTCAGAACCTACCAGCTCAAAGCAGAGTCTTTGGTCTAACACTATGCTGACTCAGTGTTAACTATTAACTTAATACACTTAATACAAGATACTTTCAGGATGTGGGTGAAGGAGGAGCACAGAGACAACTCGTGCAGTGCATTTTGAACACGTTTAATGTGCACCGCAACTGTAGTACAACTGAACACTGAATAATCGTGATGCATTCACTGCACTGTGGGAAACAACATCACTCTGCCCGTAACCCTTAGTAATCCGAAAGGGGAGTGCACTACTCAGAACAATACTCTATAAACTGATACACGGTATACAATTTGATATATATTTGTTGTAAATTTAAATGAAATTATGCATATAACCTCAACCTGAGAAAAATAAGAATCTTCACAAAAATCTCATCTCACAAAATACCTGCTTCCTGTTAGCACCGTCAGAAATGATGGATTCAAGAAGCTTTACAGAAAACTAAAACAAGATACAAGCTAACAAACCATCTTCAACTTTCACTCAGGACCAAAAATCTGCCTTTAAATTGAAATAAAATAGTGATTTGATATTTATCATGATAATTATCGATATCAACTGATATTTAACATGTTATCGTGACAACAACTTTTTCAATATCATCCAACTCTAATCATAACATTCAGGGAACCGTTGACCCCCAAAGAGGATGAACTAAGTAGAATGAACTTCTTCCTTTTCGTTCTTTAAGACATGAACGACAGAGACTAAGGAGTTCCCTTTCACTGAAGCCGTTACTGTGACGTTGGACCGGCCACTCTCACAGTGACGCACACTTTCTGCCCATCAGCTGGACCTTTTTATAAATGTTCCTTTGTAAGTGGTTACGGATGATGACATCACTGCCGCAGTGACACCTGATTGGGTCAGATGAAACCAATGGACCATAGTACGCAGAGTTTCATAACAGTCATGGAGTTTCTCCTCCGTAATAAGCAGCGGAAAGTTAACGCTGACAAAGAGGGGATTTCCAGAGGAGGGGAAACGTCTGATGCACTCGTGTGAGGGTGTCTTAGTATTCATCAGAGTTACCGTCAGTATAAACTTAAGCAGACTTCATACCTCGTGACTTAACAACATAGTTTGGTATTTCTCTTCAACGTTGGTCTTTCTTGTGACTCACAAAGTCTGAAACAGACTACACTGGCATTTTCTACCATGCATGACAGAAGGATCAGCTATCTACAGTATGTCTAACACACTCATTGTTTCCTTCATGATGGAGACACCTGTACACTTTGGAACAGCAAGAGTGAACTGAATGTTAACTTAAACACTCACAGGACTGAAACTGATCTTTTTTTTGGGACTCTTGGTTAACAGAAACGTTTGTTTCCTCTCTGCAGCCTCCAAACAGCGGCCCTCCTCCTCTGCCCAGCTCGTCTCTCCCAGAAGGATACTACGAAGAAGCCGTTCCTTTGAGTCCTGGAAAGGCGCCTGAGTACATCACCTCCAGTAAGTGACACATTATCCTCACAGCTTTCATTACCTGCCTAAAATAAATATCCTGCCACTCCTTCAATGTGACCTTTTTTGCTACATTCCTCAAAGTGTTTATTTCTGCACCTCTCTCAGACTATGACTCAGATGCCATGAGCAGCTCCTATGAGTCTTACGATGAGGAAGAGGAGGACGGGAAGGGACAGAAGATGCGTCACCAGTGGCCGTCTGAAGAGGCGTCCATGGATCTGGTGAAGGACGCTCGGATCTGTGCGTTCCTACTGCGCAAGAAACGCTTCGGCCAGTGGACCAAACTCCTCTGTGTCATCAAAGATAACAAACTGCTGGTGAGGGGTTAATAACATTTACGTCTGCACACCCAGGAACAATTCAAAGGACTTTGAACTTCTGCAATGAGAATATATAATTAAACATTTCGGAATTACAAAGAAATCCTCATGGCAGCATCAGGTTTTGTTCCTCTAGTTTAACTTCTCCCTGTTTCTCTCCCTACAGTGTTACAAGTCCTCCAAAGACCACACCCCACAGATGGAGCTGACCCTGTCAGGCTGCAGCATAAATCACATCCCTAAAGACGGCAAGAAAAAGAAGCACGAGCTGAAAATCGTCCACCAGGGGGCAGACGCTCTGGTTCTGGCTGTGCAGAGCAAAGAACAGGCCGAGGAGTGGCTGAAGGTAACTCCACGAGAAACAAAACAAATGTTACTTCTTTTTCTATGCAAGCTAAACACTGAGGAGACCTTCAAACCAGCTCTAAGTTTGGATATTTTTTACCAGGTCCCTATTTTATTTATGTTTGTGTATCTGTTTTGTTTATTTGTCTGCCGACATAAAATCCCCGGATCAATATAGATAAGGTTTCTGGTTTTTAACACTTTCACCTAACCAGCAATGTCTGCAGAGATATTTTGCAAGATAGTTTAAGATACAACCTGATCCAAAACATCCAGCTCTGATTGAAAAGAGAAGAATGGAGCAGATTATTTCCTCCCTGCCTGGACAGCTTCTCCAGAGGTCAGTGTCTGCTCTGAAATTACAATCCATCACATTTCCACAGACAGCTTCAGGGAGACAGAGAGCTGGAGGGAAATGAAAGACCGTAGCTGAGTTTCCATCCAAATGTATTTATGAACGTTGCACTCTGAGTGCTCTGATCCTGCACATATTTTCCTCTTTAAACATATATAACCCTATGTTTCCACTCTGTCTTGTCAAAGTTAACTCAACTGTAGAAATGTCCCACTCTAATCTTTAAGGGGATCTTCAACGTTGTGCCAGCTTTCGAGTATTCTGTTCTAAATGAATAAGAGGAATCAAATGTTTTGAAAGCAAAGATCTGACGTCACAGAAAGGATCCCCACGGTGACAGACGTCTTTGTTGACCACGAGCAGCTGTTACTGCAGATCATAGAAGCTGTTGGTCCACCACTGCTTATATCGGTTAGTTTGTTCATAAGACTGTGAGACTTTGATGTTTGAGCTGGTAAGCTGCCATCTAACACAATATTTGTTTGACACATAATTACACAAACAAGCTTCCTGATTGGGCCAGCAGGAGAGCAGCCGCTGCTGTGCCCTCTGAGGTGAAGAGAGTGTTTGTGTTGATGGAGTCTGGTGGCTTTGAAGAGAGCTGATTTTAAGTAAAGACTCGTACTTCGAAAAGGCATCCCCACAGAGGACGGCCTTTTAAAGACACACAGAATAACTCTTTGAGCTTCTTAGATGCAAAAGAGCAACAGGCACTTAATGAAGTTAAAATGAAGAATGAAGAGCAAAAAACACGTCAGCACTGCGCCTAGGCTTGGGTACCAAAAACTGGTTCCAACTTGGAACTGGTCTCAAATTTCTGAGATTTGCGGATCAACTTTTTGGTTCCTAAGCAGTCTCCAGCATTTACATATGTATGTATATGTATATTTATGTATATATATAAAAATGGACAAAGAAAAATGTCACAGTTCACAGTTTTGAGAGCCTTAATTTCCTAACAATAAAGGCAGGCTAAGTTTTGCTCTTGTGAAGTCATTTTTTTTTTTACAATAATGGAATCTGAATCAGGAAACAACAAGAACTAGAATCGAAATGCAGATTCGGAGCTGGAGTGATTGAAATTGAAACGGTACCCAAGCCTAACTGCGCCTTCTTTTACCAAACTGCTGTTTTTCAGACTGTCTTTGGATTAAAATGAACTGCACTAGCTCCAACTGCTGCTGAGGGACAGTCGTCCTGCTTCACGCTCCCAAACTTTGCAGCAAGTCCCAGTTTTATTAAGATAGTGATTCATTGTTGAAATAGCCACCATAAAAGCTAATAAGTAAAATGAGGTGACAATAATAAATAGAAGTCATCAATAAAAACTAGGGATGTCCCGACCAGCTTCTTTGGCCCCATATCCTGATTACATTTTTTAAAATTGAATATTTGCCAATAAAGAGTCTCGATCTGATACTTGTGTTTGCTTGGATAATAGTTGCACAAGAGATAAGAGAGTTGAGCTGCACACTGTTTTTTTTCCCTCTAACAAAAATAAGTTATTAAAAAAATAACTAAAATATGTCTTATGTTTATTCTATTTAACTTAATCCAGCTAGCATTGTTTTAAAACTCATAATCTGTTTTACAAGCTCTGCTGTATGAGAGCCACCAAACTGGTGTGCATTCATTACAGCATGCTCAAATCCGAGGCTGCACTGAATTCAACACCCACGAGACTGTGTGATTCACAACGGCAGCTACTGTCTGAGAGACGGAGAACGTAAATATTGGGAGTGACAGCGAGATCGACGCACGCCAAGTTGCATGCCGCTAGTTATGGAGCGACATCCTGGTCTAGATGTTTTTTCTGTAATGTGTCTGGCAGTGCTCATGTGAGTTCTCCAATAAAATTTAAATCATGGATTGAGTTCTACATCAATGTACGGTGGCCCTGAAGTGCAAATCACAACTGCAAATCAGAAAACACAACGGCAAAACAGAAAACACAACGGCAAATCAAAAAACACAACACAAAAACAGTTTTTTTGTGTTGTGTTTTTTGATTTGCCGTTGTGTTTTTTTGATTTGCTGTTGTGTTTTCTGATTTGCCGTTGTAATTTGCACTTCAGGGCCACCGTATCAATGTCCCATTTATTATTCTCATTATGTATACACAGTTAAGCGAACTCAATTACACTCGTGCTTTAGCCTTCAGCTGCAAATTGTGTTCAGTGACAGCGGACATAAATGATTGGATGAAATGATTGGCTCAAATGTCGATCACAGATCAATTAAAAAACATCCAGATCGGCTCTGATCAGATTGTTGAGATCGGGACATCTCTAATAAAAACTCATCGCTACAGGGATGAATTTAGACTTTTATTCTTTATGCGGCTCAATAACTGTATCAGCATTAATCAAAGTGAACAATCCCTGTCTCTACCTATCATACACTCAGACCCAAACTCTCAGAAATCTCCCTCAGACCAGGAGCTCATCTTCAGACCACAGATGGTTGTAGTGAAGCTCAGATTGAGGAGAAGCTCTCTGGGTCAGATTTATTTCTGCTTGTGTTATCAGGAAGGTAAAAATAAGCTTTATTGAATCCTATTTAAAGCCCTGAAGCATAAAGGGTGCAGCTCCGGGTGTAAGAATAACCTGGCTCCTTCTCTTATCCTGCTATTGTGTCGCTGATTTGTTGTGAGCAGGAGTTTCTGATGGTTACTCACTGTTTGGTTTTCATCCCTCTGATCCTGCTCGCTCCATCTCACTCATTCTTTCTCTCCCTCCTGCTCTTTTTCTCTCTCTGATCTTTCCGTCTGACAAACATCAAAAAAAGACTTTGGATCTTTTCTGCTTTTTGACCCCTGTTGTGAGTTTGCTGCCTGCACCTCAGGGCTCTTTCTATTTCAGTCGCAGGAGGACTCAGGTCTCATCTGGTCTTTGAATTCATAAGAAACCCCAACTGCCTCGTCTTCCTCCTCACCTTGGCTCGACTTTCTGGAAATCCTTAATGTGCTCACTATTTAAAGATCCTATATGTCTGCTGTCTTTGTCCAGCTCACTTCCTTTGTTCTGCCGCTGTTATTTAACCAGCTTTAAAACTTACAAGCTTTCTGTCTTTCTCAACCATTTCATGTCTGTTGCTGTCAGGAAACAATAATCTACACAGTCTGCACTTTGTCCTGATTCAGTTACGGGCCCCTGGTGGCAATTAGCCGCTGTTTATTGATTGATCTAAGGCACGTAACCTCTCAGTGGTTGAAGTACCTGCAGGCAGTCCTGTGAAAATATACAAATCTCTGCACTTGATGCTTCTCTGAGATTTCTCCTTGCACTTCTATTTAGGAGCCATGATATCAGAAACACACAAATCAATCAATATCCATCACTCCAGTTGCCTGTGGCTTTACACTCACACCCTCTTTTGCACAACATGCCTGGATAGAGGGTACAGTTCTAATTCTCTCCAGGACCTGCGTTAAGTCTGGATTGTATGAAAGCTTTACCTACAAGAGGGGGAACCACCCTGAGACTTTACACAGACTTTCCCTGCTTCCCTGTTCCTTCAGGCTGAGATTGAGCTGAGTCAGTCAGGATGAGTTTCAGGAGTACATGACATAAAAGGGACGCTGCAGAAGTCACAATGTAATGTTTACAAGACATGCAAGATGACAGGTGAAACAGAGTACGGTTCTACGGTGACAGTTTTGACTTTTTGATATGGACTGTAATTGCACATATTTGCAGAATCAGCAGGTGAGCAGAGAAGAGTATGAGGCGGCATCAGTGCATGAACAAGGTTGCATCAGTTTTGCACTTGTTGCATGGAATAAATACCGTCACCCACCTACCCACTTCTTGAAGACATTTTATTTGGGAGCTTGGAGGAAAAAGATGGGTTATAGTCCCGGTGAAATATCTGCATTCAAATTTTGCACCCTGTCCTGACCCCCAATTCATACAGGGAGCGTGTGTGCCACGTTTCATCAGTACCAAAGGTTTGCTCCATCCACCGGTGTGCACAGGACGTGTGTTTGGAGCGTAGCGCAGCTCAGAGCAGCCAGGATCAGCTGCATAGGAGTGCAGATCGGGGAGGGTCTCTGCATGCAACATAATTCTGAGGTTGCAAGAGAGACTGTTTGGAGGAAGCCTCAGACACATACCCCAGAGCTGCACCAGAACCTCTCAACTGATAAAACACACATAACATACTAGTAGTTTGTTTTCTGCTATGTTGGGTCTGTATCTGAAGAGCTGTATTCCTGAAGAGCTCATTGAGGGAGGGTTCGAATCTTGCTCTGTGTTCCCTCAGGATGTTAAAGACAGATCACTGTGTGTCTTTTGTTGAATACCCTGCAGTCCTCGCTGTGCAACAAGCAGTTATTAATTTTCTTTCAAAACCTGACCTCCTTTTCTCTCTGCATCTCTCTGGAGCTCTAACAGAATGCATAAGACTCCAACTACACTCATCCCTGCATGGACAATGGAAATAGACTTCTTGCAACATTTCCCACCCGGGTTGAATCAGCCGGGACCGAGAACGTGACAGAGTGAAGTCATGCGGGCTCACATTAAGCTAACCAGAGAGGAGGGGAGAAGTTTGGAGAGTACCTGAAAGCCTTGGAGTTACAGTAATGTTTCTCCCAGACGCTGCCTGCTAACGACGTGTTTATGGAAAACACATGTCCATATTGTGTCCTTACTTCATTCTCTGAATCCTCCCGTCCTTTTTTAGATTTACATGAATTTCTCTCTCTTTTGCTTCATCTCCTTTCTGCTCTCTGAAACAAACTGAGCTGTTTTTCTTTCTCTGTCTCTGATGTGGTCCCTCCTTACCTCTTCTTTCTTTCTGTGTTCCTGCACTGAGGCGGGGGACAGTAAGTGCCGCGTTCACTGCTCGTGTGTTTATGGGTTATCAGCTTTCAGACAGTCCATCAGACCACCGCAGAGTTACAGTGCATGGCCTGCATCTTAACATTCACATCACATCATTCATCATTACAATCAGCTTTGATAGCCTGTATACTGATCTACAGCGGTCACTGCATCTGCTGCTTTAAAGCCCCTGCACGTGTTAGTGAGTTGTTGTTAGTGGATGTATGTATCCTTCAGTGTTTTCTAATTGATCTGTTTCATGCAAAACGATAATTGTGAAAGATGAAGTCACTACGCAAACATTTATTTTACCTCAAAATCTAAAGAGGTCAGGACAGATCAGCTACCTTCTTTTTCTGTGAGTTAAAAATGTTGGTTTTGTCAGTGGAGTCTGATCATATGACGGAGGATTAGTGCCAAATTAGGGGAGAAAAATACGTTTTGAGACTTAAGTTTTATTATGTTGTGAATAAGGCCATAAACTCATGATAAAACAGAAGTAACTTAAGTCTATGGTTAGCTATGTTACCCTGAAGGTTCAGAGAGTAACCAGCTGCCTGCGCTTCAATGAGCATTGTGGAGCATTTTGTGAATTTAAACTTGAGTACAGGTTTCATTAATAATTCAACACTCAAACTAAGAATCCCGACTTCATCATCTACCAGTCAGGGTCCGGGAGGCAGCCTCTTTACTTTTAAGAGTAGGCTACAAACTTTCCTTATTGATGAAGCTTATAGTTAGAGCTGGATCAGGCTTGGACCAGCTCTTAGTTATGCTGCTATAGGCTTAGACTGCACACATGCAGCCCTGCTAAAAAATAAGACGACAAGAAGAACTCGAGATGATAAGTTAGAAGATAAATCTATCAAAAAGCACTCAGAAAGACAATAAAGGGAGGCTTTAACAGGAACTAAAAGTAGCATGGAACAGCCGAAGTACAGATGGCTCCCCATAAAATCTAGACTAGAATTTAAAATCCTTCTTCTGACCTACACAGCTCTTAATGGTCAGACACCTTTGTATCTGAAAGAGCTCATAGTGCCTTATTACCACTCTAGAACACTACGCCCCCAACATGCAGGCCTGCTGGTTATACCTAAAGTCTCTAAAAGTAGTATGGGAGGTAGAGCCTTCAGTTATCAGGCCCCTCTCCTTTGGAATTATCTACCAGTCAGGGTCCGGGAGGCAGACACCCTCATACTTTTAAGAGTAGGCTTCAAACTTTCCTTTCTGATAAAGCTTAGAGTTAGAGCTGGATCAGGCTTGGACCGGCTCTTAGTTATGCTCCTATAGGTTTAGACTGCCGGGGGAACTGACAAACTGGGATCCTGTCTTTAACTCCTTCTCCTCTGTCTGTCTGCCTGTCTCTTTCTTACTTACTTAGACCTTTCTGGAGTCCCTGAGCTCCCTTGTCTCGTAGGTTCCTCTGGATCTCTGCCATAGACTACCTGCTGCTGTGGACGATGAGACTGGATCTTGTCCTGTCTTGATGTTGGGTCTTTGTTTATAGTAGAGCATAGAGTACAGTCTAGACCTGCTCTGTTTGGAGAGAGTCTTCAGATATCATTTGTTGGGATTTGGTGCTATGAAAAATAAAGATTAATTGATCAATTGATTCAGGACTTTGGATAGATTGTCAAAAAAACTGAGTCTGTTCTGAGTTTCATGCAGGCAGCACCCTGTATGTTATTTTACACAGAATACGGCTCTAAACCTCTGTCGTACTGATTGCATCCTTCAGCACGATTTCACGTCTGTTAATGGGGTTTCAAATAACATAATGAACAATGATAATCAGGACTGTTAACAGCATAAGAATTACCACTGCTGGATATATCTTGACTCTCAATGTGTTGCAGCCATCACAGCCAGTTTTGCCACTTAAAGCAACGTGCAGAAAAACAGCAAAACATTTTCCGAAACACGTCCCGGTTCAGAAATACCAGAACTCTCTTTAAAATAGCTCCCTGTTTGCTGCACAAAAAAGGGACGTGCTGCTCTCAGACGCTTCATTTGTCAATCAAAGGCATTTCCTTTATTGACGACAATGTGTTGACCCAGAACTCCTGCACACAGATGCACCACCTTCTCGAGTTTGATATGCAGCACATCATCAGACTGATGAGCTCCCCGCGTCTGGCTTTGTAGCTCTGCAGTGAAAAGATAGACATGATGTTGCTGTCTGTCCCACTCTCCGGCCTCTGAGCTGCTTTCTGAGCCAAACCCATGGAGCCACAGTCTGTCATTTCCCCAATTATGCTCCCTTCAAGCCAAAACCAGAGACTGAGGAGCTCTACATGGCCAGAGACGTTCAGAATGCTTGTGGAGAAGACGAGGGGAGAGTCTGAGTGTGTATTAGTCTTTTTGCTCACAAAGCAGTTTGAGTGAAATCACATTTCCCACTGCCCACCACTCATCTACACACACCCCACTCACCACACGCCTACGACTGCCAGATCTGATGGTGAGGTTGCCAGGTCCAGAGTCCAACAAGGTCATGGTAATGCACACTGGCGCCCCTTGCAGAGCCCTGCAGATCTCTTTCGCTCACACTTATTGAATTCGTTGCATAAGGACGTAGTAAAACTCTGCGGTGTCTAATCTGTGCAGCAGACTCCCTCACACATGCATGCGCGCTCTCCACCTCCTGGAGATCCTCTACTGCATGGCCCCATAATCTCCTGGCTGCATCCAGTAGCATGATGGGATATGAGAGTCAACCTTACATGTGGCACATATTATCCAAGGCATGCGTCTCTGCTGAGGAATGAGTGGCGTAATTATGTGGGAATAATGTGAGGAAATCTTTCTATATGCAGGATCCGCCCATGTGTCACGATATCACGCTCAAACATGGCGGAGCTCAGACTCCTCCAGCTTTGATCAGGATGTGCACAGATGAGAACTTCCCACTTGTTTAACAGCAGCCTCATTAATGCTGAGTTTCCTTGTGTGTTCCAGGTGATGAGAGAGGTGTGTGCTAATGGGAGTGTTGACTTGGATGGAGCTGGATCTGGATCACCGGTGCACAAACCGGAACTGGAAAAGGTAAACACACCATGCACTTACATGAGGGTTTGGTTCTGATGGAGGCTGCCAGTTTGGATCCCAGGCCTGGTTGGCAGAAACCCTGAATGCCCAAAGCTTGAATCATTTTCCTCCACTCTGTTTTTGAACAGAGAACAATCTCTAAATGAGATCTTGATAAGATGTTATTTGGATGACGCCACATTTTGAACACATAGCTTGTTGTTGATAGATCTCACATCCTTCAGTAGAATAAAACAACAACAACAACAGAAATAACGCAGAACAGCGTCACCTGTCACTCTCTGAACTTTAGCTCACAGCACACATCGGCTCCCACAAAGTATGTTTAAAGATAAGATGTCTCTAATTATACTGAAGCTGTTTATTATCCCAAAAGTGACAAAGTGCAGATAGAGACCTTCCGAACGTTTTTAAGCTCAAATATCACCATTTAAAGGTTGTCGTTGTTTGACCCACTCCTCCTGGATTTATCCCGCTTTAGTCGACAAACATTCACAGACCTCCCTGTGCAGGCCTCTTTTTTCACGGTGTATCTGAACACCATCACGCTGGGCAGTAAAAGCAGTTTGTCAAAAAATACATTGTTCCACTCGGCTGTGGAGGGAAACACCACGTTATTAGTTTTCATTGGGAAAAGCCGATAAAGTGGCAGTAAACGCCGGAGACATACTGTACCCGGCGCACGTGTGTGTCTGTACATATGTGGTGGAAAATGAGCAACATGACAACAATCAGCTCCCAGCCTGGCACTCATTATTCCTCTGTAGCATGCTGTAGATGCTCTGAAAAGGGTTTCTACAGAGTGCATTGTACTTATCAGGAAAGCACAGCTCTATTCACCTTGTTCTTTATTTTGCTTTTCTTCTTCTTCCTGTGTGTGCGCCTGCCAGAAGACATCGTGTGACAGACCGAGCTCAGACGGTGAGGCGCCTCATGAGAATGGACACAGCGACTCTAAGGACCAAGGTGAGAGTTGAACAGGAGCAATAATCTCATTATCTGTAACTACTGTATTTCCGGAGAATGAAACAAAATTAAGGGACATTAACAGAAATAGTCCAGTTCTTGTGGTTGATACACAACCACCATCTGGGGAACTCCATCCGTGATTTGAAGGAAATTATTTCTGAACAACTGGAGTTAGGAGTAATAGAGGAAAAAAGAGGAAAGTATCTGCTCTAGATGAAGAAATATTTGGAAGCGAATAGGAAAAACGCTAAAATCTTATTTATGATCCCACAAAACATCTCTAATGTCAACAACGAGACAGAATACCCCATGTAGAGAGGCGAAGGCCCTCAAGTGGGCGGCCCAGGTTTGAATCCAACCTTTGGACTCTTGTCTGCGTATCACTCCCACTCCTTGTTCCCTCTTCTCCCCTCTCCTCCCCTCTCCTCTCCTCTCCTCTCCTCTCCTCTCCTCTCCTCTCCTCTCCTCTCCTCTCCTCTCCTCTCCTCTCCTCTCCTCTACTCAACTCTACTCTACTCTACTGTACCCTACTCTACTCTCAATGAAGGCATAAAATAATACAAATCTGTTATCTATTTTTCATATGGAACAGTAAAAGCTGTTTTGGAACAAGGACAGTGGATATGAAAATGTTTTCTGCTGCTCTCCCTGCTTTGGCATTCCACGTACGCACATGGAAGGGCAAGGAGCTCTCAGAACAGAGGCATACCACCAAATTAAAGTTATGGCATGCAGATAATTACTTCTTTCGACAAGAGTGGTCCTGCCTGAAGTTTGTTTCCCACATATTTCAGGCTACAATAGTTCTTAGTTTTGCACAGCATTGGTGGGATCTACGGATGGGACATGATTTTGAATGCTCGAGTAATTGTTCGCTTACTAAAAAAGAAACACAGACATAAAGGTCTAGACAGACGCTGACAGAGCCCGCTACTAGCAGCACCTTGTCCCGGTGTTGGACAACGAGACTACCACACAAATGGACCGTTAACGGGACAGGTGTCCTGTAGAGTGTTTATGTCAAATGTCTACAACTGCAGCACAACAAGTGTGTGAGTCGCTGTTGTCTGAACTTAATATTTCAAACCTGCTGTCAGAGAGCTGGACCAACAAAAACAGACTCAAAGACTCAAATCAATAACATTACAATTGTATGATTGAATTCTTAAATTGATATACATGAAGTCACAGGCTCGATAAAGAATAATAGCCAAATAGATGCCAGTGATTAACAAATAGTATTTTGGCTTGAATTGCCCATCTCTGGAAGGATCGTCTCCAAAATGCAGATTTTGTTTGAACCTGCCCTCCGAGAGAGAAAACTTATATGATGCTCGATACGGGACTGGACACCTCAAGTTCATTTCATTCAGATCTTATCAGTTGTGAGTAGGGTAACCCTCTGCTCCACTGCGCCTCAAACAAAACTATAAAACCAATCGTATCATGCCATCACATGAGCTTGATGGTATAGAGACACTTTTGTCCTTGTGATGTTACCATTACTTTCCAAGATCATGCAAACCCCACAGTACCACCCTGCTTTAGAAAGTATGAGCTGTGGAGCTAAAGCACAGTTCTGAATCTGCCCCTGTATTAAATTAGAGATAAGACGTCATCCACATTGTTGTTTCTTGAAACCAACCAAGATTTATTCTCAGCTTGGACCTCACAATAAATCCTGAGAGGTTAATGCCCTCCATGAATCTGGCTTCAGAGAGGAGTAACTGTAAGCTCTGAATAGGTTGGCCTTTAATAACACTGCATGAAGCATGAAGAATGAACATTTGGATTTGTTTAACAAGAGTGTAACACAGAGATGGTCCCCCTCCTGCTGAACCAGATGCCAAAACAAAGAAATATGGGTGAAACTGTCTCTGATTATTTACCGTTTGTTTGCTCAGCAGGCACAACTCTCAGAGGAGAAACATTTCATTTCACCCGTCAGCTCAATTATTTGGCTTGTCAACTAAAATTTAACACTCATATTTTTTTGCCTGGCTCATTTTTCCAACATTATGTCTGAAACAGACTCCCCACCAGCAGTTAATTTCAAACCTTCAATCCAGTGGTGGTTTTTATGAAGTCAGCAGTGAGCCATGATTCATGGGCTCAGTTGTGTAATTCATGTTTGTGTGTCAGTGCTGTTAAACGGTGGAGAATGTAGGGTCAGGATCAGGAGGACCTCCCCCAGCGAGTCTCAGCCAACATATAAGTGTTTCTACGTGTGAGTTCTCCACCGCCCTGCAGGTGCATATATAAGGTGAAAGAACGTAAATGAATGTGCTGATCAGGTATATGTGACACTACGGTTTGCATGAAGTGTTAAATGGTGCAGGAGCAATCTGATCTTATCACACAGTAGAAATAAATCAGTGTACACCGGGCGATATTTGTTTATTTATTGGTTTAGTTTACTGAAAGTAAGGACATCTCTTCCTGACACACGGTTGCTTTTCTTTTCACTTTCTTCCTGGAGGCAGCGTAAACAACTTTAGAAATGCAACAAGGCTGCATACCCATTTACTTCAAAAGGTTATGGCTCAGTTGTTGCCACCGTGACACTGATTGATAAAGATAAATAACACATCTCCTCCTCTTGTAAAAAGTGAAGCCAAAATGCCCAACATGACTTAATGCAGTAGGGATGGACTGGTGGGGCTCGGGTATTGACCAACCACTTCCCCTAACCAAAACAAAACATTTAGCTTTCCAATAAAAAGTGCCAGTTCACTCAGGGGGATCCATTCCTCAGGCGGGTCCAGTCAACAGCGTCACAGATTCTTGTGTGGGTTTGAAGCAGACACTCACGGTTATGGAAAGTTCAATGACTCTTGTGTTGGTGTTTGTTACATTTCCTCTCACCATTCCTCCTCTACTCTGATAATCCGCTGCACAAAGTGCTGCTAGAGCCTCATTGGTCAACAGAGCTGTCAATCATGGCATTGATGATGGAAGAGGATTAGGGCCACTGGCTTTTTCTAGAAGTCCCAGCCTTTTTTCTCAGAATTCTGCTGTTGAGAACAAAGGCAGAATTCTAGAATCAAAGGCAGAATTCTAGAATCAAAGGCAGAATACTAGAATCTTAGTCAGAATACTAGAATCGAAGGCAGAATTCTAGATTCAAAGGCAGAATTCTAGAATCAAAGGAAGAAATCCATAATCAGAGGCAGAATTCTAGGATCGAAGGCAGAATTCCAGAATCAAAGGCAGAATTCTAGGATCGAAGGCAGAATTCTAGAATCAAAGGCAGAATTCTAGGATCAAGACTGAATTCTAAGATCAAAGGCAGGATTCTAAGATCCAAGGCAGAATTGTATAATCAAAGGCAGGATTCTAGAATCAGAGGCAGGATTCTAGAATCAAAGGCAGGATTCTAGAAACAAAGGCAGAATTCTAAGATCGAAGGCAGAATTCTAGAACTGAAGGCAGAATTCTAGAATCAAAGGCAGGCTTCTAGAATCAAAGGCAGAATTCCAGAATCAAAGGCAGAATTCCAGAATCGAAGGCAGAATTCTAGGATCGAAGGCAGAATTCTAGAATCAAAGGCAGGATTCTAGAATCAAAGGCAGAATTCTAGAACTGAAGGCAGAATTCTAATACAGAAGGCAGAATTCTAGAATCAAAGGCAGAATTCTAGAATCAAAGGTGTTCAAGAATTGTCTCTGGTCTCAGAATCGGAAAAAGTCAAAATTCTGAAGAAAAGTTGGATCTCAAAAAGAAATATAATTTCACGTCTCATAATTTCTCCAAATGTTTTGGCTTTACTGTGGGGAGCTGTCATGTCATCCATCTTTTTATATTGTCTTTAATTCACAGGGAGCATTTACTATTAGCATCAGCAGTGAAAGCTTCCTTGTAACTTTTCATTAATGACCGACTTTTTACGTCTGTGTTTTTTATCTGGTACCTAACTTTTTGTTGCAGACTGAGTCCTGTCTTCATACTTCAGGCAGCCTTCAGCATGGTGTTTGAATGGACTGTGTTTTGTTGAATAAGTTGATCCCCTTCATGCAGAATTGAATCTGGATTCGTAGATCTAGCTGTTTGTACGTTTTTATTGTCACTTTGTAAACACAGGAGTTTCCACTCATTTTCTGCTCCTACTTTACCTCTCCATGCTTCAGTCGTTCCCTCATTCACTCCTGAATTTCCCTTTTAGCTCAATCAAGCACATTCTTTCCATGGCTGGTAACAAAAAGAGCTGAGTTACTGGACTGAAATGTACCTGATCAGGACTTTTCCTCCTTCTCGCCTCCTGAGGGGAAAATAATAATAACTGCCCTTTATAAGAAAAGGTTTGAATGGCTTTCACATTTGTGTCTGCTTTCTGCATTGTGTGTGTGTGTGACGTGTGTTTGTATACTCTGAGAGGATTGCAGACGGCTTCCTATTTAATTCAGGCTGTCGCCATGGAAGCTGTCCCGTTATATCGAGGAGGAAAACGCACCACGGAAAAAATGTTGAAACACAAGCCGATGAGAATCGAACACAAAGACGTTTGTTGTTTGCATATCAGTTTGGACTGCTGCTCCTCCACTGTCAGCATTGAGGTGCTAATAAGTGTGAGGCAGCTCTGGTGGTTATATACTGTACACTCCTGTGTCAGTGTGTGTGTGTGTGTGTGTGTGTGTGTGTGTGTGTGTGTGTGTGTGTGTGTGTGTGTGTGTGTGTGTGTGTGTGTGTGTGTGTGTGTTTGCAGACGTTAGCTCCTAGCGTCTCAGCATGATGACATCAGTAAAGGAGAATTCTTCGTTTCCCCTCCTCCAGTTCTTCCCTGCTGCCTCTTTTGCTCTGTATCACGTCTCATGACCGATACTTTCTCTCTCTTCTTCTTTCTTTTATTCTATTTCAAACACACACACATTTAAACACACACCACAGACCACAGTCACTAAACAACGGAGCCAAGCAGAAGCTATTTTCCTCATTTAGGCAGACAGACTCAGACTCTTAAGGCCTTGCTTACTCCACTTTATCCCTCCTTCCAGCAGAATGTGCAAAGTCATTACTCTCTCTCTCTTTCTCTTGCTCTCCATTTTTCAGTCTGTCTGTCTTTGCACAGAAACTAGGCCAGCTGAAATCATCCCACTCAGACCAGTGGGGCATGCTGGGATTGGAAACCGACCCTAATTCTCAAACAAAGAGTTCTTGAACCCACCAGGGTCTCATTAAACCCGCTCTGACGGATTCTGAACTGGCTGTTGTTTACAGTAGAGTCTAGTGTTGCTCTTTTCTCTCCTTTGCTCTTCTTTCCAAACATAATTGAATCAACATAAATGAGCACATACCATCTCTTCCTAATTCCTGTGTTTGGATGATGACACTGGAGCATTAAGTCTGCAGGAGGCCTCGATTTAAAGTCTGAAAATTGAATTAAAACATGTGCACCTCTCTCCTAGGAAAAGGAAAGAAGAACTCAAAGTCAGAGCAGAAGAGCGGCACGGTGGGGAAGGGAGCGGGGAAGAAGATCACTAAAATCATCGGGCTGGGTAAGAAGAAGCCGTCCACGGATGAGCAGACCTCATCAGCAGAAGAGGACGTGCCCACCTCTGGTAAGAAAATAAATAAAAGCTCAGATTTCTGCTGAAGAAAGAAGCTGACAGAGCCTGCTTGGTATTTTTGGTTTCTGTGGGTTTATCTCTTGAGGTATCTTCAAACTTTTAAAGTAAAAGGTGCTACGTTACTGGAGTCAATGAACCATAATATTGAACGTAAATATTAAATCACATGTTTTCAAGTTGAAAAAGCCTTAGAAATACATCTTGATTATGAAATGCTAAGTCAGGTTTGCAGAGGGTTAGAATCTGTGAATAAACCTGTAACTCCGACTTTCAGGCTACCTGAACGTTTTGTCCAACAACCGCTGGCGGGAGCGCTGGTGCCGCCTGAAAGACAACCAGCTGCTCCTCCACAAGGACCGCGATGACCTGAAGAGCCACATCGCCTCCCTGCCCCTCAGAGGCTGTGAGGTCAGCCCTGGTCTGGACCACAAACACCCCTTCGCCTTCCGCCTGCTGCGTAATGGCCAGGAGGTGGCAGTGCTGGAGGTAAGCTGGATGCTGGATGTCTGTGTGTGTGAGAAGTGGTGTGTCTCTGGGGTAAAATCAGCTGCTTACACAGCTCAGATGTCTGCAAATATAATAAAACACAGTATGTTTCTCTCTTTTCCTTTTCCTCTCCTGTGGTTTGACATCTCTTCCACCCAGCAGTGGCTTGTGTGTTTGCTTTTGTTCTTGTATATGAACTTCTAGTCATCTTTGCAGTTTGGTTCTGTTTCCTCACGCAGTTTCAAGTTATCCTTTGCCCAACATTTGCTTATTTTCTTTCCTCATAAAAATCTTCTAAGGTTACAAAGAAGAAGGGAGAGAAAGAAGATGAGTCTGCTCTCACACAGTTTTCCCTAAAGTAGCAGCCTTTACAAAAACTGTTCAGAGACAACGAGACAGGCAGAGAGGGAATGTTGCAAGTCTCTGCAGACTGGTAGCATGCAGCGTCCATACCTCATTACTAGAGCTGGGCGATATTTATTATCACGATGAAATGTTTCATATCAGTCGATATCGATAATTATCACGATAAATATCAAATGATTATTTTATTTAAATTTAAAGGCAGATTTTTGGTCCTAAGTGGAAAATTGAAGAAACCAAATGGTTAATTTGTATCTGGATTTAGTTTTTTAATAAGCTTCTTGAATCCCTAATTTCTGAGTCTGAGTTTTCTTCAGTGTTGCGTCGCTAGTTTCAGCTGTGTTTACATTCCACTTCAAACGTCTTTAAGCTCGCCTACCTCTCAACCTGCGACATGATTGGCTGTTCAATGCCATCTTCTTCTTCTTTCTATTCTTGGGTGGAAACTAGTTTTTAAGGCACAGTAGCGCTCCTCCCTTTCCAGTGGTTGGGGGTGTAATTACAGGTTTATTTATTTCGAATTGTTATCAAGCATTTGTTAGATTTCTATTGATAAAAATTATATCACGATAATTATCGTTATCGAATTATCACCCAGCCCTACTCATAACCATCAGTGCAACCGTAGACTAGCTCAACTACTGTACCTATAGCTAGCAAGATGGCGGAAATAGATGCACATGAAAGAGCTACACAGCTGCATAGAAACCACACATTGCTGAATGCAAAGTAAATCTTCATTCAGGTAGACAGTAACACCTTTCCCTCCACCAAAAGCGGACTGTGTCTCATAAACTGGCACTACTTACTGTATATTCCAGATATACAGCCCAGATTTAAATACCATAACTTCCCTTCACGTGTGATATAAAGTTAATCTATCATTAAAATAAATCAATAAATAAAGGCCTTATTTTATCAGAGAAACTACTTTAGGTTGTGATGAAACTCAAAAATTATAAATGTCTCCCAACAATCCTTTATCTTCTGATTTTGGCCTTATACAGTGCAGACAGTTTGTCAAAGCTGAACATCACCTGAACTGTTGTAACTAAATTCCTTTGACTCTCTCCTCTTTTCGTCCAGGCGTCCTCCTCAGAGATGATGGGTCGCTGGTTAGGGGTTTTGTTGGCTGAGACTGGCTCCACCACCGACCCAGCCACCCTGCACTATGACTACATTGATGTTGAGACCACCGCCAACGTCATCCAGCTGGCCAAGCAGTCCTTCTGGTGAGGGAGGAACATGTGTCCTCAAGTGATGAACATGCAAACTTAAGAAGCAGTGGATCTTAGCTGTTTGAATCACTACTGAGGTGTGGGTTGTCTTAAGCTGATGCATGTCTTCTCATCACAGTTTCACCAGTAAGCGTGCAGTCTCTCCCAACCCATACCTGGACAACCCTGTTAACGGCTACGCATGCCCCACTGGCATGGCTCTGCACTATGACGATGTGCCCATTAACGGAACGGTAAGGACACACATGCTCAACACAGCACACCAGTGAAGTGTGTGGTATTTAAATGTACGGTGCAGTGTGAAGTATTTAAAGGTGCAGTGTTTAGTATTTCAAGGTACAGTGTGTAGTATTTAAAGGTATAGTGCAAAGTATTTAAAGCTGCAGTGTGTAGTATTTAATGGTACAGTGTGTGGTATTTAAAGGTACAGTGTGTAGTATTTAATGGTACAGTGTGTGGTATTTAAAGGAGCAGTGTATAGTATTTAAATGTGCAAGGTGTAGTATTTAAAGGTACAGTGTAGAATTTAAAGGTGCGGTGTGCAGTATTTAAAGGTACATTGTGTACTATTTAATTAACCAGAACATTGCTTCCTTCGAAGCCACCAGACTGCAACCGAAGGTTTATTTTGGCCTTGCAAAGCACCTTTGTTTCTTGTCAACATCTGCCTCAGTTGTGTGTTTTTGTATGAATATTATGTTCTGAAGGGTTAATTTGGGCCCAACACAATGTGTGTGACACATTACAATGACAATAAACATGTAGGTCGGGGAGCGGGAGATCAGTGCCTCCTGTTTTGCTCAAGGTAAAGATAATGTTTTTGTTAATGTTGTCAGCTGGCTTTAAAGAGAAGAGTGTAATAGCTGTTTCAGTTAAAACTAAATCTCTGTAGGGATCATTTCTATAAAGCGGTCAGACACTTAAAATAACGATCTGACCCGGACATTGGCAAAACAGAAACTTTTGTGATCCGGTGCACTTGCTTGCAGGGATTTTATTTGCAGGTGACTGCTAAAACTAAATGTCATGTATGTTAATTTTTCTCCCCTCTAATTGATGTGATACAAACAGTATCCCAACAACACTTAATATGACGATGCAGTGTAACTAACTTTTAACAGCTGTCACCTACCTCTTTTTGCTCTCTCTTTATCTCACCTCCTGCTGTTCTTTTCACTCTCCTCCTCTGCTCACTTACATGCCTGCCCATTCTAACACAAGGACCCAGATGTGCAGTACTCCAGTCCCAGCACAGGGAGGCGCCAGGTGAAAGAGGAGCTTCACTATGAGAACACTGACCTCTATGAGAACATGCCCTCGCCTAAAGTGGCAGCTCGATTTCCTCCAAAGCTTTCCTCCTCTTCTGCTTCCTCTTCCTCTGCTGGTCATTATAAAGCACCTTCTAAAGTCTCCTCTAAGTTCCTCACTGCTGACACTAAAACTAAAGACACTGCTCAGGTGACTAACGCTTCAAATGCTAACTCTCTGTGTTTTCCTATTCCCCTGTTGTGCTGCATGTTGTGCACTTGAGTTAATCATCATCAAGTGTCATTATATGACATGCAATTTATCAACTATGACAGCACTGTGATACTAAGCTTATCTCGGGCCAGGTATCAGGTATGGTGTTGTGACTCTCTCTTAAGTTCTCCCCCTTTATCTAGACCGATGTTTGTTTCCACCTGAGATGTAAAATTGATCTGTTTTGAGCTCTTCTCTGGTCTCCACCACTTCCTTTGAACCTATCTTCATTTTAAGTTCTTCATTCATTTATTTCAACAGCCAAGGAGGGGCAGGTAGTGCACACAGGCTGTAAGGCTGAGCTGCTGAGCTGCTGAGCAGCTGAGCAACTGCCACGACTGTAGTAGCAGCTCAGTGTCGTTTGCTGCCCTCTGGTGGCGACGGCAGGGAAGATACTGTAGTTGGATTAAAGACGATAAACAGGTGCTGATAAAGGTTCCTTAATCTGATGATCTTAACATTAATTAGATTTTACATTAACATTACATTTTGTGAAGGAGTGCTTTATGCTAATGCAGCTGATCTGTGATGATTGCACACAGCTCTTGGTTATGCAAGCTAATTCATATCATCTCAATCAATCAATCAATCTTTATTTATATAGCACCAAGTCTAATGTTGGGTGGCAACTAGCGTTTAAAGCACATTTCACCCCCTTCTTTCCAGTGGTTGGGGGATGTAATTACAGTGACGTGATAATATAAAGCTTTGAGGATCAGGAGGACAAAGTAAGCTACAGATAGAAATACAAGTATGTCAAAAATATCTCCACATGCACACTGGAGGTACTTTTGGAACTTTTTACCTCCTTGTTGCCAATATTTCAGTAAACCATTGTGATAGTCAGTTTAACAAAGTACTTTATATTTTAAAAATTAACAATCTTGTAGTAAGTATTTTATACATTGCTTTGGCATAATTATCCTAAAAAAAAGTGTTGTTGCTCTCTTTGGGCGCTTTATTAAAAAAAATGTATTCCCCCAAAAGCTGCAACAATCCACCATGATCAATACAAACTGAACAACAACATATCAGTGCTTCACTAGGCTTTTAAACATTGCTGTTCAACTCATATTTAGCAGCTGAAAACAAAGAGCTTATCCCTCAGGAGCAGGAGGAGACCAAAACAGAGCTAAAAGGATGGTGAATATTTGACTGAAACACATCAGGTGGACTGAAACTTAAAGTGAAAGTATCCCTGTTTCTGCATGATGCTACAACAGGTCTTTTTCACACCCAAACAAAATTTGGTTTTGGTTGCTGATACTGCCCCCTAGTGGTAAAATAAATATTGTTTTTGCAAGTTGAAGAAAACATCCTTCGCATCAAAGAGGAGACACAAACATATGAACTGCATCATTTCACTCCAACATGTTCAAACATCACACATATGTAGTCTATAAAAGTATCCTTCTTGTGCTCTCTTCCAATCAGCTGAAGGGAAAGAAGGGAGCGTCGACCAATGGGGTGGCTTCAAAACAGAAGGGTGACCAGAAGAACCAGTCCAAAAAGAACGGCGTCAACGGGATGAATGGGACGGCTTCGCTTAAACGCAACACCTCCAGTAAGTGTGAAGAAACAGTGTGATTGAGTCAAACGTTGAATCTTCTCCTTCTAACTTTTCAGCTCTTTGAGGATTTTGCACTTCTGGTTAAAGGTTTCAGAAGAGGGGGAGTAAATAACTTGAAAGCCTAAAACCTGCCCCACCCTCGGGTTGATTCATGTGACGCAAGTGGGTCAGACTTGAACCTCCTGCCAAAGTTGGGGTTACACTCAAACTGACACAGCAGATCTCAGGAGAGGAGCCCAGATTTTTGGGGAGAGGGTAGAGTGCGGTCGCACTAATCCTTGCGGTGCAGAGTAGTATTTTTTACCTAATGTGTGAACGAGGAGGGCTGTCACTCCTCCAAATATCGGAATGGAAATATGCGCTGTGTTGGATTTAGAGCATCTGACACAATTCTCATATTTCTAGAGAGAAATAAGAGTATTCAATTTGAAAATGTCAGCAGTGGTTTCATGACTGATTCCTCATAAGCAAAGTTCGAAAGTGCACACACACATAAACACACACTCACACTCAGATGTTTGATGGTTACCCTCAGAGTATTTTCCAGTAAGGGAAAGGCACAGTGTAATTAATAACTGCTGAAGGCTGTGAGTTCAGCGGGTTTCTGGATAATTCATGTCTTACCAGCGCCCTCAAATTAACGGCTTTGCTCCTCTTTTCTCGTACGTGTTGGCTTTGGGTTTTGTAGTACTGGAAAAGCGCTTTAATTCCAGATTTAATAGGTGATGAACTGTCACAAATGAAGTGTTGGACAGAGGGTCAGCGTTTCTTCTTCTGGGTTTAATACCATAATATTCACGTGTTGATTTTACGGGGAAAGTATTTGGTTGAAGATGACGGCATACTTGCAGCTCACTAAATCTTTTACTCTGGAACTTCTATCAGGAAAAAAATCTCAAATGGAAAGACATTCATGATTCATTAAAACTTTGATGATGTTTTTCACATTTTTTTGCAATCCTTCCTTTTTTTCAATGTGTCATTACATCAAGCAAAGTAACAATAGCAATAAAATGAACCTGACAGACAGATGACTAACCAAGTGTTTGGAGAAGACAAAAAAGGAAAAGTAGTTTTAAATATTCCGCAAATATATTTAAAATCTTCATGATGATGACTTTTTTTTTTTTAAACTGATCTAGAGTCTGGTTTTGGTTCTGTTAGGAAGATAAGCAGTAAACGAAAGGAGAAACAGCTCTGAGTAGGGCTGGGTGATAATTCAATAATGATAATTATGGTGATATCATTTTTCTCAATATAAATATAACAAATGTTTGATAAAAACTTGATATATTTACGCCTGTAATAACACCCCCTAACCAGCTCACAGCAGAGTCGTTAGTCTGACACTGTGTCAACTCTGCATTAATCATTAACTTAATACGCATAATACAAGATATGGGATGTGGGTAAAGAAAGAGCACAGAGACAACTTCTGCTGTGCATTTTGAAGACATTTAATGTCGAACGTTACTGTAGAACAACTGAAAACTGAATAACGGTGATGCATTCACTGCACTACAAACTGAAACTTCACAAAAATCTCACCTTATACGAAAGACCTGCTTCCTGTTGGCACTGGACCAAAAATCTGCCTTTAAATTTAAAAAAAATAATGATTTCCTATTTATTGTGATAACTATCCATATCGACTGATATGAAAAAAATTATCGTGACGACATTTTTTCAGTATCGCCCAGCTCTAGCTCTGAGTGATGATTTCAAACGTACACTCTGGCTCCCGCTTTGAACACAGCTTTTGTGGGCGTCTCCCCGAGGGACAGAACTTCAGACTACTTTCAGTTTAAGTCCCAAACAAGGGCTTCAACTGATGGCTAATTTGACAGTTGACTAGCCATCAATAAGACACTTATTTGACTCATCATACATTGAACTGCAAGATAACTTAATGGTTCTTAATTAGATTAAATTTTAATGTAGTGTGGTAAAAGTGTAACACGGTAAAGACTTTCAGGTGTGGGACTGAAAAGCAGCGTGGCTCTAACATTGGAGCGCCGAATGTCACCATGCCTTCTTAAACACTTGTGCATTACTGATGTTCTCCCATGAAAAGCAGGTTCTTGTTCACAGATCTTGCAGGTGGCTCTGTTCTTTTGCAGCGATGAGTCAAATGGGGTTTGCGCTGTTTTGTTTACCTGTAGCTTCCCCATGGCTGTGTTGCATGCACCACCTTCAGCCATGAAAAAGGATTTTATGCGTGAAAAGCATGAAAACGTGCTATGAAGTCGCCAACAAATCATCGACTTGGTAATTTGTCTCTGGATCATTTCATCATCGATTTCTGTCAAAGAATCGTTGCACCACTATTCACGACATGCAGCTGGATGGAGGTATTACACACTGATACCTCGAAAAGTCCAGTGCTTGAAGCATAATCTGACTTGACCTTCTTGTTCTCATCATCATTACATGCAATCTGTGTTTTGCAGATGCAGATCAGGTTAAGTATGGGAAGAACCGTGTGGAGGCTGATGCCAAGCGGCTGCAGTCCAAGGAGGAAGAGCTGATGAAGAAGAAGCAGGAGATCAGGAACCATCTGACCCAGCGGAAGAAGGAGAGGATAGATCTGCGCACTGCTGTGGAAGCTGCTGCAGGTAAAAGATGAATAAAGAAGTTCATTTAAGATAAACAGGACAATATTTCTAGATTTAAGTCTTGGTTTGTAATGGCAGACTTCCGCCAGATCTATATCTGTCTCCGCTCTGCTGCAATTTGGCTCCCTGCTCTCTCGTCCCTCAACACTAATTCTGCGTCTTCAGAACGCGGCAAAAAGCAGCTACCCCAGTTAGTTAGAGTCATGAGACTGATGATTTCCTGCAGTAATTACAGAACTAGTTGTGTCCATGATGAGTCTCTTCTCATCCATGTTGTCTTTATGGTCCTCTGAAAACCTCTGACCTGTTGACTCCAGGCCTGGCTCCGCTCATCATGACGGTTTGTTGTTGTAGTTAAGTGAAATATGATCTGGTGATAACAAAGTGTCTTATTCTGAAAATTAACCCGATGTTTTAAGTTATTTCAATGCCTGACTTCCTGTCCGACTCGATCTGCTCTGTGCTGATTGATGCGTCGTGGTTGGCATCAGGCAAAAATAGAACTTTTGTGTATCCGCTGTGAAGGGCTCCAGATTGCCAGAACCAAGATAGAGCAGAAACACAACCGTGCAGAGCCAGTGGAAGTTAGCACATTGACTTTAATTGAACTCCGGAGCTCCAGGGCCGTGGTGGAGTGGAGACGGACCTGACACAGATCTGATTGAAGCTAGGCGCAAGATTTCCTTGATCGGTTGAAGTGATGATCTAAATAATAATCCCTCTCTCTTCCTCCTTTAGGTAAACGTTCTCATGCCTCGCTGTCAGAGCGCCTGAAGAAGGTGGAGGAGGACTGCAGGATGAAGGAGGAGGAGCGGGTGAACCTTGAACTGGAGCTGACGGAGGTGAAGGAGAGTTTGAAGAAAGCTCTTAGCGGTGGTGTCACTCTGGGCCTCACCATTGAACCCAAAACCGGCTCCTCTGGACTCCAGGTCAGAACTGAGACCCTGCACTGTTGTCTTGTGGTTCATTGATGGTGTCTAAAAGGGTGATTTTAAAACCTTTGCCTCCTAATTAAACTACATAAGGGTCAAAATCAGTAAGAGGTAGGAAAGCTTTTAGAAGCTCAGATTATTATTCTCTTTAACATTACGCTGAAGATCCCTACCTTTTGGTCCAAGACTGTGGTTTTTATTGCTCTCATCTCTTTACTTAGCTAACCTGACGCTGCCGAAATCATCATCTAACCTACATGCCACTAATAGCTGTCTAATCCTTTTCCTGTGTGTGTGTGTGTGTGTGTGTGTGTGTGTGTGTGTGTGTGTGTGTGTGTGTGTGTGTGTGTGTGTGTGTGTGTGTGTGTGTGTGTGTGTGTTTGTATGATTAGTCGCCATCCATGATGCGACGGACCCAGGGCTCCTCTCCCTTCTCCAGCTGTGACACTAGTGACACAGAGTCCTGCTCCCTGCCCGTCAACAGTGCCTCCCTGCTCCGCCGGCAGCAGGGCGGCCAGAAGCCCTCACCAGTCCGGGGACACGTGCTGAGGAAGGCCAAGGTCAGAGGTCACCGTGTGAAATAGAGTGCTCATACATGAGAGCTGTGGCTGTGTACTGAAATTCATTACCTTGGTCTATAGTGCTTTTATTAATATCGGTCAGGCTCAATTACTTGAAAAAGCCATAACCCCGAAGATACAAATGCAGCCACATTAAAGTAATAATTTTTGTGTGTGTTGATGTCATTAAAACATTAAATATAATCTCTATTTAAGATTCTAAATATGTAGTGACAACACAGCTCAGGCAATTTCATCAGAAATGATCGATCCAACCTCGGCTCAACAAACAAACATTTGAAAGGTTGTTTTCTTCCTCAAGAGGAGAAGAAGACCCATCAACTGCACGTAAATCACAAGACAACAGGTTTCTTTTTCGGGTTCATGGCGCTGAAGTAAACCAGAAGCCTCTGTGTAACTTATTATCTACAGTGAAACTGAGACTAACCAGAGACAGATGGAGAATCGCTCAACCAGGGAGGGCACTCTCCTTTTCACCTGATCGCAAGGTCACCTATTAAGTGTCTTACTGGACTTTAGACAGTGCAGCACACAGCAGAGAAAGACTTGGCAAGAAGTTGCTTATGGCTACACCACAACGACAAAATCAACCATTTATAGATACTTCAGGAAATGACATCACAGTAATTACAACTGGAAAAAGGCACTCATTAGCAGAGTTAGCATTAGCTAATCATTTCTATCATACTCTGAGGATTAAATCCGTCTCATGTTGACTTAGATAAACAGTTTGGTAGATCTTTGAGTTGATGGACCATCTTTATAAATTTCTACTTGATAAGTTGTTTGTAGTCATGTTAAGTAGAGACAATGTCAGTGACGGTATTAAAGGCATTATCATGCAAACTGTGTCTGAATGCAAAGTAAGAGTCTCTGTATTTCCTTTGCAGGAATGGGAGCAGAAGAGCGGCACATAAAGGAGCCACGCCCTCACTCCAGTCTCACTTTTATTTCTTTGTTTCTTTGGAAGAAATTGTGTATATATTTATTTAAAACTGTTCATACAGTGTGAGAGTGTTGATAGATGAGGACACAAGCATAGCATTCACAAGTAGCTGGTTTTAGCATCCCATCATTGCCTCAACATACCGCAACTTTTTACACTTTTTTACTCTCGAGCATGCTCAGAATACTACATTGTGCAACTTGTGTTGTCTGCTGTACTCTTTTCAAGCAACCACCTTTCTTTCTTTTCTTTCAAACAGGTTAAAACCAAGTATTTATTTGTAAATCTTTAAAGGAAATACTAGCTTCCCTTTGTTTATTTATGTTGATATATTTAAAGTTTTTTTTTTTTCTTTAAAATGTGTGGTGCTCCACAGAATACCATTCCCCACGCCATAAAATGGTTCTCATACAGCAGATCGCGTGCATGTGCACAAGTCCAGAATAACCATTACTAACACCAGATGAGGAACAACACTCTGCTCACAGGGACATTTTAAAAAGCAAAATTACCCTCAAGCTCTTTTAAATCTGGAGCAGCAAATGTTTGCAGGCTGCATTAAACTAGAAGGTCAAATAACAGTCCAATTCAAGAAATTGGTCCAGGTTCTAGTAAGTTAACTTCAAGAAACAACTTTCAAACAAATGTGTTTCTCAAGAGACATCAATCAAGAAATATTAGCACATGGCTGCCAAAGATAGCATGTCCAAGTGTCTCTTGGCCGGCTACGATGCTTTGACCGGTTGATTGTTCTGGCACGTCCTCCTCAGACGTCCTTTTTGTGACATTGACACAGCTACAGGTGTCCACCTCAGCTGCCACCTCTTAACAGCCAGAGAGGCCCGTCCTCCTGTAGGTCTGTAGCCATACAATACAATCGTTCAGCATGGTGTTTCTGTAACATCGCCACCTGAAGTGAAAACCTCAAACCCTAAATTAGCCAGGAACAATTCCAAAAACATACTGGTCATTTACACACATCAAATCACCCAGTACAGCTCTGACAATGCTGTTCCTGAGCTATGATATGCTAACTGTAAATGCTAAGTACTTTTGCTTCTTTAAAAAGTCCTGTAACGTGATTATGTATGGTTTCGGATTATGCCATAGGAGAACTTGGGTGTGCGCTAGCTGGTCAGGCAAGAACATGGCTGCCTTCAGATTTGGTGCTAGTTCTGTGCAAACTCCAGAATCTCAACCACATGGTTAACGTTAGTCCCTCATCCAAAAGCCTGAGTCCAGCTCCTGTTATCATGCCACTACTTTACTGTAGCCTGGTGATCTGTGTGTGAGCTCAGTGTCTCCAAAGCACATTTTAAATCCATCATCAATACAATGACTGAAGAAGACGCACTTGCTATACGTTCAAATGTGCTGTTCAGACCATTTCACTTAAACACACAAGCATTCCATCAACGTCACATTACTACGGTGCTTTATGTTACACTGCTTTTACTTTCCTAACATGTTGATACTGCTAAGTATTCATGCATAGACTGCATATAAGAAGTGGCCGTAACAACTGTTGCCACTTTGTTTTCTGCAATCTTAAGTTTAAAAAAACGTGTCCATCAGAGTGGATGCTTGGTGCTTTACCTTTATCCAATGTCAGGTCCATAGTCTGTATGGGAAGTTTCCTGGTTTCTATTTCTTTTATATATATATATATATATAATATTTTGGGGGGGGGGGTTGCCTTCATTTGATAGGACAGTGAAGAGAGACAGGAAATGTGGGGAGTAGAGAGCAGGGGAAGACATGCAGGAAATAGTCGACCAGCCAGTTATCGAACCGGTGACCTCTGCGAAGAGGACTATAGCCTCTGTATGTTGGGCGCTTAGACCGCTAGGCCACCAGCGGTTTCTATTTCTACTGCGTTTGTTGTCCAAGTAGTTCAGACCAATGACAGCTGAAAGGCTTTGGTGTCTGCAGTAAAAAAACTGTCTGTATGGAGAGCAAAAGCAGGAGGAAAACTATCCTGCATACTGACATTCCGACCCCTATCAGCGGTAATTCATTTCCTTACTCTATTTATCTCTGCGCTAAAATGCAGCTAACAATCCATTACAGATCACAAATGTCAACTTCAGTGACCAATCTGATTGCCCTCATTCAACTTCCAGCATTTCACTTTGTTTCCTTTTTCGAAGAAAGGCCGACTAACTTCCCCCTTTCCCTTTTACAAATCTGCATCAGGACGTTATTCCAGCAAACTTAAGACTTGTTAATCCGAAGTAAATCACGAGAAAATTGTTTTATCTACGGTTTGCTTCCGCTAAAGTAAGCTGGAGTACTGCTTTAGTTAATATTTACAGTTGCTACTCAGAGGAATATGATGAACCAGGGATTGACATGATTTATTCATGCTGACATTTTTTGAGGGGCAAGTTTTGCCTTACTTCCGATCTGACAGTCACTTCTCAAATTGCTACTTCGACCGGAAACAATGCATCACACTGAAAATTGAGTCTTGGTCATAAGTTTTGTATCACTAACAAATGGCTATAACGGAAATACCAGAGAGTTGTACATCCTTCAGGCATTTATCTTCATCAGATTGGTTCTGGGTAAACTGACTTGACAAGGTAGAACCACCTTGAAGAATATGGGCTGAATTTTCTTATCTTGTTTTTTTTAGCCAGCTGGACGTTGACCTAACTACTGAAACCAGAGGCCTTGATCACTTCTTTTATGCAGTCTATGTTATCGAGGTGCTTTTTTAGTAGAAGTAGAATGAACACAATGCTAATGGGTACCAAATACTCCTCAGTCATGTAGATATGTTCTATCCTCTCCTTGCTTTCAAACTAATAACCAGAATTCTGTGAGCTAGAGCTTAGTCAGCATGTTAGCATAAAAACTGGGACACACAGGGAGTTAAGTCTACAAGTATTTCGTGTATTTTATTACCTGTTGGCTCAGTGCGGTTTATAGCTGAGAGATACCTGATGATGTAAACCTGCTGTTCATAGCTTGGTACAGGCTTGGATGCATCAGTGTTTGTTTATGCACCTTATACCTTTTCTACTCTGTTGTATTATTAGACAGTCGCCACATCGGTGACAGACATGCTTGTAAATAACATAATAAACCTCTTGACAAACAGTTTTCATTGATGATGTGCTTTACTAGTGGGGGGCTCCCGGAAGTTCTCACACAACCACTAAATGGGTTTGCATGCAGCTGCAATAAATGTTCTGTATTAAGGCTGTTTGATTATGTGACATATTGCACAATAGTGTCTATATTTGATGCAGAAATGTCAACAAAAAGTCAAACGATAGTATTGCAAAAATAGAAGACCAAAATTAGCTCATCTCTGAGGGTCCACATATTGTTGCAGATTTTTAAACAAAGGCTACACGGAGTCAGGGCTGCGAACACCAATGATAGGACTCAATAAGGCTAAGGACCACTAAGATATAACATTTCCCCCAACTTCTAAGTTAATTATTGTCATTGAGATGCTTCATGTGCAGAAAATGACAGTGTTTTAAAAAAAGCTGAACTATTTTTTAAGTTGCAAATAAGGAAAGTCACAAAGAAGAGGTAGGAAGAGTTCAGAAATCAACATTTGGTGAATCACAGCCTCCATGCGTCTTGGCATGCTCTCCACCTGTCTTACACATTACTTTAGGGCATTGTCAGTTGATCGTCAGGTCAGCACCTTATTAAGCCTGTGTGCCTGTGTTTCAATTCAAGAGATACTGGAACAAAATTTCCTCCATGTATAACTAACTGTTTATTCATTTAATTAAGACAGAAAGGTCAGATTTTGCTTGGACAAAAGTCTTGTCGCATACAAAAATAATGTAGAAATTAAACATATACTTTACTTTGGATACGCAAACATGCTACAATAACATAAGAACATAAAGTCAAGTCATAACTTATTGAAAAAGTCCTCTGGAATGGCAAAGAAAGCAGTCTTGCAGGACTCCCAGAGTTCATCAAGATTCTTTGGTTTTATCCTCCAAACCTCCTCCTTCATCTTACCCCAGACATGCTCAATAATGTTCATGTCTTGTGACCGGGCAGGCCAATCCTTGAGCACCCAGCATTGGCCCTCTCTTGTGGTTTGGAATGTAATGGGCAGCAAGAACTTCTTGATATTTCAGGCTGGTGATGTTGCCATCCACTTTGCAGATCTCTTGCACACCCCATACTAGATGTAGCCCCAAACCATGATTTTTCCTCCACCAAACTTGACTGTTTTCTGGGTGAATCTTGGGTCCATGCAGGTTCCAACAGGTCTTCTGCAGTACTTCCGATGATCGGGATGCAGTTCAGTGGATGATTCATCAGAAAAATCCACCTTCTGCCACTTTTCCACTATATCCTTATGTGACAAGACTTTTGTCAAGCAGGGTAGGTGCTGATTCATAGAACATTTTCTTTCTTATACAGATCAGCCAGAACATTATGAGCACCTGCCCAATATACTGTGCAGGACCCTCTCTTGCCAGGTGACGAGACATGAACTTCATTAGACCTCTAGAGGTGTGCACAGACTGATGCCTGCTCCTTCCTAGGCATAAAAGTTACACAAAGGCCATATAACTGCCGTCATAAACTCCTCTCTCACCTCTGGTGTTGTACCCTCATCCTTCAAATCAGCCTCAATAACTCTGATACTCAAGAAACACAGTAGGCCGTCTGTTGGATAGGACCACAGGGGTCAGCCTCCAGCCCCCAATGCACATCACTGAGCACTGGCCAACCATGACCCTGTATCAGGGTCAGACCATCTCCAATTTGCAGCTCTTAAGGGGTGTTCCCCATCTGCAGGGGTCAGTACCTCCCAAAGGTGATGTGAGGAAGGAAAACCGGTGAACTTGTTATCTAACCGTCACAGCTTGGCCCTCGCTAACATACTTAGACACGTTCCTGCTTCCAACACATCAACAACAAGGATCCAATGTTTGCCTAACAAATCTCATCCACCAACAGCTGCCATTGTACTGACTTAAGCAATGTTATTCTCTTCACCCATTAAGGATCCTGTTAACATGGCTAATCCATACAAAAGAAGTTCTGCAGAAAACTTTTTGACAGCTGCAAAAGACTCTCCGATTTTCCCCTATGGGGTAGGTAGGTGCTGATTCATAGAACATTTTCTTTCTTATACAGATCAGCCCAGAACATTATGACCACCTGGCCAATATACTGTGCAGGCCCCCCTCTCGCCAGGTGACTAGGCATGAACTTCACTACCACCAAGTCCAACCTAAGGTTACACCCAGGTGTATGCCCAGATGGTGCACTCAGCCTCAGTAGCTCTTCTGTGGGATTGGACCACACGGGTCAGCCTCCAACACCCAATGCACATCTCTGAGCATTGACCGACCATGACCCTGTATCAGGGTCAGGCCATCTCCAATTTGCAGCTCTTAAGGGGTGTTCCCCATCTGCAGGAGTCAGTACCTACCAAAGGTGATGTGAGGAAGGAAAACAGGTGAACCTGTTATCTAACAATCACAGCTTGGCCCTCGCTCACATGCTTACACACGTTCCAGCTTCCAACACATCAACAACAAGGATCAAATGTTTGCCTAACAAATCTCATCCACCAACAGCTGCCATTGTACTGACTTAAGCAATGTTATTCTCTTCACCCATTAGGGATCATGTTGTTATGGATAATACATATATATTGTTGCACATTATGTCGTATCTTGACCGCCAGTGATGTGTAGATGCAGAAGGAATCTTCGTGACACTGGCTTGCTTGCATAGTAATACGTTTATTACAAGAAAACAATACCAGTATCGAACAAGCACCCGGAATGCTTGGGAGAACAGCTCTGCAAATCTGCTGACTCCCAGAATGCTGTTGACCAGCACCTTTTATAGGTCTGGTAACCAATAACATAGCCTACTGCAAAGCCCAAACTTATCTTGATCTCTAGTTATCTACTTTACCCTCCTGGGCTCTGCTAGCCTAATGGTTACAAAACTTGTCCATGCATGTCACTAAATTGGAAAGGGGGTCTCAAACAAATTCCTTGAATGTCTGGGGCAACATAGGTTTCTCTTTGACTTGTTTTACATCAGTTACTTATTTCCTATCAGATACTTCAATTATTAATAGGAATGAAACACAAATGTAACCTTAATTGTGCTCATGTGATATCCATGGTGAATGTGCAGTAGATGTGAATTACACCTTTATTGATAGGCACTTCTCATCTGCAGTGAGGCAAACTTGGCGTCTTCAAGGTGGAGTTACTTTGAATACATTTGACTATCAGCTGCTGCAGGGCTCTCACATGCTTTGTGGCTGGTAGATAAACTCAGTCGGTATATGGACTGTTTTTATAGAGGGCTTTGTCCAGTTTTGAGTCAACAACTTGAAGCACCTTTCATCACGTCACTTTCACCCTTACACACCACATTCATAAACTGATGGCGGCTATGTAATTTGTCCATCAATAGGACAAAATGTAGTTTGTTCGATAGTCACCACTCGACTATTCGATAGTCACTATTGTGAACCATGACTTTAGAATATTTTTCTCAGATATATTTATGGCTGCGATAAAGAAAAGCTCATTTTACCTGGGAAAGAAGTTCTGCAGAAAACTCTTTGACAACTGCAAAAGACTCTCTGATTTTCTCCATTTCTGAGTCCCACATCGCCTCACCTTTCAGTGACAACTGGCACTTATGCTTTAGTTTTCTTTTGTCATTTAATTTGTTATAAACACTATCAGTAGCTTGTGACGCATTAGAACCAGCCACTGGTAAACATTTGAAAAACCTTTAACTTTGAGATTATAGGCACATGAATGATTCGATGAATTGTTAAACAATTATTTGAACATTTGAAAATCCCGATCCCTCCCTACTTACAACATCTTTCCTTTTTGAATACAAATATTGATGTGAAAAATAGAGATATGTAGACGAGGTAAATACTCTGTGTCTTTATGTACAACTCAGTGCGGTAAGTAACTGAGAGTGATACCTGATGATGTAAATGGGACTTACTGTTTTCAGTGACGTTGTGCTTTACTGGTGCGGCTTGTACTACAGAGGAGTTCTCAAAGAGTTCTCTGTAAATAGGTGCTGATAGATAGAAAACCTTCTTTCTTAGACATATCAGCCCAGAACATTATGACCACCTGGCCAATATACTGTGCAGGCCCCCCTCTCGCCAGGTGGCTAGGCATGAACTTCACTACCACCAAGTCCAACCTAAGGTTACACCCAGGTGTATGCCCAGATGGTGCACTCAGACACAGTAGCTCTTCTGTGGGATTGGACCACACGGGTCAGCCTCCAACACCCAATGCACATCTCTGAGCATTGACCGACCATGACCCTGTATCAGGGTCAGGCCATCTCTAATTTGCAGCTCTTAAGGGGTGTTCCCCATCTGCAGGAGTCAGTACCTACCAAAGGTGATGTGAGGAAGGAAAACAGGTGAACCTGTTATCTAACCATCACAGCTTGGCCCTCGCTCACATGCTTACACACGTTCCAGCTTCCAACACATCAACAACAAGGATCAAATGTTTGCCTAACAAATCTCATCCACCAACAGCTGCCATTGTACTGACTTAAGCAATGTTATTCTCTTCACCCATTAGGGATCATGTTGTTATGGATATTACATATATATTGTTGCACATCATTAATAGGAATGAAACATAAATGTAACCTTCATTGTGCTCATGTGAAATCCATGGTGAATGTGCAGTAGATGGAATTAAACCTTTGTTGATAGGCACTTCTCACCTGCAGTGAGGCAAACTTGACCTCTTCAAGGTGGAGTTACTTTGACTACATTTGACTAACAGCTGCTGTAGGGCTCTCACATGCTTTGTGGCTGGTAGATAAACTCAGTCGGTAAATGGACTGTTTTTATAGAGGGCTTTGTCCAGTTTTGAGTCAACAACTCAAAGCACTTTTTCATCACGTCACTTTCACACCACATTCATAAACTGATGGCTGCTATGTAACGTGCCCATCAATAGGACAACATTTAGTTTGCCAAAAAAATTGCTTAACTGTTCAACACGTCTGTGAAGGTTGTCAGTCATCCAGGTCATGGAAATTCAAAGCTTGATCCGAAAAGGCAACTGGCATTGGTAGAAATTCTTGAAGATGTTTCATCTCTTCTCTGAAAGGCTTCTTCAGTTCCAACCAGAGTGGTGGACGGAGCTAGAAAATATACACCTCGCAGGGATTATTTGACTCACACCATCCCACACAAGCTAGGGGTAATAAGAACCCTTCACCATAGAGCTCAGGATGCACCTACAGGGACTGAGGGAAGGAAGAAGGAAACATATCACGAAAGCACTTGAAACCTGTGGCTATCCTAACTGAGCCTTCAAGAAGCACAATTCCAGCAGAGAGCACAATAACAACAGAGCATTGTTATCACTTACTTATCTGGGGAATCTGAGAAACTCTGGGAGATTTTCAACAAACACAACATCCCAGTACATTCCATGCCCTCCAACACACTGAGACAGAAAATGGATCATTCCAGAGACAAATCACCACAGCACAAAATCAGAAATGTAGTTTATGCCATTCAGTGCAGTGGCGACTGCAGCAAACTGTCTATTAGCAAAACTAAGCAACCTGTCCACTGACGCATAATATACTCACAACCCCTTGGATGAGCACCTTAGTGTTGGAGATTTCCCTCGAGAACAAGAAGGTCGCTTCCTTGGGACTTGGGGTCGCAGGGAGGAAGGCTCTAACTGTTATTTGTGCATATGCACCAAATAGCAGTTCAGAGTACAGGGCCTTCTTGGAGACTCTGGGTGGAGTCCTGGAAGGAATCCCAGCTGGGGACTCCATTGTAGTTCTGGGGGACTTTACCTGGAGAGGTCAACTAATCATGTGTTAGTTTATACTTGGCTGCCTGACAGACCTGCTTAACCCAAGTGTGCAGTGCGGGTGAACTGGGAACGTCTGGTGGAGGCCCCTGTCTGTTAGGTCTTGAACTCCCTCCTCCAAAAGGACTTCTTGTGCATAAGAGGTTGGGGACATGGAATCCAAATGGACCATGTTGAAAGCCTCCATTGTGGAAGCGGCTGATAAAAGTTGTGGCCTCAAGGCCAATGGTGCCTGTCATGGCGGTAACCTTGGAACCCGCTGGTGGACACCAGCTGTGAAGAAAGCCGTCAGGCTAGCCCAGGAGTCTCTGGAAACAGCTGACAAGTAGCCTTAGAGGCAGGGTTAGGAGCTTGGACATCCGGAGGGAGACAGTTGAGGTGGTTTGTGCGTTTGTTAAGGGTGCCTCTCAGATGCCTCCCTTTAGAGGTGTACCTGACACGTCCAAATAGGTTTCCTCAGGAGGAGCTGTAAGATGTTGCTGGGGAGAGGGATGTCTAGGTCGATCTGTTTGGACTGCTGCCTCACTGATCCGACCCAGGATAAGCCGATGAAAATGGTAGACTCTACGTCTTTATCCATCTTCATCGGGATTCAACTCACCCTCTCTCCCCTACAAACATTCAGGCACATGTGCTGTGAAACAGGAAGCAACTGTCAATAAACCACTTCAGCTCACATTTAGCTCAATCGTCTTTACTGAAAAAACTTTGTGCAATGTTTGTTAAGTTTAAACAAAACAACAGCAAGACAATTTAAATTTGTAACCGCTTTGGCCAGTGTAAATACAACACTATCTGTCTTGTTTGCGGAAGCTATTGAGGATGTCATTTTGACCAGGATAAGACAATAATATCATTAGTACACATTTTGAACTAAATACTGTTCACTAATAAAATATATACTACAATTAATATAAATTAAAATGTCACTAACATCTCACTAACTACAGAGATAGTTACAAAGCTGTGTCAAAGACAGGAGGAGGAGACGACCTTCTACAGATTTGCATGACGGTCTTAGTGATATTAGCCCCGGATTTGTTTCATGTGCCACATTCAGTCACAGAGCGCCAGCATGACGGAGAGGATCTTCCTGGCTGTCTTGTGTCTCTCAGGTCAGAAAATTCTCTCTTGTTGATTCTTGACTGCTACAGGTCACAATCTGAAAGTTATTGAAATACAGTGTTTATTTGGGCAGCTATTTTAGATTTAGTCTTAGGTGTTAGACAAAAATGCCTGATAGTTTTAGTCACATTTAAGTCTTTTCAGCCCTTTATAGTTTTAGTCTAGTTTTAGTCGATGGAAACTCCAAACTCTTTAGTCTAGTTTTAGTCACATTTAAGTCTTTGCTTTTTGCCAAAACATTTTCTCTCTTAAAAATAATTAATGTAGTCGATCAGATGTTGATATCAGGATTGTACCAAGTGTTCAAATAGTCAATATTTCACTCTTTTAACACTTTTGTGTAATATCTTAAGTTTAATGATTTAGCCTCTCACTGCTAAAAAGTAAAAAGAAAACATTCTTGATGTGACCACTATGAAGATATTTTGATTCTCTTGATTCAAATAAAAATGCCATAAACACAATATAAGGGCTGTATTGCACTTTTACGACGGTCCCTGAATGCACCTCGCAGTAACAGAGGCACTGGACAGACAGTCCACTGCACTCTGAAATGCATCGGCATCTTTCAAGTTGATCCAAACTTACTAAATGTGTCTGATGTATCACCAAACTGGATTAAATCAAGCTGTAGACGGGAGCTTTTTACGGTAATTGCGGCAAAAACGGCAAATATTAAACAGACGTCCCCCGGTTGTGTCTTTGTCACTAACGCACACCGAAGGTTTAAATCCTCATTGAAGATGAGACAGATGCATGAAGGTGAGGAGAGCTGGTTCATAAAGCACACCTGCTGCAGGTAGAGACCAAGTGAACACTGCACCCCTCAGATAATAACTCAGCCTGTCACATGAATGCATCACTTTTATTTCTAAAGATTAGACGCACAGCGGAGGAAACAGGAATTTTGAATGTCCGACGGTCGGCCACTAATGTTTTCGTCTCGTCATCCTCTCGTTAACAAAAAACATACGTTCATCAGAGTTTTTGGTAACACTTTATATTAACTACACACTTTTAAGCATTAGTTAAGCATTAATTAATGCTTTACTCATCATCTGTAAAGCATTGTTCATACATTAATACTCATTTATATATCATGTACGAACACAGTTATAAATGTTTTATTATTCATGAATATGACTCTATAATGTGTTAACTAACTCATTGTTCATACTTTATAAATGATGGATTCACCAATTACATATGAGCTATTATGGTCATTATAAACCAGTTATAAACACATTTACAGGTTATGATTCTAACATTTAGTAAGGGTTAGTGAACACCTTATTACATAGCAAATTATGATTAATAAAGGTAATCACAAAGGACTTATAAGCTGCTTGTTCATGGTTTTGTGAGCTGATCTAAAGTGAGGACATTTTATGCTTTACAAAGCATTCATTAATGAGATTTAAGACCAGCAGCACCTTAAAACACAGAAGTCACAGATATTGATTCAACAGAATAAGGAAACATGGACTTAAACTTGTGTTTATTAAAAGGAAACAACCTCTGTAACCGCATTTATCAAAATAACTCTACATATGAACTTAAAATACTCTGCAACTGAAAAAGAAACTCTCTCAAACTTAAAGTGCTCACAGTGGAAAACTCAAATAAAATATGACATATCAAATATAGAAAAAGACAGTAACATTTAAACGCTGTCTGTATAAAACCATTTGTAAACACAAGTTAAAATGCAGCTGAAAAACTGAACAATAACTTGGATTCTGTGTTTTAAGGTGCTGCTGGTCTTCAATTCCATTAATGAATGCTTTGTAAAGCATAAAAAGTCCTCACTTTAGATCAGTTCACAAAACCATGAACAAGCAGTTTATAAGTCCTTTGTGACTACCTTAATTAATCATAATTTGCTATGTAATAAGGTGTTCACTAACCCTTACTAAATGTTAGAATCATAACCTGTAAATGTGTTTATAACTGGTTTATAATGACCATAATAGCTCATTTGTATTTGGTGAATCCATCATTTATACTGTATGAACAAAGAGTTAGTTAACACATTATAGAGAGTCATATTCAGTCATATTGAGTCATATTCATGAATAATAAAACATTTATAACTGTGTTTGTATATGATATATGTAGTGGCTTGCTTTCGCCAAACGAAACAAACACCTATAAGCCACTGAGGGGCTGCTTTACCGGGACTCAGTTGACGCGTCCTCCTCGTCAGGATGAATGAATGAAGTCCGCTCGTGCATTGACATCAACGGGTTTATTAGACACACAATATACGCACAGCCGATCAATCCACACTTGCATCTAATCGAACTTGTAGAATTACAGGCTTACGTCTATTGTAGACAATACGATGACAATGATGGAACAAGACGGAACGAGACGTTCGAGACAATCGAGACGATCGAGACGGTCAAAAACTGTTTGCTACCCGGTAGGCAGCTCACCTGCCACTGATTGGGTCTTCTTCCCTATATGCTTTCTAACACCTGGTTTGACACACCCGCCACCTAGTGTCCACACAAGTGCATCAAACACACAAACAGTCCACACATAATATTGACACACATATGGCTCTAACAATATATAAATGAGTATTGATGTATGAACAATGCTTTACAGATGATGAGTTAAGCATTAATTAATGCTTAACTAATGCTTAAAAGTGTGTAGTTAATATAAAGTGTTACCAAGTTTTTATTATCAATGATGCAGTTAAGCCTGTCTTAGTCTCATTTTCGTCATGGAAAAATGGTCGTTGACGAACATTTATTGTCATAATTTTCTTTAACGAAATTAACACTAGAGCAGACCCATTAACCAGAACTACAGCCCCAGCTAGTGGCAGGTGGCTGCATGACAGATATAACACATTAACCGTACAACATTTCAGGCCTGCAATCATAAGAATCATTATCATCAACAGACTAGTTATTCTGTTGCCCATTAAGGAGGGTGACAACATGTAGTCCGATCAATCAATCAATCGATCAATCAATCAAGCAATCAAGCAATCAATCAATCTTTATTTGTATACCGCCAAATCACACCAACAAACGTTATCTCAAGACGCTATTACAAACAAAGCAGGTCTAGACCGTACTCTATGTTAAATTATTAACAAAGATCCAACATCACAACAGGATAAGATCCAGTCCCATCATACAGGCAGGACTCAGTCTGATCTCATCTTAATCCACCATGAGCAGAGCGCTTTGCAGCATTTAGCAAGTTACAGTGGCAAGGACAAACTTCCTTTAACAGGCAGAAACCTCATGAAGAAAGAAGAAAATTAGACAATAAACAGTGGGTAGCGCTGTTGCCTCAAAGTTAGAAGGTTCCGGGTTTGAGTCAGGTGCCTTTCTGTGTGGAGTTTGCATGTTCTCCTTGTGCATGTGTGGGTTCTCTCCGGGCACTCTGGCTTCCTCACACAGTCCAAAAACATGCTCACCAGGTTAATTGGTCTCTCTAAATTGCCCGTAGGTGTGTGTGTGTGTGTGTGTGTGTGTGTGTGTGTGTGTGTGCGTGTGCGTGTGTGAGTGTGTGTGCGTGAATAGTTGTCTGCTTTCCGCCCGAAGTCAGCTCCCCACAACCCCGAATGGGATAAGCGGTCAAGATAATGGATAGATTGAACTTACTTTAGTTTTGTTCAGTCAGCATGATTAATTAGTGTTATTGTACCATTCAAAATTAAGTTGGACCCAAACATTACAAACAGGTAATGGTAGTGTCAATACTAAATGTTCATTCAACATATTTACCATTAGTTGTTTCAACAAAATTGTGTTTCGCTAAATGAAAGCATTTTAATGAGGTGGAAATTCTTTCCATAATTTTATTACGATTACCCAACAATTGGGTGTACAAGTGTACAAAATACTTCTCCTCACCTTCAAATCCATATACAACCTCGCCCCTCCATATCTCTCTGACCTCCTCCATACTGCCACACCCGTCCGCACCCTCAGATCCTCCTCCTCCATCCATCTCACTGTCCCCCCTGCTCGCCTTGTTACCATGGTGATCAGAGCCTTCAGACGCTCTGCTCCCCAGCTCTAGAACTCTCTCCCACCTGACCTCTGTAATACAGACTCACTCCCACATTTTAAATCCAAACTCAAAACTCATCTGTTTAGACTGGCTTATTCCATCTGACCACAACTCCACCGTTCATTCTTTTAAAACGTTTTAAATTGTATATTATGATTTGTTACTTAAACTCTGTTTGTTTTAATGATATAAGGTGACCTTGAGTGTCAAGAAAGACACCTATAAATAGAATAAATAATACAAATATTATTATTATTGTTATTATCAGTGAGCATTGGCCGATCATAGCTCTGTATCAGGGTCAGACCATCTCCAATTTGCAGCTCTTAATGGGTGTTCCCCAACTGCAGAGGTCAGTACCTACCAAAGTGATGTGAGGAAGGAAAACAGGTGAACCTGTTATCTAACCATCATAGCTTGGCCCTTGCTCACATGCTTAGACACGTTCCTGCTTCCAACACATCAACAACAAGGATCCAATGTTTGCCTAACAAATCTCATCCACCAACAGCTGCCATTGTACTGACTTAAGCAATGTTATTCTCTTAACCCATTAAGGATCATGTTGTCATGGCTAATCCATACACATTGTTGCACATCATTAATAGGAATGAAACATAAATGTAACCTTCATTGTGCTCATGTGAAATCCATGGTGAATGTGCAGTAGATGTGAATTACACCTTTGTTGATTGGCACTTCTCACCTGCAGTGAGGCAAACTTGGCATCTTCAAGGTGGAGTTACTTTGAATACATTTGACTAACAGCTGCTGCAGGGCTCTCACATGCTTTGTGGCTGGTAGGTCAACTCAGTTGGTAAATGGACTGTTTTTATAGAGTGCCTTGTACGGTTTCGAGTCAACAACTTGAGGCACTTTTTCATCATATTTCATATTCACCCTTACACACCACATTCATAAACTAACGGCTGCTATATATCATGCCCATAAATAGGACAACATTTAGTTTGTTCGATAGTCACTACTCGACTATTAGATAGAAAGCAAAGGCCCTTTTTTCCATCCTAAACAACATAATGCAAATGCTGGACTCTCTTGCTTCTCATCTGCCCTCCACCGCCACATGTAACTCCCTGATGTCGTTTTTCAATGCAAAAGTGGACAAGATTCACCAGCAGTTAACCCCTGGCACCTCCTACAGCTTGTCTTTTTTGGTTCTCTTATCCCCCTCTCTCACACTTCACGTTTCATACTTCCCTCTGTTGTTGAAATATCTGACCTCATTTGGAAATCTAAATCATCTATCTGTCTGTTAGACCCACTTCCTACCACCCTAGTAAAGCCTGCCCACCCTCCCTGTCTTTCCATATAACTGCCGTCATAAACTCCTCTCTTACCTCTGGTGTTGTACCCTCATCTTTCAAATCAGCCTCAATAACTCTGATACTCAAGAAACCTGGATCAGACCACACTGACTTCAATAACTTATGTGCTATTTCAAACCTACTATATCTATCCAAATCCTTTAAAAAAACAGTTGCATCTCAGGTCCATACTCACTTGTCTGACAATGACCTTTCTGAACAGTTCCAGTCTGGTTTCCGCCCCATCCACAGCACAGAAATGGCACTCACCTTCTATTCAAATCCTTCAAATCCCAGTCATTTTCAGTCACTACCAGTGTTTCCCAGGGTTCTGTCCTGGGGCCTCTTCTATTCATCATCTATCTTCTTCCTCTTAGAAATATTTTCCATAAATTTAACATTAGTTTCCATTGCTATGCGGATAACACCCAGCTCTACCTGTCAACCAAACCTATCTCCTCCCTCCTTCCTTCCCACCCACTATGCTCTCTGACTGTCTCAATGAAATAAAATCCTGGTCTACCTGCAACTTTCTCAAATTTAACAGTGATAAAACCTAGGTTTTCCTCATTGGCACCAAATCCACCATTTCAAAGCTCGACAGTTGACAACTCCTCAGTTTTTTCCCCAGGTTAAGAGTCTGGGTTTTATCCTCGACAGCACACTATCATTTAAATCTCCCATCAAAAATGTCACTTGGGCTGCATATTTCCATCTACATAACATCAATCGCCTCCGCCCATCCCTCACACCCAACAGTACTGCTGTTCTCGTTCACACCCTGGTAACATCACGCATCAATTATTGTAATTCCCTCCTCTTTGGTCTCCCTCTAAAATCCATCCATGAACTCCAACTGGTGACGTGACAGAAGAGGTGTCTTGTTAATTTATCAGCATCACTTCATAAAATATTCAAAATGTAAATTAAAATAAACAAAAATCTATGTCACATAAAACTATTGTATTTATATTTAGAGTTTTCCATTTCCATGTACATTAAAAAGAGTTTTAACATTAATTTTAATGAAAAACGAGTGAGTTATCCTCATTGAACCATGATCTGTCAGAAATAAAAAACACCAATGGACTAAATCTTGATTTAAATGGTTAGTAACGGAGTTAAAAATTAGATTTAAAAAAAATGTGTATTGGGATTTTTTGGGGTTCTGACACATGGAGCGCCGCCTGCAAGCTAGTTCAGGCAGACAACTCGAGCCGCGCTCATCATACTGACACGTCACCACCTCTCCATCAGCTGATCTCAACATCCTCATTCGGCGGTCTATTTAAACGGCAAGCCTCCTGTCTCTGCCTCTGCTTGCAGTGCTCCTGCTGTTCTGCTCAGTGCTGTGTGAAGTTTGTCCCCACCTCCTCCCCGGCTTCCACCTGCGGGCTCCGAGGGGGTTAGTCCTCTCTCATTGCTCCTAATGTCTGCATTTAAATAATCTACGAGGAGTAATGAAATTCGGAGCCCACACGCCAAACACAATACTGTATGCTGCAATAAACTTATTAAGTAAACGTGAGTTGTCTGACTGAATTTTGGATAATCGAATATGCCCTAGGTCAAACTGAACCAGGAACATTATTGCTGTTCCAGAGAAACAAACATAACAGGAGGGTTAAGGGGTGTTCCCCCTCTGAAGGGGTCAATACCTACCAAAAGGGATGTGAGGAAGGACTTCTCACCTGCAGTGAGGCAAACTTGACGTCTTCTAGGTGGAGTTACTTTGACTACATTTGACTAACAGCTGCTGCAGGGCTCTCACATGCTTTGTGGCTAGTAGGTCAACTCAGTTGGTATATGGACTGTTTTTATAGAGGGCTTTGTCCAGTTTTGAGTCAACAACTTGAAGCACCTTTCATCACATCACTTTCACCCTTACACACCACATTCATAAACTGATGGCGGCTATGTAATAGTCGTTTGATTTTGTTCGATAGTCACCACTCGACTATTCGATAGTCACTATTGTGAACCATGACTTTAGAATATTCTTCTTAGATATATTTATGGCTGTGATCAAGAAAAGCTAATTTTACCTGGGAAAGAAGTTCTGCAGAAAACTTTTTGACAGCTGCAAAAGACTCTCCGATTTTCTCCATTTCTGAGTCCCACATCGCCTCACCTTTCAGTGACAACTGGCACTTATGCTTTAGTTTTCTTTTGTCATTTAATTTGTTATAAACACTATCAGTAGCTTGTGATGCATTAGAACCAGTCACTGGTAAACATTTGAAAAACCTTTAACTTTGAGATTATAGGCACATGAATGATTCGATTAATTGTTAAAGATATATTTGAGCATTTGAAAATCCCATTCACAGTGGCTCTTCTGTGGGATTGGACCACAGGGGTCAGCCTCCAGCCCCCAATACACATCACTGAGCATTGGCCGACCATGGCCCTGTATCAGGGTCAGACCATCTCCAATTTGCAGCTCTTGAGGGGTGTTCCCCATCTGCAGAGGTCAGTACCTACCAAAAGTGATGTGAGGAAGGAAAACAGGTGAACCTGTTATCTAACCATCACAGCTTGGCCCTCGCTCACATGCTTACACACGTTCCTGCTTCCAACACATCAACAACAAGGATCAAATGTTTGCCTAACAAATCTCATCCACCAACAGCTGCCATTGTACTGACTTAAGCAATGTTATTCTCTTAACCCATTAGGGATCATGTTATGGCTAATACATATATATTGTTTCACATCATTAATAGGAATGAAACATAAATGTAAACTTAATTGTGCTCATGTGAAATCCATGGTGAATGTGCAGTAGATGTGAATTACACCTTTGTTGATAGGCACTTCTCACCTGCAGTGAGGCAAACTTGGCGTCTTCAAGGTGGAGTTACTTTGAATACATTTGACTAACAGCTGCTGCAGGGCTCTCACATGCTTTGTGGCTGGTAAATAAACTCAGTTGGTAAATGGACTGTTTTTATATAGTGCTTTGTCGAGCCAGTTGAGGTGGTTTGTGCGTTTGTTAAGGGTGCCTCCCAGATGCCTCCCTTTAGAGGTGTACCACATCCATATAGGTTTCCTCAGGAGGAGCTGTAAGATGTTGCTGGGGAGAGGGATGTCTAGGTCGATCTGTTTGGACTGCTGCCTCACCCATCCAACCTGGATAAGCAGATGAAAATGGTAGACTCTACATCTTTATCCATCTTCACCGGGTTTCAACTCACCCTCTCTCCCCTACAAACATTCAGGCACATGTGCTGTGAAACAGGAAGAAACTGCCAATAAACCACTTCAGCACACATTCAGATAAGATAAGATATAAGATATACTTTATTTGTCCCACGGGACAGGGGAATACAACAATGTACTAACATTGTTAAAAAATATAATAACAATAATAGTAGCAATGACAAGGGTAAAATATAATAGAATAAAATAGAATAAAATAGAATAAAATAGAATTAAATAAAGTAAAAATAAAATAAAATATGGCAACTATTCCAGATATATAATAATAATACATTTTATTTAAAGGCGCCTTTCTCGGCACTCAAGGACACTGCACAGATAGAAATATATACATACACGAATTCACATTAAAGGAAACAAAATCAGATTCAGAAATGAAAACAATATAAACTAACAAGGGGTGAGAAAAAAATAGAAACAATAACAAAATGACAGAGCAGTTGGAGTCAGACGGAGTAAGCGGTTTTGAACAGATGTGTTTTGAGTTGTGATTTGAAATTGGGGAAAGAATCTGTGTTTCTGAGTTGAGGTGGCAATGAGTTCCAGAGACGGGGAGCAGAGCGGCTGAATACTCGGCTCCCCATAGTGGTGAGACGGGCGGAGGGGACAGACAGGTGTATGGAGGAAGAGGATCTGAGGGAGCGGGAGGGAGTGGGAATATGGAGGAGGTCGGACAGATATGGGGGGGCGAGGTTGTGGATGGTCTTGAATGTCAACAGAAGGACTTTGAACTGAATGCGGAACTGAACAGGGAGCCAGTGGAGCTGTTGGAGGACAGGAGTGATGTGGTGGATGGAGGGGGTTCGGGCAATGATACGGGCAGCTGAATTCTGGACCAGTTAGAGTTTATGGAGGGATTTGTGAGGGAGGCTGAAGAGGAGAGAGTTGCAGTAGTCCAGACGGGAAGTGACAAGGCTGTGGACAAGGATGGCGGCAGTGTGGGGGGTGAGGGAGGGGCGACGACGATTGATGTTACGAAGATGGAAGTAGGCAGTCTGGGTGATGTTATTGATGTGTGATTGAAAGGATAATGTGCTGTCAAGGATGACACCCAGACTCTTAACCTTACACACTATGTACACTTCTATCTGATAAATAGATAAGGTAAGTTATTGCACTATAAAAATTGCACCAGGTTATTTAAAAACAAAACATACACAGTATGAAGAACAGTGTGATTCAGATGGATACAGTAGTTATTTGTGAATGTGCCAAGTCACATAGTAACTTCCATGTAGTGGAATGAAAGATGAGAACAGATGATTAACGGGACACAGCAGTGCTGGTGTTAAACAGTCTGATTGCAGATGGGATAAAGGACCTGCGGTAGCGCTCCGTCTTCAGCTGTATTTACTGAAAAAACTTTGCGCAACATTCGTTAAGTTTGATCAAAACTCCAGCAAGACAATTTAAATTTGTAATCGCTATGGCCAGCATAAATACAACACTATCTGTCTTGTTTGCAGAAGCTATTGAGGATGTCATTTTGACCGGGATAAGACAATAATATCATTAGTACACATTTTGAACTAATTACTGTTCACTAATAAAATATATACTGCAATTAATACAAACTAAAATGTCACTAACATCTCACTAACTACAGAGATAGTTACAAAGCTGTGTCAAGGACAGGATGAGGAGACGACCTTCTACAGATTTGCATGACGGTCTTAGTGATATTAGCCCCGGATTTGTTTTAAGTGCCACATTCAGTCACAGAGCGCCAGCATGATGGAGAGGATCTTCCTGGCTGTCTTGTGTCTCTCAGGTCAGATAATTATCTCTTGTTGATTCTTGATTGCTACAGGTCACAATCTGAAAGGTATTGAAATACAGTGTTTATTTGGGCAGCTATTTTAGATTTAGTCTTAGGTGTTAGACAAAAATGCCTGATAGTTTTAGTCACATTTAAGTCTTTTCAGCCCTTTATAGTTTTAGTCTGGTTTTAGTTGATGGAAACTCCAAACACTTTAGTCTAGTTTTTGTCACATTTAAGTCTTTGATTTTTGCCAAAACATTTTCATAATTAATGTCAGATAGATATTGATATAAGGATTGTACCAAGTGTTAAAATTCAACACTGTCACTTATTTCACTCTTTTAACACTTTTGCATGTTTAATATCTTAAGTTAAGTAATACAGCCTGTCCCTGTTAAAAAGTAAAAAGAAAACATTCTTGATGTGACCACTATGACTTTATTTTGATTCTCTTGATTCAAATGAAAATGCCATGAACACAAAATAAGGGCTGTATTGCACTTTTACGACAGTCCCTGAATGCACCTGCAGTGGATCAAGTCGAAGTAAACACACTGACTAGAATTAAAACCTATCAGCTTGGGTGCCGTGACGGAGTGGAGGGGAATCTGTTGGAATTTAGCCATCAGTAGCAGGTGGTTCAAGTATCAAAGTTAACCACACTTCCTTGTGTCTGGTGTATCACTCTGATGCTTTAGCTGCTCCATGCATTCATTTAAGACACCGTCTGTTTTTTGGCGATCAGAAGAAAATGTTTAAACCATCCTCCTGCGTGTTGGTTTCCATCGTGTTCAGTAAAGTCTTCAACCTGAACAGAATCCGGCTGTGAATGCAAATTAAACTAATCAAGCACCTCTTCTCCTCACAGGCTGGAATGTCTCCTCCTGCCTTCCCCATCAGTACCACTATGTGGCTGATCCTATGACCTGGACTGAAGCTCAGGCCTACTGCAGAGAGACCTACACAGACCTGGTCACCATTGAAAGCTCTGAAGAGATGAAACAGGTTAACCAGACAGTTTTACTCTCTGGCTTGAACTCAGAGGCCTGGATCGGCCTGTACAGCAAGATTCTCTGGAAATGGTCAGACAACTATACAGGGAGTGGAGCTGAATACAGGAAGTGGGCGTCTGGTCAACCAAATAATGACGGAGGTACTCAGCACTGTGTCATTCTTAGAGCCAGTGGATGGGATGATAGACCGTGCTCATATACATTTAATTTTTTCTGTTACAGAGGTAAGGATCATGTGATGATTATCTAGATCTTGAAGAGGTTTTTAGAGCATTTCTTTGTGAAAACTCAAATTCCCCATTCTTTCTCAGGAACACAACAGGATCCTGACTTTGTTTACGTCAAAGAAACAATGACTTGGTCCAGTGCTCAGAAGTACCGCAGGGAGAACTACATAGACCTGGCCACTATGAGGAACGACACTGAGAACCAGAAGATCCAGAACGAAACACTTCCTGAAGCCTGGCATTGGATTGGTTTGTACAGAGATCCTCAAGTTTACTGGTCTGATGGGAGCGGCTCCACATTCAGATACTGGGGTGAAGGAATAAACTATCTAGGGTCCATGAGTGTGGTGTGTGGAGCTGCAAATCCACAGAGTTTGGGAAAATGGGGGTTACTGCCCTGTGAAGATAAACTCCCATTTGTGTGCTACAGCGTCCCTCAAATTGGTGAGTGGCAGAGAGAGAGCTTAACTTCTGTTGAACTGTACTCTATAGGATGTCAGTGCTCATTTACATGTATGAGTTAAGTATCAAATATTAACTCCATGGCATGATTTTGTTTTCTGTGTTCCAGCAACAAGGCACATAGTGAAGCTGAGGATGAAGCCAGAAGACTCTTCTGTAGATCTGAATGACCCTGCTGTGAAAGGAGACATCCTGAAAAAGGCAAGTCTCCTAAAACATTTAGAAAGCATCTCTTCCTTTCTCTGTCTGTTGATTTCTTTCTTACTTCTGGTGCTGCATGAGTTGCAGCCAGCGAATGCAACGCTGTCCCTCTTTGTTTTTTAGAGTCAGAGCACTTAGCGGTTATTTTTATGTCTCTCCATCATGTTTACTCTGTCCAGAGATAGAAGCTCAGTCCTACAACTTGTGGGAAGGTGTGCTTTTCAATGTTCATGGACTTGCCCACACTTCATCTGGAGACCCCTACAGCCACAGCTCCACTGTTTAACTCCAAAACAGCTGATGGCACTATACCACCCAAAGATGGGCTCTGTTGAGAGACTAGCAGGCATCCCGCAGAACAAAGAGGGGAGAAAAGAGTACAACCTATGGGTATCATCTTTGATTAGAGAGAACGTACAATCTCTCAATGGAGATGGAATTTGCAGGCACACCATGATACAAGACGAGACAACCCAAAGACTAGACGAGGCAGTGCAATACCACACACATTAGAGCTGATACTAACATCTATTTTGATAGTCCATGAGTCATCTATATTTGAAAAGATTAACTGACTTTCAAAAACTGATTCACTGTGTGACCAACAAGGCAGATTTGAGCTCATGTTGAAACCTGGTTTCCATTTGTGTTCCCCAGCTCCAGGACAGGCTGAAGGCGAGCGGACTGAGTGGAGTCACTCTGAAGTGGAGAGCGCAGCCTGACGGGAAAGTGTTCTACAAGGAGGGAGAAAGATCCCACGGAAGAGATGACTCAACTCTGAAACTGAAATCAGACTGTCCCTTTGTTGATCCTTAATCTATGCTGAATGTGACTGATACAGTTATTGCATGAAGTGATGAACTGAGATAGAAAACTGGGTAACACTTTACAATAATGGAACAGTTTTCTTAGTGAAATAATGCTTAATTCATGTTGAAGTAATGCATGACTCATGATGAATTTCTGTATGAATTAATCATTAATTCCTGTTGTTCCCCATGAACTAATGATCCTGTCACTATGACTTCATGTAATGACAACGTGTTGAATACATCATTAGTTCAGGTATGGTAATTAACAGTTACTTCATACATCAGTTCATATATGCCAAAATTTGCTGGACATACAGTTTTTTTTAGGATAATTGCATTACTCAAGGGGTTGATAACCCCTTTTTTAATTAAAATTGCAGCGAAAACATCTCGTGCCTCCCTCATGGTTGCACATTAAAAACTACGTCTAACCGTAAAACAGTATCACATCCCAGAAACACAAGATGGTGCAGGCCAAACATGAAATTTTTTTTAATTCCATATATTCAGACTTTAAAACCATATATTCAGAGTTTCATTCCATATATTCAGAGTTTCATTCCATATATTCAGAGTTTTATTCCATATATTCAGAGTTTCATTCCATATATTCTGAGTTTCATTCCATATATATTAATTTCCTGAACGGCTTGCCATATGAACGGCTTGCCATGATATATATATATATATATATATACACACACACATATACACACACACAGGCAAACACATATTCTGGTAAAGTATCAACAACTACGACACTCCCAATGCCATTAGTAAAATAAAGAGATACTTCATTACAGAAAAAGTCTGTACAGGAAAGAGACTCATTTGCATCTAGTTAATGTTTGTGAAAATTATGACATTTCCCTAACTTAAAGAGTAACTTAACCTCTGTTTCTGCTGAATTTCATCTACGAACGCAAAGCGAATTGATAAACAGCACTAACAAATACTGAAGCGTTGGCTGCTTCACTGGCTTTATTAAGGTTACTATGAATGTATCTGAGTGGACTAACACTCCGGCTGCTGTGCTGTTGTATATTCTCTGGCTGTTTAAAAAACACAGGTGGCATAACTTATGGTAAGAAGACCAACACTCAGAAAGATAATTCTCAAGATTTCTAAATGAGGTTATTCTAATGCTAAGGTTTCAAGCACACTGTCAATACCATTCAGTTCAGAAAGAGGGAAACGTGTGTCACATAGAGATGCCTTCATTAAAATCTTTCATCGTCCATCATGATAAATAGAGCACAGCCAGATTTATGAGACTGTGGATGGCGTTACGGAGATAAGGAAGCTAAGGAGCTGGTTCATTTCCCTAAATTTGCATTTAGGTATCCTTTATAATCATTGAGTTTCTTTTGAGGCCCACATTCAGTCCACAGAGCCCCACCATGATGGAGAGGATCTTTCTGTGTCTCTTGTGTCTCTCAGGTCAGGAAATGTTCTGTTGATTTCTGAGTGCTTCTTACACTACCAGCTCTTATTTCTTGAATAATGAAATGGTTTAATGGGTTTTCCTCTTGAATGAATTAGCTGGGTTGGAGAAAACATTTACTGAAAGATTTCAGTGAACGTCTTGGTAATAATATCAGAAAAATTTAAAATAATGACAATTAAACAGAAAAGCTATTTGACACAGCAGCTAGTGATCAATCATGTGAAATAATACTTTCTCATTGGATCTGCTCACATTCTCCCTGTTGGATGGAGAGCTGAGTGAAACAACCAATGCTCTCTATGTTTGCCTGCTATGCGGTGTGTCTGATGTAAGTTGGGTGTATGCTTTATTGATTTGAACTCTGTATATCACTCACCTCTTTAACCAACTATTTTTTTTGGGTGGTTCGCATCCTCAGTGTAAAACACCTAGGGCCCGATCTACTAAAGGTTTGCGTGTATAAAAACACGTGCAAACTTGATAGTGCGCGCAAAGCTGATATACTAACCGGGAGCAAATGGGATTGCGTCTGTCAAATGAGCAAAATAGCACTCCCAAATCATTTAGCGTGTTTGCCTTCATGAATATGCAGAATACATGTAGATCATCAGAACGCGCAAAATACTAGGAGGAGATGCAAATGTAATCAATTAACACACGCAATGTGATTTATCAAACCCTGAAGCAGATAGCGAGCGGTAGTTTTGAGTCTATATTTAGCACGTTTGAAACGTGACCCCGCAACAACGGGGCTTACAAGCATTACTACATTTTTATTCAATCAAACCAAGAGAACAAAATAATGATAATAATAATAATAATAAAAAAACACAAATTCAAAGCAGTTCAGCACCACGGACAGCGACCACATCATTCTGACATCCACTTTAACTTTTTCATATAATGAGAGCACAGTAGGTCACTGTATCAATAAATATAAAGTTTAGTAAAATTGGCACAGCGGCCCACATGTTCACATACAAACAAAAAAACAATATGAATTACTCAGCCTACTCACCGCTGTTTGGACGAGCCTTAAGCTCTGCGGACTTGCCAGCGATGCACTGTATGTCCATTTTCTTTGATCTGTCATTCCCAATGTACAACATGACATGGAAACTCAGTCTCTTCTGTCCCATCGTGCTCATCAAGGGGTTTTTAGTTAGTTTTAACTTCGAGAATGATTGCTCACTGAGCTGCGCCAGGCAGCTCTGTGTAACTCCTCATTTCGTGCTTGCAGCAGTGTGTTGGGGTGAATTGACTCAAACATGTTCCCAGTTCAATTTAAGCTGGTGAATCTTTGGGACAGTTGCCGGATGATGATATCAGGCTTTGAAAACGTTCACCCGAAAGTTGCTCCCTGGGACAGTGAGGCGACTGTCTTCATCCAAGTGACGCCTAACTTTTCTAGAGCAAGAGTGGCAGACTAAGCCTCATCAAAATCGCTCTCTAAACTCCATCAAAACACTGATTGCGTTTTGGAGTAGAGTAGATGCGTTTATTTCATCGGCAGATCTTCTGTTTTTTCTCACAGCATTCACCTTTTCACAGATGGCCTCCAAAATCGCGTTTCTAACGCTGAGATGTCTCTGCTGGAGTTCACCGATGTGTTTATTTCCCTTCTCCACAAAGATCTCCAACTCCATGGCTTCAAACTTCATTTATAGCTTAAGGCCACTCTGGTCTCTCAAACTCTCCATGGGGACAGCCGATAGCACACGCAAAATCCTCGTAAAATAGGGCAGTCCGCACCACTTTTGCACTCGTTATCATTTGCATACGCAGTCTTAGTAGATCACCCGCAACACGCCCAGAAAAAGCACATGCAAAATTATTATTTGCACACGCAAATTAGCGCTCGTTATTTGGGATCTTAGTAGATCAGGCCCAAAGTGATGAACGGTCTCAAGAAACTTTACAACTCTCTAACTTTTGGGTTCATCCTGTACAGATGTCTGTTAAAGTTTAAGCTTTTATCTTTCCTCTCCTAAATGGGTCTCTTAAATATCCAACATGTTGCTCTGCTCTCGCTGCATTTACTGTGAAATCTTTGAAAAAAAAATGTACGGCGGGTAGCGTCTTTTAATCCTGGCAGACATCACGTGAAGGGGAATGCAGGCGAATGCTCATGCCAGCCCTCGCTCTGAATGGAATACATTTTATAAAAACATACAAAATATAACATGAACATTAAAAAAGTCTTTATCAATACATAAGCCCGAGTCCTCCTCTCTATCCTCTGAGTCCTTGTAGTCAATTGCTCGAGTCCGAGTCCACGTCCGAGTCATCAGGGCTCCAGTCACGAGTCCTGCAAAACGGACTCAAGTACTACAACACTGCTAGCCGAGTGTCCCAAGAGTCCATTACTATTATCTCCACTACAAAATGATTTCTTTAAGCTGTTATCTCCCTGACCAGGTGATGGATACTTCTTTAACCTACTGGACAAAGAAATTGGTCTGGTTGACAGATTAGTCATGACACCCCCCTCAAAAAATCTTCAAACCAGATCAATACTTTAAACCTCATCCAGGCCGATAGATGCTGATAGACAAACTCTGACAGTAAGTAAAATGATTGTTCATCCTCTTCTCCTCACAGGCTGGAACGTCTCCTCCTGCCTTCCCCATCAGTACCACTATGTAGCTGATCCTATGACCTGGACTGAAGCTCAGGCCTACTGCAGAGAGACCTACACAGACCTGGTCACCATTGAAAGCCCTGAAGAGATGAGACAGGTTGACCAGACAGTTTTACTCTCTGGCCTGAACTCAGAGGTCTGGATCGGCCTGTACAGCAAGATTCTCTGGAAATGGTCAGACAACTATACAGGGAGTGGAGCTGAATACAGGAAGTGGGCGTCTGGTCAACCAAATAATGCCGGAGGTACTCAGCACTGTGTCATTCTTAGAGCCAGTGGATGGGATGATAGACCGTGCTCATATACATTTAATTTTTTCTGTTACAGAGGTAAGGATCATGTGATGATTATCTAGATCTTGAAGAGGTTTTTAGAGCATTTCTTTGTGAAAACTCAAATTCCCCATTCTTTCTCAGGAACACAACAGGATCCTGAATTTGTTTACGTCAATGAAGCAATGACTTGGTCCAGTGCTCAGAGTTACTGCAGGGAGAACTACATAGACCTGGCCACTGTGAGGAATGACACTGAGAACCAGAAGATCCAGAGCTTTACACTTCTTGGAGCCTACCACTGGATTGGTTTAAACAGAGACCTTGAATTTTACTGGTCTGATGGGAGCAACTCCTCATTCAGATACTGTGATAGTGTCTTTAACCCATTAGGCCTCATGAAAGAGGAGTGTGGAGTTTCAGATCTGGAGAGGTCAGGAGAATGGAGGTTGCTGCCTTGTGAAAGTGAATTCCCGTTTGTGTGCTACAGCATCCCTCCGCCTGGTGAGTGATTACAACATTTCATAACAACAACTGGTGTTAAAATGTACTCGACAGAATTGAGTGCTCATTATCCAAGTTTGGTGTCTGCAGCTAGGTTTCTTCTCTGTTTCTGTTTTCACAGCAGTAAAGAGACATGTGATAAAGCTGAGGATGAAGCCAGAGGACCCCTCTGTGGATCTGAACGACCCTGCTGTGAAAGCAGACATCCTGAGAGAGGTGAGTCTCCAAAATTATCCCCCAATAAATGTTCACAAATATCTGAAGGACTCTCTGGGTCCATTTCTTTTTGGTGGCTGTGATTCTGTATTGCATCCCAACAGTTAGCTGGTAAAGTAAAAACTAGCCTCCAACAAACAATGCAAGTTTGAATGAATGTTAGAAAAGGTTTTCCATTTGTGTTTTTCAGCTCCAGGACAGGCTGAAGAAGAGCGGACTGAGTGGAGTCACTCTGAAGTGGAGAGAGCAGCCTGATGGGAAAGTGTTCCACAAGGAGGGAGAAATATCTCAGAAGAAGAAGAGAGAGAAGTGTGAACTGTGAAAGGTTGACTGAGCCTCTGCTTTTCTGTAATCTGTGGGGAATGTTGATTCTACCTGCTTATACACACAGCACAATAAGTGATGGACAAAACAGACAAAAACACTACAATACTCCACTGTGGGTACATTCAGCACAAATGCATGTTCTCCATATTAAAGGTACAGTACATCTAAAAACAGGTCCACTGAAACATTAATAGAGTAGAGCCACAATGCATTGAACACAACTTTAAGAATGCACTTCACACAGCTTCACTGCAAAAACCTTATTTCCCCATAACACATGAAAATGCACCATCCCTCCTCACTCACTTTAAGATACAAGGTGATCAGTCAGTATCTGAAATCCTTTGCTATGACTGGCTAAAGGCTTTGCTAGAGGCAGGACTCATGTTACAACTCAACACTTGAGTCTGCCGTCAGCTCTCTTTGCGTCTAAATGTCACGCATTTTAATTAGTTGGTGCTTTAAACTAGAAAATACTTCACACCTGGATTTCATAAGACATTTGTGTCGTGGAGGAATCAGACCATTATACATTGCAAACCAACTCGTATTTATTGTTTAAATGTGTTTTTAATTATTTAAATTATGACACATGATAAACAATAATAAAGCTTAGCAGATTAATGTGATGCCACCCAGTTGTGTTCGTTTTTAAAGTTCTAAAAAGTCAGTGGTCCCCAGTCAAAAAGGTCAGAACGTGCACAAGACCTCCCTTACCCCTTTTCCACTGAGGCAGTTTCAGGGACGTTTTGGAGCCGGTGGTCAATTGAGAACCAGGTTTTTGAGTTTCGACTGCGAGATAACCGGCTCCTGGTCAGTAAAACAAGTCCCAGTGCAGCACCAACTCATGCTGTTCTAGAACCCCTAACCACTTACGTCAGGGGCGAGGGATGAAGTAGCCGTACATGTAAAGCATGACGAGTTGCCGGGAAGTGTTGGTAAAGTTGGATAAGTTCTCTTCAGGACCTAATGTGTTTACGAAAAGCCAGGAGCAACACCAGCAAGCATGCTACGTTGTCCCCCATTGTCGTTATTGTTTGGGAAAGTTTGCGCTAGCACTGCTGGGAAAAGTGGTCTGGTAGTAGTGATGTCATGACGTGGCTCTTCCACGGGCTTGAGTGGGTGGAAAAACAAACTGGTGCCGAGTTGGTTCGCAAGTTGAGAGCACCAGCCCGGAGCTACAACCAGGTTCAAGTTGGTCGAAAAGGGGTACCTGAGGATGCAAATAAAGCAGCACAGCCACTGCTCACATGGCCACTTCTTTACCAGAGTGTAAAAAGTGTGCTGTATAGAACTCAAATGCATTTTAAGATAGGTTTGTCAGGATATAAAAACTAAAGAACACAGCCACAGTGAATAGAATGAGAACTTCAACTGAATTTGAAAAGGGTATAGCTCAGTTCACAACAGCAGGTTCAGCACAGTGCATAATGCAAGCCAAGTACATCAAAGCATGGACAAGAACATGAGAGAGCACTGCACACTACACACAGCTACAGCTGATGACACTATGCATCTGTCTAACCTAGATGCAGTGAGCCTGCTGTTTAGGTTGTTTGAGTCCAGGAGGATCTCTCTCTGCTGCTGTGTGCACAAGGTCCTCCAAATCGTCCAAGGATGCTCTTTAATGAGGATAAACTCTTTTCACCTGCGACCTGAACGCAGGAAGGATCATCAAGATGTTAGGCTGCACTTCTTAACTGACACACGCGAGTGAAAGAGCTCATATGCATTTAATCTAAATGTTAAATCTGAATATTGATTGTTAAATCTAAATAATTTATCTGATATGCAAATTCACACTGCCGCCTAGTGGAAGAACCAAAATAAAAGCTTCATAAAGTGAAAGTCTGTCACTCTTCGTCTTAGTCAGTCTTACTCATTGTCATAACATTTATCATTTGTATTTATATTTTACAGTTAGATTTATATTTAGCATTTATATTTTACAGTGATTGTAACTTTAAAAACCAATTAAATTACATGTGAACAAGATAACAGAAATTGATCTAAATTTGATTTTAAAAAGTGACTTAAATTCACACTGCATTTTTATGTTGTTTTGGGGCTAAATGTTGAGATTTTTTGCTGTTATTTTCAGTGTGCACAACTTTACAAATGGCGCCCCATACCAATCAAACAACTCAGGAGTAAAAGAATGACCTGTGTACTGAGTGCTTATATCCTTCGTCATTTATTTTAATTAGATTGTGGCCAAGTACGATTCACTACTTTTTTATCACATTCACATACTGTATTACAGTGGATGTGTTGCCAGCAAAACATCCCAGGGATCAAAATACAAATTTCACTCTCTAGGCCTAAGTCTTATCTCTAGTGGCTCATAGCGCTAAATAATGCCAGCACAATTAGCTGCATTTTTTGTCTTATGCAATGTTATCTTCTCAATGTACTGCGTAATGAAAAGGGGGTCAGCAAGTGTGTTCAAATTGCTTTAAAAATCCCTTCGCACTTAATCTCTAAATACGTGCTTACACACTATACGCAAATGTTCCTTTAACGTGGCAACACGTCACCAAAGTGTGTTCGTAACTGAGCGCACTCAGCTATGTGTAGAGAAATGGGACAAGGCCAAACACTCCATTCCGGGTAGCTGGTTTTAGTGTCATATTAAGGCTGATTTATACTTCTGCGTTGCCCCTACGCAGCAGTGGATGACGCAGACGTGAGCCCCACATACTTGTGCGTCAATGTGTCTGTGCACAGCAATACTCCTCAGTAACGCTTGAGGGCAGTGTGTTCTCTCTGATAGCCGGTCGTCTGCTTCCAGCCCCGCTACGATCTTTGTTTACTTTTCCACAGTGATTCAGAGCGTGTTATGTCAATCTACAGCTGATACATGTTGCTGTTTATCATACAGACATGATTACATAAAGAATAGAGAGGAGGAGATGAATTACACGGCCGATGAGCGGGGATCCTGTAAGTGCTGTTAATGCGGGAAATACAATGCTGCCGAGTGGACCAATCACAGGGCGTGTGGTCGACGTCGATTCTATGAGTAGTTACATTTTGGAAGAGGTGCACGTCAGCTACGTGTGTAGGCCTCTGTGTAAGTACGGGAGCTACGCAGACCTCTGGTATAGGCTACGCCGTCAATTCGACACAGAAGTATAAATCCGCCTTTAGTGGGCTCAAGTGTGTACTACTAACCATGATGTCTATATGCAGACAAATCCGATAAATCAACACACATACAAGTTATGGGAGTGATTTATTCCAGGATGCAGGTTGAGTGCACAACGCTCCCAGATGAGGACACAATTGTTTTTAATATCAAATCAACAGATTGAACATACCAGCAGAAAGAGGAACGAAACAAAAAGTGTGGTTACTCGATTGGTGCCATCAGCTGTGAAACTCCTTCCCTATTAAATTGGAATAATCATAATTCCCACTTTTGCCCTGATACAATGACAACACATCACTAGAAAACTAAGAACAATTCGACCATGAGCAGATTATGTACAAAAGATGAAGTGTAAACCAGAACGAGTGAGCGTGGTCTGTTTGTATCAAATATAAGATAACTGAGGCGTGGTGATGGTAGAATCTGGAGTCTGTAATGGCCTTTTATTTAAAGGCCTGTTGATTCAGAGTCTGCAGGTTTGTTCAGGTGCTGTCCGGTGTGTGTCCACAGCTCTGCGTACATCATTAGTGCAATCAAACAAACAATAAAACGCCAGCAAGAGGCAACAGAAACAATAACCAGTGTTTACACGTATTGAGAAAATGACAAGTGTATCAAAAATATCCATATACATAGTTTTCACTGTGTTGTTGTGAGGATCTACATGAGACAATGAAACCATTTTTAGTTAACAATGAAGACCAAAAATTATCTTACACATGAGATTACGCTGAGAGAGTCAAAGTAACGAGTACATGGGAAGCAAGCAGTGACGGTGAGGCACGATGGAGCATTGGAGCCACGTTGAAGAAAATACAGAGATTCTGAGAATAAAGCTGTAATATTAAAATAACAAAGCCATGAAGAAATGACATGAGGTTAAAATCATAATCATATTTTACATCATTTTATGAAATACGGTCATAAAATGATAATCTTTATAGAATGCATTTTATATTGGGAAAAGAGCTGCAATATAACAGTACAAGAGAATAAAGCCGTCATATTAGACAGAATCATATTCTGCTCAAACATTTTTTAAAAGTGGTTAAATTACAAGAACAAAGTCATAATATTTTAAGTATAAAGTTTTACCATTTTACATTGTTACAAAAAAAAGTGTTTAAATTAATTAAAGGTACAGTGTGTAGAAATGAGAATATTTACCGCTCAGATTTTAGATTGAAAAGACTGAACTTGTAAAATAACGAGAATAAATATGTATGATTAAAAAGTCATAATGTTGTGGGATTAAAGTCATATTATAAAGTCGTAATATTACAAGAATAGAGGTAAGAGAATACTTTATATTTTGTGAATAAAGTTACGAGTGACTGAAATAGGAATCTAAGGAGGATAAAATAAAAGAGAGTAATGTCATGATACTTTGAGAATTAGCTCATCGCTTTAAGTCATAATGTCATTTTATGAGGAAGGCGTCGCAGTTTTATGACGTCCCCGTTAGACTGCCTTTGGACACTTATAACACCCAAGTGTTTTGTTATTTGTGAAAAGTAACACAGAGGAAAAACTTCCCAAGACGCTCCATGTTCCTCATTTCAGTGCATGCCACAATCCTTCAGCTGCCTCTCTGATGTTCCCCATCTACACAACACACAGCCTAACCATGGTCGAGATTTTGTATGATAAAGTGACCATTTTATCTGGAAACATTAGAACTTTACTCTCCTTAGTTATTCTAATATTCAGACTTTATTCTCTAAATCTCAGATTTGTTTTGGTGATTCTTTAACGTGGCCTGAATACTCTGTCGTGTTGAGGAAACTGTAAACAGTTAGTTTTTCAACTTCAATCAACTCATAGAAGGTTCACTCCAAAATAAAAGGCTGTGCATTTTGGTAGAAGTGTAAAACACTCACACACACATGTCAAAGGGAATATGTACAAAGTGGTCATATTTACACATTTACATACAACAAACCAAACCTTTAAGGAGACATGATTCCACCGCGGGCTTCGCCTAATATAGGCTGATACAAATATCAACTACACCTTCCCTCCATGACAGCCACCTTTGTCTCCAGGGGATCAAGTCTCTCTGACCCAGGACGTGTGGGGAGGAAGAGAAGGAGGAGGAAGAGAGGGAGGGAGGGGCGTCCTGTTGTTACAAATAAATAAACTCATCTGGTAGTGTAACTGAGCAGATTCATATCTGCTGTTTTAGGCACCATGGGACGACAAAAGGGTGGTGCTGATTCAGACACCACTCTGTTAATGTGTGTTTTAAACGAATGCACGAGGATACAAAAGTATCAGGACTTTAAAAATAAACCTGTGTTTATTCCAAAGGAGCTGATCTCTCTATGTTCTTGTGATTGGGAATTTCAGAAAGTGCAACAGCGCCCCCCTGTGTTTGCATGCTTGTCACATGCAAATCCACAAGAATGAATCAAATCCTACATTTCACAGAGAGAATATTATTGCCTGTGAAGAGTTGCTGTGGGAAAAAAGATTAACACATAGGAGAGGAAGAGTGAAAACACATTTTTGTTGTATCCCATAGTCACATGGCTGCCATTGTCCTATGATGTCACTCCCAGGTTTAGAAAATCAAATGCTGTTATGACGTCTTACAGCTGAGCTCCAGATTGAAACCTCACAGCTTCTCGATCAACCATTGACTGAATAACCAAAGGAAATCATTCTTGGTTTCCGCCCGTAGGTTGTCTATCATGATCTTAATGTTACGTAGCATATCTTCAATAGAATTGGGCTTCTCTTGGGACTCGGGCTCTGAGGGCTGATGTTGTGGCCTACTGCAGCCGGACTTGGCAGACTCACTTTTGGTCAGAAGTCTTGCCATTTATAAAGTTATTGCCCCAAAAAGCAGTGTACTTTAACCACGCAACATAGCTGATCAATGGATGGACATAAGAAGTTAGTTGAAGTGCAAAGTTATCACAGTTACTACAAAAGACTTCCTACATGGTATGCGCTCACCGGAAGTCCAATCAAAATCATTCGTAAATCAATGAATTCATCTTCAAATCAATACTTGTGTCAACTTGCTATGCTATGTTGGTAGCTGGGTAGTGAGCGGGTGCTAATGCGGGTCAGAATCCCTTCAGGGTGGGACTGCTCCACTAAGCATCTTGGTCCTGCTCACCCTGCAGGGATTCTGATAACTGCCCGTTAATAATGTCCCTTATACACAGTTTGTGTTCACAACATCAGAGGGCGCCATTTCCCTGTAAAGTGAGTGCCCCCCCCTCATGAATGAGGCCCGCCGTCACTCACAACTACAGCAGCAAGGGGGATGAAAGATGGAGAGACACGGTGATCGTCCAGAACAAAGGGACCCATGAGAAGGCGGAGTTATGATGCTGATTTAAGAAGATGGTTATAGGAGCAGCAGGGACATTAAACCTCTGTCACTGGGCTGAGATGTGGAGTCACAGAGTGTAACGCCTGAATGACGGAACAAACGCTTCATGAAATTCTAACAGAGAAAATGTTTACGCTTTGGTGTGACTGACGGGAGAGCATGCATTAGCATCCAGTCCCTGAGACAGGTGGCCTAAAAAAAAAATCACCTGTTTGCTTTTCATTTTGATGGTATTAACCGTAAACACAGGGACCACTATTGCTTCATGTGCACATGTTTACATTTTGATTTAGTTGAACTGTGAAAATTTACAGATACTTCTCATTCAGAGTGTTTCTATGAGCATTATTTTGAAATGCTTTTCTTTATAAAAAGAACAAGATTTGGTCCTCAGAAAGAATTTCTCCAACCTTAAAACTTGAAAAGAGAGCAGCCGTATTATAATAAGGATCATCTTATGTCCTGGAAACCATTAAAAACAGTGTTGTTATAATCAGTTGGCGGTGAGTGTTGCCTTTCAGCCTGGAGCCCAGGAGTGAGACAGTACAGCAGCATGTGAAGTCTGCAGCTAGTGGAAAGAGGCAGCCATGTGATCACGGTGAACTCGACTACACATGTGCACGCTACCTTAATGCTACCCTTGGAAAGTACCGTAACATCACTTCCTACAGTCTCCTGATTTTGGGTGGTCCAACCCTCTCGTGTGACTATAACAGGGCACCGGTGCAGTGAGTCATGCTTGCTGATGTTGAGTGTCTACAAGTCACAGACATCTTTAAAAACATTGATCAGTAGCTTTTCTTGGTGTGATGCCATCAAAACCTCCATCCTCACTGGGTGTCGGTGCTCGTCTCCGGGGCTGCTGTGCCGGGTGAAAAGAGGGAAGATGTAAAATAGAAAAATGTAAAGCAAAGCGCTTCCATCTCAAAAAGAGCTACAGTTTGTGGTGAAGAAGCAAAACTTGAAACAAAGCCGGAGCTGAAGAGTTGAGGAGTCCATGGAGCGGAGGTGAAGTGTCTGAAGAGGAGGAGGAAGAGGAGGAAAAGGACGGAGAGAAAAAAGGAGGAAGGCAGAGTGGAGTCCCTGTGCTCGTTAGCCAGCTAGGTCAAGCTAGCTCGGTAGCTTTGCCATGGCAGCCATCAGCTGGTCAAGTAACTGTGCAGTTCTCTGGAGTTGATGCTCAGGACCACTCCTGAATGGTTGCCTGGAGACATGAGGAGAGAACAGACAGGACGAGGGGATGAGTGACGTTGGGAGCAAAAGAGTCACCATGATCTTGTGCAGTGTTCAACGTTACCTGACTCGGTACCTAAACAGCCTGTAGCGGCTGAACAAAGACAGGACGTTCTGCTACGTCCTCATAAAGCTGAACTTGAGCCACAAACATGAGTGGCCATAACATTTTTTGAAGGTTGCAGTTTTTAGCTTTTCACATTTATTTTAAAAACAAAAAAAAAACATTGTATGAAAAGAAGTTCTCAAGACCAACTCTGCAAAACATCACAAAAACAGGAAGTGCTAAAAGAAAAACATGCTGAGCATTGTCTCATTACATCCTCAAATAAATGTGGCAATGACCCTTTAAAAGGGCTAACAAAGTGACACAGAACTTCCACCAGATCCATGTCCGGTCCGTGCTCTCTCATCCGTCAACAACCCCCAGTAGAGCAATGTGTTAACTTCCACTGGATTACACTTTCGGAGCGCAGCACAGAGCAGGATCGCTGGACAGCTGGAGTCACCTGATCGAGGTTTTCCTGTTGTAATCACTGAATCAAGGATTCTCCTCTTCCTCTCCTCATCCATATTGTCTTCATGGTCCACTGAAAACCTCTGACCTGTTGACTCCAGGCCTGGCTCCACTCATCATTATGGTTTGTTGTTGTAGTTAAGTGAAATACGATCTTGTGATAACACAGTGTTTTATTTTGAAAATTAACTGGATGTTTTCATTTTGTTTGGTGCCTGACTTCCTGTCCAGCTCTATCTAAATCTGTTGAGATTGATGCGTTGTGCTCCGGCATCCGGAAAAAAAACGGAAGTCTTGCGTGTCTGATCCGGAGGGGCTCCAACCTGCTGGTTCAGAGACGCAGCTCGAACAAAACAGAGCAGATCCAGTAGAAGTTAACACACTGACTAAAATAGAAACCTATCGGATCTGGTGCTGTGACGGAGCGGAGACGGACTGGACACGGATCTGGTGGAATTTTACTGTAACTGTCAGTCGATGAAATGGAAAGCAGCATCCCAATACCTTTGACACAGAACAGCCTTGAAGTGCTTTCAACCTGCATTCTTTGTGATGGCCAGCAGAGGGCGACAATCACAGGTATCAAGTAATTCTAATAATCATTTTGTGAATTAGAGTATGAGTTTGAGTGAAGCAGTCAGTCAGTAGGAGTTACTTTACAGCTTGGCTACACGTGATTGGAAAGTTGTAACGACCAGTTTCAAAACACCAATGCATGATGCCACCTTAGCTTGTTACTTTTCCTCTGTACAGTCAGTGATTGCAAAAACATGTCCTTCCACAAATGTCCTAATTCTGCTTTCGATAAAAACAGGTATTTGGTAAGCGTCATAATCAATAATAGTTCCCTCATTAATGTTGGAAAATAAAAGTGCAATAAACCTCAGTACTTATTTAACTTTATGGCACATAACATGATATTGTATGGTGTTATGATATGATTTCAATGTGCTTGGAAATGCAGTGATGACCACAATGTGCCTTCACACCAACCTTGGAGGCAAAAGTTAAACTTGAACATCAATTTCAGATCCGAAAAGGCTTTGAGTAATATCAGTAATAAGCATGAAAAAGGAGAAGTCCTCCAGTACCTGGGTGTGTGTTAGCTGCTGGTGTTAGTGGCTTGGGTTTTAGTAGCAGTGGTTAGTGGTAGTCCTTATAAGGGAACGGAAGGCGGGGCTACCTCCTGCGTTACCTAGAGTCTGCGAGTCCAGGTCGTCGTCAATGAACTCCTCGCCCTGGATGATGTGCTGCGTGTCCTCGCTGTGGTTGACGGGGCTGGTCATCTCCTGCTCCTTCTCGTTGTGCATCTGAGCATAGACGTTACGGCTGCCTGGAAGCTTCCTGAAAAACAGCGGGGGATAGGCATCCTCAGTCCTAAGCCAAGGACTGTGGGATTTGTTGTTTTCGTAAGAGGGGGGTGTAGTTTTCACTGCATGGTTTAACAAAAGTGACTTTTTGGTGGATGTTTGTGTTTGGGACACAGAGAGGTGCTGCTGGTGGGCTACTGATGTGAAAATAAATCATGCAGTTATAAAGGCTATTACAGTAAGTCTGCAAATGTTGAATCCATGCAAACGACTGGGGTCGGGGATATGAAGGTATATTTATTCCACAGAGGAGAATATTTGCTCCAGTTTCTGGACTTTAAAGTGAAATGTTGTCCTATTCTTTCTGATAGAGGATTTAAGCTGCTCAACAGTTCAGGGTCTCCTTTGTCATAGTTTTGGTTTCATGATGCTCCAAATGTTTTCAATGGGTGACAAATCAGGACTGCAGGCAGGCCAGTTTAGCACCTGGACTCTTCTACTACAGAGCCATGCTGTTGTAGTACGTGCAGAATGTGGTTTGGCAAAGTGATATCTAGGCTGCCTAGATATCAGAGCTCTTTAAATGACCGGCTCACCTTTTGAACTTGTAGAGGATGAAGGAGCCGGTGGCAATGAGGCTGATGAGGAAGATGACAGCTCCAGCCCAAACACCTGGACCTCCAGCTGCTCCATGGTAACCTTAGGAATAATAAAAAACATGCAACATTTGTTAAAGTCACGTTTGAACAATCAGGAGATCTGATTTTCAAGAAATGTATTTTGAAGCAAATTATGAAAGTTGAGAGGGGAAGAAGAAGGTCTTGATTCAAAAACTGCAGAAGAAAAGAGAAGGATAGGAGAAGACCTCCACATGAAACAAGATCTCCACATGAAACCAGACTGTTGTGAATTTGTTAAGGGACCCAGAAAGAAGAGCACACAGGAGTCAGAGAGTGTTGCAGTTAGGTGCATCCAAACAGAAAAGCTGCAGGTGTGTGGTTCATGAACGCACCAGTCTCTGCTGCTGCTTCTGTTGAGCCATTAGCAATAAGACCTAGCCCTTGGGAATAAACCAATAACATGCATTCATCATTAAAATCATCCAGAACTGTGGTGTTTCACAGCACCCAGCGAGGAAGCTCATTCATGGACAGTACCTGCGTTTGGGTCTGCAAGCATCACCAGCACTTTCAGACCTCCTCGCACCACAAAGCTGACGTTGTTGTCGTTGAAGGCCTGCGTAATGGCTGGGATACGCTACAGGGAGAAAATATTACAGATCTTACTAACACTTGGCAACCAACCCATGTATTTTTCTGGCGTGTGTGTGTGTGAGTGTGTGTGTACCTTATCTACAAACATGTTCTTCTTGGCTGGTTTGCTGTCCAGTGGGAGGACATACAGGTCAGCACTGCTGGGGAGGCCTGGCTTCACTACGGTCACCAGAGACTCCTGAGGGACACCTGTGATCTGAGGTCAAAGGTTAAAGGTCAGTCACGTCTAATAGCTGCACTGTAAAAACATTCTTCATGTCAAGAACCAGGCGTGTGAGGAAAGACTGGTGACATGATGTAAAGAGACGAGGGAAACAAAAGCTTGCCATCTCAGTGTATCAGCAGAGACACGGATACCTCCTTATGAGTAGGAGCACAGCTGCACATCTCTGCACACTGTTTTTTCAACAAATCCTCTACAGCAGAGAAAAGACCACGTCTGGCTTTAGACCATGTTTGGGTTCTAAAATTAGAGCCTCAGGGGACTGCTAGTGCCATCAAAAGTGATTTATTTAAACAGGTTTGAGATGCATTCACATAAGTCCTACCTTGGTGAGTATTTTGGTGACCACCTGGCCGATGTCTTCTCTCCACTCGGGGATGTTTGGGTTGAAGCGGTCCAGGTTCCTGCTGAAGCTCAGAGGAATCACCTGGAAGTTATCTGAGGTCAGAGAGAGCAAGGAAGAAGTTAGAGCAGTTTTTTTTTATCATTAATATAACTTGGTCTGAACTGATCACATTTAAAAACTTCTGTCATGCCATCCGTCTTCTTTGGACCATGCCATCAGCAGCCTTCTTAATGTTTCTGCTGAATATTTAATCAGATCACCTTCCTGCCAAGTCTTCTTTTCCATGTGTCTTTTAAGTTGTGTTTACATGGACGATGCAGACGTCTATCCACTTCTCTTACATTAGTGCGTTCCTCAGAGGCCTCGCTCTGGCTCAGCTCAGAGGTATGATCGTGAGGAACCTTTTCCCTTGTGATTTACTCAACGGTCTCAACGGTCTGGGTCAGGAAAGCTGAGCTGATTGGCTTTTGGAATGTAGCAGTGTTACAAAAGTCTCTTAAAGTAGTATGAGAGGTAGAGCCCTCTCTACTTTTAAGAGTAGGCTTGAAACTTTCCTTTTTGATAAAGCTTATAGTTAGAGCTGGCTCAGGCTTTGACCAGATCTAAGCTATGCTGCTATAGGCCTAGGGTGGCGGGGGAACTGGTGCACTGACACACTGGGATCGTATCTCACCCCCTTCCCCTCAACCCTCCATTACTTACTTTAACTCTTCCTGTCCCATTGAAAGTTACTAACCATAGACTTTTCTGGAGTCCCTGAGCTCCCTTGTCTCATAGGTTCCTCTGACCTGCCGTAGACGTTGTCCTCGACGTCCTGGACTCTCTTGCTCTCTTATTCTCCTCTATCCCTCTTTCCAACCCCAACTCGGTCGAGGCAGATGGCTGTCTAACATGAGTCTGGATCTGCTCGAGATTTCTGCCTATAAGGAAGTATTTCCTCGCCGCTGTAAATAGCTAAATACTGCGAGGTGCAATGCTCATGGTGGATTAAGGTGGGGTAAGACTGAGTCTTATTCTGTCTTGATGTTTGATGTTTGTTATTAATTTAACAAAGTGGTCTAGATCTGCTATGTTTGTAATAGCGTCTTGAGATGACGTCTGTAGTGATTTGGCGCTATGCAAATAAAGATTGATTGATCTCTTTGCAGATATAAATAACTCATCGTCTAATCACCATCAATACTACCACAGTGAAACGCATCATGCTTGCTTTTGCTCTCCATACTGACTGTTTTTCCTGCAGACACCAAAGCCAAAATGTTACTTTGACTACAAATGTTCAGCAGAAAAAAATCAAGCACACTTCCCACCCTGATCACAGATGTGACTCGTGATGAAGGTGAGCTGCTGAGCCAGGAGTTTGGAAAGAGTGTGCTTTGAGAAGTTATAAAAGACTAAATCATCCATGGATTTGGCACTTTGGGCATTGAATAATAAAAAAAAAACAAGAGATGAGGAAATAACATCAGAATTAAGACTCTAAATATTAAATGAATGTTTTAAACCAAGCACTGATGTCACTGTGACTCTCTTAAGAACCAAAGGCTTGTAGCTCTTCAATAATACAAGCATGCTATAAAAATAAATCTGACACAATCCATTCTGTGACACACTTTCGGCAACAACAGATGAGATCAGCAGATATTAAAAAACACAATGACAGTGTGTTTGTCTCTGTTGTGACTTAATGAGTCACAAACTAAGAATAGCTCTTAGCAGGCTCTCTTCTTTCAGCCTGACTTTTCTGACTCTGGAAATGAAGAGTTTACGAACTTATGAACAAAACTTTACCCACTGCAGACGACTGTGAGAGAGGTCAGTGAGTGAGTCTTGGTTTAGTGATGAGCTCTGTTGCTGTTTTTTTTATTTTATTTGGAAGTTATATTGTTGTTGTTTTTTTGCTTTTATTGATAAAACGGCTAAAGAGAGACCATAGACTGAATAAATAATGGACGTAGTATCCATGACGTCATCAATGTGATTCTGTTTTGAGGGTGCTGTTTTGAAACCAATGGTTGGCGGGAGCCATATTGGATATGCTGAAGTCAACTTCTGTCGAGCTAGTGTGAGGTAAAGAGGCGGGCTTTGAGCCAGCAGCTACAGTGTTCCCGCCTGTCAATCAGGTCAGCTGTGTCCCTCATAAAGGAAAACTTGTAATCTTAATATCTTCCAAAATCCCACGTTATGAAAAAATTCATCCCCCATTCAGTGTGTGCCGATCGAGAAATGAGCCATCCAGACTACACTTGTATTTTGCACCAGATGTTTATTTCTGCTGGAAAGATTGTCTTTTTCAAATTGGTGTGTATGTGGTTTCTGGTAATTCCGAAGCCAGCCTCAAGTGGACACTCAAGAAACTGCAGTTTTTAACACTCCCGCATTGGCCTCCATTCCCGCAGCTGGAGGTTGCCGCTTGAGAGAGACATGAAACGTGGGGAACAGAGAGTGGAGGAAGACATGCCGGAAATGGTCGCGGCCGGCACTTGAACCGGCGACCTCTGCAAAGAGGACTGTAGCCTTTGTGTGTGGGGGGCTTAGAGCGCTAGGCAACAAGCACCCCAATGTAGCTGTTTTTAATGTACAGGATGAACTTAATGTTAAAGTTGATGTTGATGTTATGAACAGCTCAAACCTGGCCTGGACAACATGAGAACCTTGTTTGTGTGATAGAACTAAAACTGGAGCAAATGGTTCGTGCCGTGTTACAACAAAGTCATGACAGGAGACTTTACTCCCAGTTTTTCTTTGATGAATTACACTAAAGTATTTAATTGATCCAAGATAAGTGATTTTCAGAATGATTCTCCTTATGTCTGGATGTTAGATCAGAAATGAAACATGTATTTATTTGTTAGATTTTTGTACTAAGTCCATGGGTGCACACGTCTGTGCATGTAGAGGTGCTAATATTCATGTTGAATGTGTCTTTGTGTCTGTTGTTGAGCTCTGTTTGGATAATTTCATATCAAAGTCACAGCAGACCTGTTTCCTGTTGAGTCTCATTTTCTGCTAAGTCATCTAAAAACGGTAGGAATGCATCCAGAATAAGAAGAACAGTTCCACGCAAAGCTATTTGTAGTGATGCACAAAATGTTTTTTCATCCAGCTCAGTCTTTTAGTACATGTGTATATCTATCTGTTTTTTGCTGCCGTATTAACCCACATCATAAAGCTTCACTGATTTACCGTAGACGCGGACAGTCCTGGTGTCCTGCACCATGGATCGACCGTTGGATGCCTGCACGGTGACCGAAACGTCTCCTGTGTCCGTGAAACGAGTCAGAAGGCTGTTCTGCAGAGTCAGCTTCGGCTGCAGGAGAAAAATGTTGATTGTTAGTTAGATCAGCTGTTCACAGGTTGTCTGATCAATAGGGGCTTTGTATTAAGATCCAGCTCCTTCTTATTCCCTCCAGTCTTTACATTCAACCGACGGACCCAGGGCAAAAAAGTTGTCCAGGGGCAGATAATCTCCCCCCTAAAAAGACCCTGCTAGGGGGGTAGTACTTTTCAAAGGTCCCGGGCCTGATTGGTAGAACTGCAGCGTTTTTATTCCGCCCGCCATCCACATTAACATCACACAAGTGTGATTCACTTGATTTCTCTTTCTTTCATTTGTTCTATCTTTTTTGTATGTGTGTGTACTTTTCAAAAGAAGAAGCTGTGATTCTCTTGATTTAGAAGCTAATAACAGTAGTCTTCTCTCAGCCCACCGTGAATGCGTCTCTACCAGTGTTACGGTTTTAAAAGTGACCCTGTAAACTGGAGACCTTCAGCTGAATGTAACAGTGTTTGTGGAGTTTACACAGCTGTTGAAACACAGAGGGAGTTTTAAGATTCAATATCCTCATCAGATTAGTATTTAATGATCGTCTAAAGACGTTTATGAGGGATGCATCGGGGGGAGTAAGGGGAGGTAGAGCGTGCAGTCTAACCCAGCAGGTTATCAGGTAAAGGAGCAGTTAGATTTTGTAGAAATGAATAATGATGTCACTAAATGTAATCAGGTGAAGTTGTGTCCTCTACCTGCAGGTTGTCTCCTATCCACCAGTAGAAGATGGTAAGGTTGGCCTCAGTGGGGAGAACGATGGCCGTCAAATTGACTTGTTGGTTTCTGCCAGCGATGGGAACAACCTCCAGGTGAACCTCCTGTAACGGAGCTGCAACAGAACAGAAAGCATTTTAAAAGCCGACAATTTTACCACACTGATTTCAGGTTAAATTCGAACTGAGTCAAACACAACAAAAGTGCTCCAATTCATCCGAGCACAAACCTGATTTCATCTTGATTTAAAAAAAAAAGGCTGAGCGATAAGTCTTCATTATCAGCTGTACACTTCAAAAAGACAACAACTCTTTGAGTTTCAAGGCTGCACAAAGACAGAGCTGTGATATCAGAGTGCATATAGAAGATCCTCAAATCCCCAGTGACTGCAGAGAAATAGATTTGTCTTATATGATCAGATCGATCGTCAGACTCAGTGGGAAGCGGGGAAGTATTTTTACCTGGGAAATAAAAAATGAAAAGTTATCGCTGAAGTGAGATTCAAAGCTGTCTCCCGAACAGCAGGGGGGGAGTATTAGAGAAAGTCAGACGTATCAGAGAAGACTGAACCGGCTGCAAAAAGATGTTTTCATCATTTTTATGTCGTGTTGATAGAAATGTAGGTCGAGTACGAAGCGTGCCGGCTGGAGATGGTTTCTGTCTGAGGGCTGAGACTTTAACTCCTGAAGACTTGATTTGATTTGAGACACAAAGGTGTAGAGCTGAGGGGATCTGATGACCCATAAAATCAAACAAAGCATCATTTTAGTGTGTTTTTACCATCATTAATAATTAATAAACAGAAAAAGTGTAAAGTTGAGGAAATGAGCTGTCTTTTAAATTAACAAAATTAGAGGCCTCATAGCTTCTCCTTTACTGAACATATTACTGATCTTTTACTTGCATTTTGAAACACTTCGTCCTATTTCTACATATTTGGGTGTTAAGATTGCCCTTGGGATGATTTAACATAACCCTAAGGGCCAAAAAGTCGTCCCTAGAAAGTCTTGGTTTTGGCCAACAACAAGCTCAGGCTACTGTTTTCACTCTCTGACAACATCTGAGAAAGGTTTCCTCCAGAGAGAGGAACCAGAAACCACTCCATCACTCTTATCAGAGCCACCAGACTCCGTCCACGCACACACAGTCACTTCAGACTCTGAACACACAAGCTGCTCAGGTAAGAAATGGATCCCAGCTGTCTGGTCTGAACATGAGAGACAGTCTCAGAGGCTGACCTGTGACTTGGATGAACATGGTGGCCTCGTCGTGCCCTGCCATGTTCTCAGCCATAACTGTGACCTTGTACACTCCTGGATGTTCGTAGCGATGCTGGATGGGCTCATCGGTCACTGTCAGGTTCTGGTAGATCGCCCGGACCCCGTCGCCTAGGTCCACCTGGTACTTGGTGCTGCTGGTGTCGCCCTGTTAGGAGGACACAGGGACTTTCAGCCAAAGACACAGAAGGAAAAGAAGAGCTGACGACAGAGCGGCTTTTACATTACCTGCTCCTGATGGACGATGAATGTGATGTCATCACCGGGCGCCACGGCCAGCATCTGTCCTTTGATGCCCACCTGTAGTCCTTTAGGGGGCAGCAGAGGACAGTTGTGCTGTTTGGCGCTCTGCTGCTTGTTGAGTCCACCTTCACACGTGTTGGAAATTACCTTCCTGTATCTGAGATACAGCAGAGGACAATATGAGCATGAAGGCGTATTTTCAGAACTCAGAAGATAAATATCAATCCATGTTTATCCACATTGAGGATGGAGCTGGAGTCAGGTGAGACATAGCTGCTGCTATAGGCTTAGACTGTTGGGGAAACTGACACACTGGGATCCTGTCTTTCCCCCTCTCTCTCTCTCTCTCTCTCTCTCTCTCCTGTCCCATTAAAGTTACCATAGACCTTTCTGGAGTCCCTGAGCTCCCTTGTCTCGTAGGTTCCTCTGGATCTCTGCCGTAGACGGTCTGCTGTTGTGGATGTGCCAGACTCCAGCTGCTACAACTACCACTATCCGTCCCCCCACTGTCATCTCTATCTCTCTTCATCTCCCTCTATCCCTCTCTCCAACACGGTCTCAGCAGATGTGTGTCTAACATGAGTCTGGTGCTGCTGGAGGTTTCTGTCTGTTTGTCCTTGCCACTGTAACTTGCTAAATGTTGCAAAGTGCTCTGTTCATGGTGGATTAAGATGAGATCAGACTGAGTCCTGTCTGTAAGATGGGACTGGATCTTATCCTGTCTTGATGTTGGGTCTTTGTTAATAACAGAACATAGAGTACAGTCTAGACCTGCTCTGTTTGGAAAGAGTCTTCAGATAACATTTGCTGGGATTTGATGCTATTTAAACAAAGATTGATTGATAGCAACAGTAGGCAGGCCACACTGGTATTAAGATTAACAATGACGTTATCATGCCGAAAGAACTTTAAAAAAAATTAGCTAGACTCAAATTCCTATAAATAAAATCGGTATGTGTCGGAGGTTTAGTGCACGTGTACAGACCCGGTGCTGGACTCGTAGGTTTGTCCTAGATGGCAGTCTTCAGGTGGTGAATCTGGATCGTGCCAGAAATCAGCGAAGCAGCGTTTTCCTTCCAGCTGGGACCGTTCAAAACCATAGTCACTGCACGCACACGCACACGCAGACACACACACACACACACACAGCAGTATCTTTAATGAGCAGTAGTGTGATGTAAGTCTGATTCTATATGTTCCTCTATCTGTCTGTGGACCCACCAGTTGAAGTCTTTCTCCATGCATTGACAGGGTTTGGAGGTCAGAGCCGAAGTGTAGCTCTTTCCTTTGATGCAGAACGCTGAGTCCTTCCTTTTTCTGAAGCTCCTCTCCTGGCCCATAATGCACTTCTCTCCCTTCAGGTAATGGAAAAGTAAGAGTTCAGTTTCTGACACAACCACACAAGGACACTCTCTTTGTGAAGGTACATTACCTGTAGGTCTGTGAGCTGCCAGGAGTCGTAGTCCGCCTCTGTGCACTGACGAGGGAAAGACTGCCTGAAGTCCACTTTGACCAGCTCCCAGTCTGACCTGTAGCTGATGTGACCAAACACTCTGCAGACACACAGTGGACAGAAAATCAGCAAATCACCTCACGTTACATCCCTTCACAGGTGTCGATTTAATCCATATCAGATGAGCTTTTAAGGTACAGACTGCTATCCACACAGCAGCAATTTAAAGTCATCAATTAAACCATGTGGACAAAAAATGATGCAACTTCTGAAAACGTGTGTTCCTTCAGTCGTACGCAATCGAACAAGTACACAACGTACGAGCGAAGCTACAGCAGAGTAATCCAGGACAAATCTTTAACCAACAATTTCACACTTCAATATGCTCCTTAATATACTCCTCTGAGGTTTAGACTTGATGCTTCATACAACACATTTCTGTCTCCTGTCTTCATATGAAGCAAGATCATTTGAGTGTATTTGCCAGCAGCAGTCAGTCAACGTGTGCTTTGTCCGTTAGTATAAAATTTGTACGATATCTCAAAACTAACACCAGAAACGCCAGGATTTTAAAAACACACAGGGATTTTACTGAAACTATCTGTCTTACTGCAGCTTTTAATGTATTCCTTATCCTCTACATACGCTGCACTATATTCTCTCTGCACACAGTGAGAGGGCAAATGAGGACATTTCACAAATTGTTGGAACAAGAAAGAGCTCCATTGTGCTTCCACGTGTTAGTTTTTATCAGGATGATACTGAGTATAGGCTGAAGCCTCGCTTTGAGCTGAATTTTTGTTTCCCTTTCTTCTCATCCGTTCTGAATTTTAGTGAAAGCTATGGCTTGATGACTTAAAATCTAAAATTAAATCCCTCTCTATTCAGAAGACTCCCCAAGTCATCAACAATCTTTTCTTTTCACCCGACAGCTGGCTTCTCTTGTTTTGGTTCCTCAAGTTCTAACAGTGCTAGAGACTGGTGACCCCCGCAGCGTGCAGCACAGACCTGGAATAACCTCCCACATATTATAAGACAAGCCCTACCTCTGTCAACTTTTAAGTCCAGACTAACACCATTCCTCTTTTAAGCTGCTTACACTACTCCCTAATGGATGCAAACTCATTTTTCAACCTTAGTTTTCATTCGTTAACTACAAACTTTTGACATTTTTGATAAACTTTAAGGATTTTCTTTTAATTTATTTAAAGAGTTTTAATAAAAAAATGTATCTAATTGTATTTTCTTTCTTAATCTTATATTTTAAAATATTTTATGTTTTAATGCTTATTTTTGTTTAATATCATATTTTAAATTGGTTATTTTCTGACAAGGTATTGCCTCATGGAATTAAGCTGATATTGGATCTATTAGATAGTGGGCTGCAGGGCACCCTGCGGGCCTGTCAATAGGTCTGAGCCAGCTGTGGGCTGCAATGCTATTTTTTTTCTAGGCTGCATAAACATTACACAGAAATGACAGCGTGGACAAAGGAGACATCAGACAGAGTGATTAAGCAGCAGAGGAACTTATAGCAAATTGAAAATGTGTGAATATGTTGATACCATTTTCCTGTAATGCATGCAATGAAAGTATCTAGATTGTTTACCTGTTTACTGAGATACACAGACAGGAAGAAGAGTATATGAAAGTTATGGATAACTGTGGAGCTGTGGGAGGAGGTTACACTACCGTAGTCTAAAACTGAACTCAACACAGAAAAGATTCAATGTGTGAGTCTTAATCCTTGGGAGGAAGTTCTGAGATGAATCGAATGATTAAAGGTTCATTTTGGTTAAGACAAGATCAGTTGTGATTCTGTGTCCAGCGGGACAGTAAGACTGCAAGTTACGGACTTCAGAGCAGTTAGTGGGGTTGATAATTTAGATTAATCCCTACTAATTTAAATAAATAATAAGACCCAACACTGTTTATTATGTACGTTAAGTTACAAAAGCACAGAGAGAGAGAGAGAGAGAGAGAGAGAGAGAGAGAGAGAGAGAGAGAGAGAGAGAGAGAGAGAGAGAGAGTACATCAAACATAACTGGCTGCACAAAACATTTTAATGCTTCTACAGTGTTTGCTGTATGTTTTTAACTCTGTCAAGCGCTTTAAATTGCTTTGTATGAATGGTGCTTTACAAATAAACTTTCCTTGCCATGCACACGCAGCAACGAACCACTACAAAATCAGACATTAGAACAACACAAACGACAAGACAGCCAAACAACCCTAACTTTACATCGGAGAGGCTCGAAGCAGAATACAAGTGATCCTCATTTAGGCTGTCGCAGTGAGAGGACATGCTATCTTCAGATGCTCAGGTGAGTCTGTGTGCACCTGTGAGTGACTAAAAGCATTACAGCCTTCTACATATAGCAGGTGTGCAGAGAATGAACCCACCTGAACCACCCAAGTGACGCTATCTCTAATCTGTGACCTCAGGGGTCAAAAAGGAAGTTAATAACTGATGACGTGTTTTTCTATTTAGCATGGTTTTATTAGAAACTTTTCTACTACAATGTTTAAAATGATGGATGAAATATGAAATTTGAAATCATTTGTATATTGTATATTTTTTTTGGAAGATACCCCCCCCCTCGGTTGTCCTGGCCTCACTCTGCTGCCTAATCTGATGTCATCATTGGATGCTCCAACACAAAAACAATCTCTGGAGTAAATGTGATGATGACTCCTCTGAGAGGAACAAATACACTATAATGCAGCAAAGCTTTGAGAAAGTCTTTGTTTCCTCCTCACAGAGCGACCGTTTCCTCTCCTCACCAATAGATGGCAGTGTTGTACAGCTCTAAACACATGCTGTCTTTATTCCTGCACTCAGCCGTCCTCCCTCGTGTGTCAAAGCAGACTGATGTGACACAAACTGGCGACTCTGATACATGTCGCTGTACCAAGAGAAGAGTGGCTTTTGTCACGGTGTTGGCGTGCGAGGTGAGCATGCTATCGTTGTCGCTGATGTTGCTGAGGGGAACTGATGGATGTTTTCTCTGTTGTATCACACACACACTGCTGTTTCAGCCAATCATCCTGTGCTCACCTGGGAGGGTTTGTCTGCTGTTCCTCAGTCTGTCTTCAAGCGCCACCTTTAGTGTCATGGGTTTGACTTTTTTGAGTTCACTTACATTACAAAGAGTCATATTTTCACACCGGGGAAGTCCAGATTGTTACAGTTTATCTTCGTTTTAAATGTTAACCTCTTGTGAACCCTCTGAGACCTGTCTCAGGCACAGTAGACTAAACATGGCAGAATCATCATAATTTACCTGGAGATGGAAATCTTGTTTGGAATATAAACCTCCTGATCATATTGGATAAATAAATGAATGAAACTGAACTATGTACAGTAAATATTTTGATGCAGGGCTCCTCAAAGATAAAAACATGGATTGCAAAAAAAGAAAATAGAGTGATTTTTAAAAAAGTAAAAACTATGATAACTTGGAATAAACTGTGAGATCTACCATGATTAAAAAGACTTAAATAACATTTTGTAGAACCTTGTGTAGAAGCGCACCTGCCCCCCTTGTGGTGGATATGAGTGTTACAACAACAAATGCTCACTTCAGTCATGAAGGCGGGGCAGAAATAAATATCAGAAGTACAAACCGGGTCACAATAAGTTTGTTGAATCTCAAGGCTTCCATATTTTACTCATCAAAGGTTCAGTTAGAGTACCATCTGATAAATTGAATATCTTTCTGTCAGCAGACTTTTATAACAGCTGGATTTGAAGTTCCTCATGTGCTCTTCGGTAAATAGAGAACGGGAAGTCTTTTTGGAGCAGTTTGAGCTCAATAATGCTCATAAATTAGATTGAGATAAACAATTTAGGATAGATGATCAGGATAAAAGCATGACAACTCTGTGGTATGAGACCTAATGTTTCTGGGAGGATCTACTTTTAAGATTAGGCTTCAAACTCTCCTTTTTAAAAAAGCTTATAGTTACAGCTGGCTCAGACTGGGACCCGCTCTTAGTTCTGCTGCTATATAGGCTTAGACTGCCGAGGGCACTGGCATACTGACACACTAGGAACCTATCTGACCCCCCTCCTCCCAACCCCTCGATCACTTACTTCAACTCTCCCTGTCCCATTAAAGTTACTGACCAAAGACCTTTCTGGAGTCCCTGAGTTCCCTTGTCTCGTAGGTTCCTCTAAGTCGCTGCTGTAGACGGCCTGCTGCTGTGGCCGTTCCAGACTCCAGCTGCTATGGATGTGCTGGACTCCAGCAGCAACAGCTAGTACTACTTCTACTATTTGTCTCATCACTATCATTACTAATCTCTCTCTCTCTGTCTCTGTCTCTGTCTCTGTATCTCTCTCTCTCTCTCTCTCTCTCTCTCTCTCCCTCTCTCTCATATTCTCCTCTATCCCTCTTTCCAACCCCAACTCGGGGTTGGCAGATGGCTGTCTAACATCAGTCTGGTTCTGCTCGAGGTTTCTGCCTGTTCAAAGGAAGTTTTTCCTTGTTGCTGTAACTAGCTAAATACTGCGAGGTGCATTAAGGTGGATTAAGATGAGATAAGACTGAGTTCTTCTGTCTTGATGTTGGGTCTTGTTAATAATTTAACATAGGGTACGGCCTAGACCTGCTCTGTTTGTAAAAGTGTCTTAAGATAACGTTTGTTGTGATTAGGCGCTATACAAATAAAGATTGATTGATTGATGGTGATGAGACCAAATATAATTTACAAAAGTCAAAGTAGTGTAAATTAATTATTTATTTATTTATAATTTAAAAGGACCATGCATATTAATCAACACTTCTGAAAATATGCCAGAGTTAGCCAAATGGCTAGTTTACATCCGTAGTCCCTTGCCAGATGTTAAAAAGGCTCCCTAAAAAGATCAAGATTAAACAAAGATAAAATAGTGTAGAATAAGATCAGAATATTGTTTTGATTCTAACGGAAGCTAACTGTTTCACCTCACCTTACGATCTATGGTGTCACCAAGCAGAAGCTAAATGTGCTAGAACTCTTTTCTGTGGATTGATTTGACATGACGTGTGATCAGTTTGCCTCTCGTGTTGCTCATGTTAGTGAAAGTTAATAACCGTTATCAAAGTGTTTTGACCAATCAGAATCAAGCATCTTACACAGCCAAGAGATCAGTAGGAAAGCCAGGTAATGAAAATGGTAAAGTGTATAACGCAGACTTCGGGTCAATGAAGAAAATATAAAACATTTGACGATTCGTCGACTAAAGGAAGAATCTGACGAAACAGATTCTACTAAACGAATCCTTGGTTGGGGTCACCTCTATCGGAAATAAACGTTTTTGCCCCAGTGTCAACAGGAAGAGGTGAAATGATGAACAGCCGACTCTGCCATTCAGAGTAAATAACTGTACTTAACAAGATAACAAGGGGTTTGGACTAATCAGAGTGAAGTGTTAAGCTGGGTAATACAACTCTGCGTGCTGCTGAGTCACTGCCAGTCTCTCTCAGTCTCACTGTTAGTCCCAGCATGAAAAAACAAACTCTTCTGCTCTGTTTGTGCTTGAATCTGCAGTCTCTCAGTTAATTTGGCTCTGTTTATAGTCCTGAATAGCCACTCAGAGCTTAAAGAGCTCTATTAGTGGACAAACAATCACTCCAATCAGCTGAGTGCAAAGAAAACAACATTCATTAAGAGAGGGAAATGTGTTCCTTTAGTTTTTCTCATTAAAACACAGAAGGTGTTTGTTAGTCCTTTCTCTGGATGGGATCAGACGCTTCTTTGAGGTTAAATTTGTTCCTCTGTTTTTTATAATGAAGGGAACAAAGAGAGTGGAGAAGCAGAACAAGCAGCATGAGCAGTCAGAGCCCACGGAGAGTCCATCCAGTCTCTGATATCTGACCAGCTGTCATTAGTATGAGTGCTGGACCATCCCACTCCCCCACCTGTCCTTGGTGCTAAGTCACTGCTCAAAGACTTCATTATAGGATGGCAGGCAGCGCCGTCAAAAATCGAAACGCGGTGGCGAGGAAATAGACCCTGGCTAATCTGTCAGACACGAGCTGCCCTCAACACTCCTCCTTGGCCGTCGACCCTATCTCTGCAGAGCCAGATGGGCGACGTGTATACGCTGTGTGTGTGTGTGTCCAACCAGAGAGTGTGTGTCTGACACATGGCAGATAATGGCAACTCTAAGTCGAGCCCAGACCGCCTGTCTGTGTGCGGGTGTGTGTGTCCGTGTGTGTGTTTGACCATCTCTTTGCCCTTCTCAGCGGATTACAGCTGGAAGCCGGCGTTATCTCGGAGCCAGAGCTGGAGTCTGAGATGATGTGACAAGTCTCAGTCCAGCTAACTTACTGATGGAAAGATTGGGAGCGAGACAGAGCAAGAGACCTTATTCCTCAAAGATAAAGATTTCTGAAGCCTCCATCAACTTTTGGAAGCTGCTGACATTTCGTCCCAATATTCAAGATTATGAATTTTAACAGTTTTCACGAGGAAGGATTGGCAAGATTATGATTTGTGCTTCACCAGAAATTCAGTACGTTACTGAAACATTTTCAAATTCAATATAATAATTAGAAGTCTTCTGGGGCTGCTGATAACACCCTCAGAGCCAATCATATTAAATTAACTCTGCTGTCCTAAAACCTGAACCACAAATATGGAACATCTCAGTCCTGGTAGGGTGAAAATCTAAGCCGATGAGGGAGAGCCTTTAACCTGCCTTCTGTAAAATGGCCAGCAGGGGGAAATTCAGCAGATTTGGAAATAATGCAGTTGTTGTCATTTTTGGCTGGTTATGAAAAACACTGGGTGTCTATTTGGGACCTAAAAAACAAACCTGACCATCAGCAAGCAGATCGACTTTCTCTGTATGATAATTTGCAAGGTCCAAAATCCTTGATGGGGCGAAGGTGTTGCTCAAATTAAATTATCTGCAGACGACGGAAACCACTTTTTCTTCTGGTTTTTGTAAGCAATATTTCAAAGAGTGATCCTTTTTATTTAAGTTATATTGTTGGGCTTTTTCATGCCTTAATTCTGAGAGGAAAGGACAGAGTTAAGAGTGGGAAACAGAGAGAAAGAGCGGGTGTGACCATAGACTATATAAATAATGGACGTAGTATCCGGACGTCATCCATTTGTTTCTGAAGCGCTGTTTTGAAGCCAAACGACGGCGGGAGCCATATTGGAAATTCTGAAGTCAACCTAACTGCTGTGTGAGGCTTTGAGCCTCCTCGCCAACAGCTACAGTGTTCCCGCCTGTCAATCAAGTCAGTAATGGAAAACTCGTAATCTTAATATCTTCTAAATTGCAGAGTTATGAAAAAATTCACCCCTGGTACAGTGTGTGCCGATTGAGAAATGAGCTATCCAGGCTACACTTGTTTTTTGTACCAGGTTTTAAACATGTTTATTTCTTGCTGTAAAGATTGGCTTTTTTGAATGGGTGTGTATGTGCTTTCCAGTACCAGCAGAGCCAGCCTCAAGCGGAACCTGCTGTTTTCAACACTTCCACATTGGCTTCATTTCTCGCGGCTGGAGGCTGCTTTGTCCTGACCTGCAGAGGTCTCCAGCTCGATTCCCAGCCACGAGCATTTGCTGCATGTCTTCCTCTCTCTACTCCCCACATTTCCTGTGTAACTACAACTGTCCTATCAATAAAGGCAAACATGCCCCCCCAAAAAAACGTTCTCAGGTTGTCTGTAAGTTGTTCCAAATAGACAACTCAGTGGTTCCTCACAGAAACTTCTAAGTTGATACTGATTTTACTTTTTTGTGTGCGTTGAATTCTCTTGGTCGAATAAACATGGAATCAATAATTTCTATCGATAAGATACATAATTCCTGATCAAAGGATTTGACTTAGTGACAGACTGCCAAGAGCTGATCTACCATGGTTCATTTCTGTTCTACTGTACATAATCAATTGGATAGCCCACTCTGACAACTGATATCTGAGTAACGATAAAGGGCAAGACTGCTGCAAGAGCTGGACTGACAGACGAGTAACACTTGAGTTTACAAATAAAGAGCAGAAGAACAGAAATAAAATGTCAGAGTGGAGGAAAGCCCGACAGAGAGGGAGTCCAGAGGGCAGGTACAGGTCTCCTCTCCCATTAACCTCTGCTGCAATCTCACCCTCAGGAGGAGTGAGAGGACGGCTCTGCAGGAAATCAGCAGCGAGGGCAGCTGGAGTGCTCGCACCCCAAAATTGAGTCCCCCGCTCCAACAGATCGAGATGGAATAGCTGTGATGGTCCAGCTCTGTTGGATGTACTGAGGCAGGGCTGCCCTCTATGACCCTCTTAGACAATTTATCAGAGCCAATCACAGAGCAGGGAGCGTGAAGAAAGGTGAAGGGTAGGTGTAGAAGTTGAATCTGTCTAATTTACCCTCATGCTTGGAATCAATCTGAGTGTTTCTGCTCAGATTACAAGTTTCAACACCTCTGAGGATTAATTTAAAGTCACCTTTATTCACTTAATAAACAGCATTACTGAAACTGAACATTTCTCCTGCTGAATTTCTGATTTCACTCACGTCATAACCAGAGTCTCGTCTCCCGGCTCGCTCAGGAGTCCGTCCACGAACACAGAAGTGCTGGTGAAGTTGTGAACCGTCCATGTCCGTCCTTCATCGATACTGAACCTGAGGAGAAGCAGGCAAACGTTCAAAATAAGCAGCTTCAAGAAGAGACGTGCTTTCACAACACTTCAGATGGAGACATCATCGCGTATGCAACAGCCTACTCTTCAATGTACCAAACATCGCACGCTGCCCTGTGTCTGTGCTGCCTTTTTGGTGAGCTAATAGTTTATTAGTTAGCTTTCTTGCTACAGCTGGCAAGTAGAAGTGAAAATCAAAGGTCAGCAGAAATACATGGATTTTATTTAAGGTTTATTTCATGCTCTAAGAACACAAGATGGTGAAAACAGGATGAGAGCAAACACTCATCAGGAAGGAAATGTCAGCCCATAAAAAGTTCCAAATTCACGTATTATCAGACATCTCTTTGCAGAGTGTCTGGATGGGATGATTTGTCTCCACGACATAGTTTATTTGTTTGAGAGGAACAAAACGAGCCATCTGCTCTGCTTTATTCTCTGAGCTGACGACTCCTGCAGTCAGCAACGGCGGCGTCGCTGGGTGGATGTGACTGTGAGATGGAGAGGGATCAATGTGGAATCGAGCAGTGTGTCGTCTGCGCTGCAGGCTGTGTGGGATAATGATGTGCTAACAAGGACTACAATGTGATAATCAGCAGGTAAACAAACAGCGACACAGAAACAGAGCGGATACACCGAGACTCTGTGGTTGTGATAAAGGCTTCTGTGCTCTTCAAACAAAAGAGTTTGTCAGATTGTCAAACAGCTTCCTTATTCTGCTCTCCACGGACCAATCAAACAAGAGAGATGAGAGCTTTAAACTTTCTGGATGATGCATCAATTGGTCAGGTATACGACGTGGAAACATGTACAGAGCTTTAAAAGCTGTCTTTATTCATGCTCTGCATAACTTCTGTGAAGATAGGTGGCACCATGGAGGGGTTTGGATTAGCTCAAGGTACCCCGGTTACAGGCATCGCGACCTCACAGCATCCCAAAGACATTTCTGAGATTTAATTACATTTTGAATAAAGTTCTCTGTACGTGTGAGTCCTATATATGTCTATTTAATTCAAAACTCCTTAAAAAGATATGTTTTTCTGATGAAAAAAAAAAATCGCGAAGCCAAATCATATTATTAATTTCAGCCAATTGCGCTGCACGCATCAAACCTTTGACCTTATGTACACATACTTAGTGTTTGAGCACCAGTTTGAGCTTGTTTAGCAACAGTTTGTATCAAAATGGACCGTTTTGTATTCCATAAAAGCCTGCGCAATTAAAAACAGCAAAGGAGAGAGATGGTGATCCAGTTATGGTTTATTCAGGTGTTGTTTTATGGCACTGATGCCCAGGGCTAAGAAAAGTCCGAAGATGAGGATCTGGATTTTCTGTTGAGGAACCAGGCATTACCAAAGATTACGGAGATCAGCTGTGAGGTTCCAAGCTCTTTGAAAATGTCCATGCATTCGCGTTCAACCATAACAGACTATTTCATTATGGAAACATGAATTGGTAAGTGCGTATTTTCCTGGCTGTGTTGGCATTCGGTGGTCACTTGTTTGAATTCCTGAAGGCCAACTTATTTCTATGTGTTGCTCATTAATATCATGATGAAGAATGTAAAACTGTTGATTTTGTTTTATCTCTGAGCAAAAATTAGATGTATAGCTTGTGTGTGCAGGCCTGTTACTGGCCAAGTTCAATCAATCTTTATTTCTACAGTGCCAAATCCCAACAAATGTTATCTGAAGACTGTTTACTCAAAGAGCAGGTCTAGACCGTACTCTATGTTCCATTATTAACAAAGACCCAACATTAAGACAGGATAAGATCCAGTCCCATCTTACAGACAGGACTCAGTCTGATCTCATCTTAATCCACCATGAGCAGAGCACTTTGCAGCATTAAGCAAGTTAAAGTGGCAAGGACAAACATCCTTTAACAGGCAGAAACCTCCAGCAGGAAGAGACTCATGTAAGACAGCCATCTGCTGAGACCGAGTTAGAGAGAGGGATAGAGGGAGATGAAGAGAGAAAGAGATAATAGTGGTGAGATGGATAGTAGTTGTAGCAGCTGTTTTTTGCCACGTCCTTGAACAGGCAGAAACCTCAAACAGAATCAGACTCGTGTTAGAGACCATGCTGGAGAGAGAGATACACAGAGTGATGACTACACAGTACAGGTAATAATGGATGCAGGGGGGTGTTGGGGTTGAAAGTTTGGTGCAGGTCAGCAGTGGCTGAGACCAGACATCCTGCAGCTTAAATAGACCACCTCATTGGAGGATACTTTGTCAGGTGATGTGAAATGCATAATGAGTCGCTCTGTGTCTCCAAGCTCAGTTCTCATGGATGAAGTTGTAGTGGGACTATTAAAGTCTCGGTGGGAGTTTTCATGTGGTGTTGATTCTGGTGCCCCCTCTGGGTGATGTCGGTGGTGTTTTCCATTATCACCCTCTGTGGTAAAGATGTAAATGAACATAGATCTTTTTAATCCTTCTTTTCTTTGTTCATCTTTGATCAGGATGCAGAGTGGTGAGTTTGTGTGTCAGATTATTAACCGTAATGTAATGGCGACTTAACTTTGTAAACTCTGATTCATTACCGTTAGTTAGCTTAGAGATGTACCCGCTGCAGGATTCTGCTCTCTTGAGTCTCTGCTGTAGGATCATGATGGATAACACTCATGATTTTATTTCTTATGTAAAACCATGCAGGTACACAAACTGCTGGCCTATCTGTCTCTCTTCTTACGTGATCACAAATCTGATTGGTTGGAAGGCCTTTGCAGTGCTGAAAACCAGAGTGAACAGACCCCCCAGTGTCTCTCACTGCTGACATCAGAGTTAGTTTAAAGTCTGGAGTGTGTTACCGACGATGAAGGTTGTGCATCTGCATGAGACACCGCCTGAATTGGGAATGAGATCAAGCTTGTCTGATAGTGTTGATAGCAATTATGAAGATACGACGATGACATTTAACAGAGTCGTTGAGGAGAGGTCAGGACTTTCTCTCGTCTTCACGCATGGTCATCCAGAACAGATGTCACAGATGTTCCTCCTCCAGATGATCTGACGCTGAGAGACTTATGCAAACATTTGTCTGAGTCATCTTGAAGTTTAATACCTCTTGAGTAAATCTTAAAACCACCCGTTCGTTCTGCAAGGTATCAGCTGGACTACGGCGGCCTCTCACACACCGACGTCCTCACTCACCCATCCATCCAATTATGTATATCTCATTTCCTGCTGCTAATACCCGAGGAGTTATTAGAAATGGATGGAGCGATAACCCTGTAATCAAATAGATTAGCGCTCCAAAGTTATAATTATGCTCCATGCCACACATCAGCCTTAACTCCACTCCAGCAGAACCATGAGGAAACCTAAAACAATCATAAATCATAGACGTACAGAACGCCGTCCTGTCCACGCGCTGTGCTGCAGTGGCATCTCATTTCTCAGCCTGCTGGCTTTTCTTAATTAACTGATATGGATGCATTGTGTGAGTTACCACCGGGTGAAAAAACTCCTCTGACTTTGAGTGATTGGAGGAGAGGTGCTGGGGAATTATCTGAAATGATTGGAGTGTGTGTGCGTGCATGAACCGTCGTGAAAAGTCAAGATGTTTTAAAGTAGCCGTCAGAGAGACATTGATTCGATGCACACAGCTGTAGATAAACCTTCAACACATGGGGACATCGTGTAGCTATTAAGAAGAGTCAAAGGCACAGCACAGTCTGGGGAAGGCTTGTTTCAGGACATGAAGAATCATACATCTTAATTTTGAGACTTAGTGAAGGAGTGTTTTAGGTCAAGAGGAGTCTCAGCAGAGATGAGGACTCACTTCTTCTCTGCACTCCTCTCTTGGACGATCAAGTCTTCAGACTCTCTCTCTCTTGCTGTATTCTTCTGTTTTGTTTCTCTACTCCTACATTTTTCTGTCGTTTGCCTTTCTCCTGTCTGAAAACCAAGCCGTGCAGAATTAAAAAAGCTCTTATTCTTAGAAGAAGAACAGAGACTAGATCTTAGATGAAGAAAAGACAAAGCTTTATCGTGACGTCTACTGGGTAGAAGATGCTGGAGCTTTAACCACCCTGTTCAGGATGTCACTATATCGTCAATTTCACGGCACTTCAAAATCAGAAGTGTCTCGATACCTGTGAAGGTATGAAACGATGAGTCTCCTGAAGGGGAAAAAAAAAGAGAAACAGAGCGGAGGGATGTGGGAACTACAGAGACCATCATCCCATGCAGTGTTCATTTTGGCAGCTATTTCAGATTTAGTTTTAGTCTTTAGACGAAAAAGCCTGTTAGTTTTAGTCACATTTTGGTCTTTTCAGTCCTTTACAGTCTAGTTTTAGTCGACAAAAACTCCAAACATCTTTTTTGGTCCTGAGTGAAAGTGGAAGAAACCAGACAGTTTGTTAGCTTGTATCTGGATTTTGTTCTCTGATAAGCTTCTTGAATTCCTCTTTTTTGACGAAGAAGCAATTCTTATGTGTAGGATGAGATTTTTGTGAAGTTCTTGTTTGTAGATTCTTATTATTCTCAGGTTGATATAATTTGCATAATCTGAAAGTGTATTTAAAGCAAGGGTTGGTAGCCATGGAAATGAATTTGAATGTAGCATTTCCTCAGGACTCCGTCTAACCCCTTCGCCGCTCAGAGCTCCTCCAAAACACCGCCCCCGCTCACATGCACCAGTGCCACTGATACGCGACCATATGATTGTGACTGATTCAAAACCGGTCCTCAGCACATCATTTATGTTTTGCACTACATCAACTCATGTCTAACACAGTGGTAAGAAAGCACTAAAACATTATCATAGTGAAAGTTAAAAACACAAACAAACATGAAATGTACACGCAGGAGGCGGGCAGAACAACAGGACAGGATTTGATTGGTTTCATAATTTGGCTCCTGATGGCAGGGATTGGTTGGTGTTTTCCCAGGTTTACTCCGGCTGTAGATGGCAGCTTTTTTTCAATCTTTTTAAAGAACCCATTATGTATTGATTGCCATCGGGACATAAGGATCATTTTAACCCATATAGCAAAAAGTGTATCGAAATCTGACTACCAACCCCAGCTTTAATGATGTGTATAAAGTTAATCGTTAACGCAGAGTTGACACAGTGTTGACTAACGACTCTGCTTTGAGCTGGTAGGTTTTGAGTTTTCTTCAGGGTTGCTGTCGATCGTTTTAACTGTGTTTACACTCCTTTCCAAATGACTTAAAGCAATGCCTACCTCTCACCCTGCTACATGATTGGCTGTTCAATGTCGTCTTCTTCTTCTGTCTAATGTTGGGTGGCATCTAGTGTTTAAGTGGATCCACTGTTTCAAGACCCCTACCTTTCTAGTGGTAGTGGAATGTAAATACAAGATTAGTTGTATTTATATTGAGAAAAAATGATATCATGATAATTATCGTTATCTATTATTGCCCAGCAATAAAAAATAACCTTCCAGAAAAGAGCGCCAGCGTAACCATAAAGTTTCAGTTTCACAGTAAAGATGTTTACAGCAGCTGATTACGGTGTCACATGGAGACGAGTACTGACAAAGTCCTAAATCACTGTGTGAAATACTGGACTAACATCTCCTCTCAGTCGTAAGCTGCTTGGCTCGGGGACGATGCTTTCTTACTCTGCACCGCTGAAATGTCCTCTCTATTACGGAGCAGTTTAGGGGAGAGAGAGAATTATTGAGGGTCATGAAACTCCAATGAGAGGAGAGTTTCTGCTTCCAAAGGAGAGTTTGGACGCCAGAAATTCTCCACACCTGATGAGGTGAAAACATTACGCTCACTTTGTGTAATGAAGTGTTAAAGAGTGAGCTCATACTTCACACAGCTCTCTCTGTTCTCTCTCTCACTCTCTCTCTCTCTCTGCAGCACGCTTTAGTATGAATATTCATGTCTTCACGTCTTTGTTAGAAAGGGTTAGAGTGGGATTCAAAACCAGACGTGTATAAGATATTTGTTATTAATGGATACAAACATGTAAATACTTGTTTATATATAGGCGAGTGTGTCGTCAGGACTCCTGTTTCCTATTTAGAGATGGTTTTAAAAGGAAGCATGTGTCTGTAGTACACCAACTCATGGAAAAACAATCCAACTGCAACATACTAATTAAGAGCATCCCTCTGTTTTGTTAAAATATTTAATAATCTTGTGAGGCTACAGATTCAGCTTCTCTCTCTGTCTATCTTGGGGATCATCACACTGCTATGTCAAAAGTGACACTTTAAACCCTGCTTGACTGTAAAACCTGAATATTCCTGCAGGAAAACGTCTAAGAGGATGCATTTAAAGGCTCATTTCTACATTTTGAAGGCTCCTTTAAATGCAGCGTACAGATGAGTCCTACTTCCCCCCGGCTGCAAAGCATCCATCCCAAACACACTGTGATGCTTTGTGCACCAAATCAAACGAGATGGCAGATTGTGGAGCGGTCAAGTAATACACTGTTATAAATTTGTGTTTGTGTATATTATACAGTGATACAATTGTCTTTAAAATTCTGGTTAAGTTATATGATGCGATTTTAGCTTCTTAGCTGGCAAGCTACCTCAGACGCAGGTTAAACATCGGACATCCAACAGATTCGTCTCTGATCCGCTGCCGTCCGGCTCCATGCTCTCTCGTTTGTGAACACCCACCGGAGCAGCTGGAGTCATGTGACTGAGGTTTTCCTGTGGTAATTACTGAATCAAGAATTCTCCTCTTCCTCTCCTCATCCATGTTGTCTTTATGGTCCTCTGAAAACCTCTGACCTGTTGACTCCAGGCCTGGCTCCGCTCATCATGACGGTTTGTTGTCGTAGTTAAGTGAAATATGATCTGGTGATAACACAGAGTGTTTTATTCTGAAAATCAACTGGATGTTTTCATTTTGTTTTGGTGCCTGACTTCCTGATCTGCTCTGTTGAGATTTATGTGTCATGCTCCGGCACCGGCAAACACAGAAGTTTTGCATATCTGATACAGAGGGCTCTGACCTGCCGGATCAGAGACGCAGCAGGAACACAAAGGAGTGGATCCAGTGGAAGTTAACACATATACTGGAATAGAAACCTATCAGATCCGGTGCTGTGACGGAGCCGAGACGGAGTGGACATGGATCTGGTGGAATTTGGCCGTAAGGGTGTAAAGCTGGATCCTTCTAAGGAATCTACCGCTGACTTGTGACCATAGGCTGTAAACATGTTTATTAATGCTGCAAAGATCGTCTTTTTCCCATTCATGTGTATGTGACTTCCGGTACTCCCGGAGCCAGCCTCAAGTGGATCCTCGATGAACTGCGGCTTTTAACACTTCCGCATTGACTCATATTTTTAGACCGGAGGTTGCCGATTGCTTGTGACACAGGTATAGATCATATGAAAAGATGGACGATGTGACAGCTCCCCAAAGATAGAAGCCAAAACTTCCACAGCTCCCCCTGCTGACTGTCTGCAGTATAGACCACAGAGTCCTTCTCTTCCATGTTAACAGATGGGATTTGTGTCAAACTATGAATTAAATCACTTGTTTAATAAGTTGTACAGATTCTGGCACCAGAATACGCCACCAGAAATAAGTGTCGGAGTCCATCACGGAGGTATATTGGCTTTGTCTTTTACAATGGAAGGGGAAGGCGATGCGTCGTCCATATTGATATATATTTTCAATGTATGAGACGTCAACATCACGACAAACTGGTGCATCAAAGACACCAGAATACGGAAAAGAAAGTGTTTGATAGGAGGAGACCTGACATCCTTGTTCGCTGCTGTGGAGCATTTTGGGATATCGATTTATCTGAGGGAGAAGTGAAGGACAGCACTCTGTAGTCTCTCACAGGAGACGGCTGAGCACCCTTCTGAAAGGTCATTTGATCTGGCTGTGTGATAAATGTTTCCCTGACTGCTCCCTTATCTGTGGATTCTCATTATTTCATCCTTATTTATTAAGGTCGCTGAGATAACATCGTGCTGAGCTTGAAACAGTGTGTGTGAGCTGTGAGGAGAGAGGGAGATGATCTCTGGTGATTCTGAAGGGTACGGTGCCGGACTCTGGAACTAACTGATCTTTTCCTCTGCTGCAATACTGATCAGCTGATGTGGAGCTTTGAAGCATGAACTAACACAACGCAGGCGTGTGAGGAATCAGTTCTGTGGGTTACTTCATGCATTGTCAGTGAGGAAAGCTCATATTTGTATGATTTGTGTGACAAATATTATTTAGAACAACAAGCAGCAGAGGAGCTCGGAGGCAGTGGAGGATTATAACACAACAAAGAAGGCCGGTTAACAGGATGCTTATGGCTACAGTTTTTTTACCTGCCAGGGTCAGAAAGAAAAAGTTCTCTCAACCAAACGTGTGTTTCTCCATCAGGGAGCAAAAATCAGACTCATCCTGTTTGGAGGTCTTTCATTAGCACGTCTACAGACATGCAGACATTACAGAGGTCTTACTTGAGGATCTTCAGGGGAATCGAGGTGTCCTTTATGGCCACAATGACTCCACCGTGGTCCAGGTACAGGATGTGATGCTCCTCCTCAAACACCTTTAAAGAAGTCAAACAAAAAGAAAAGCTTGAAACTGTTATGAAAGATGAAAATCTAAAACTGAACAGTCCATACTTTAGAGAAAGAAGACAACTGGACTGATCTAACTTTCATGAGAGCAGGTGCTAGGTGGTCAGGTGGAGAGAAGGTCAGGAGTTGAAATTAAAGGAGAAGAAAGTAAAAAGAAGAAGCCATGGAGGATGTACTTTACCTGTTTCCACGTCTTCCCACAGTCTGAGGTGATGTACATCTCCTCCTTGTACTCCACAAGCTTGGAGCCAAGGTTACCTGGAAGACAGGTGAGGAGATGAAAGTTTCATCAGGCATGGGGGCTCATGTGGGGCGTGAAGAAACAACAACAGATCCAAAAAGAGAGGAAAAAGAGCACTGATAGTAAAACAAAAATGGATAGGAGTCAGCCAGGTACAGGATTTGACCCTTTATGTCTCAGTAACATGAGTCATTGTGTCACATCATTGTCTCGAATTAGTTTGAACCGATAAGAACACATTAAAAGTATTAATGACACAAAGTATAAAAAATAAGTATTTTTGTATGACCTGGACTTGTCTTTAAATGTTGATGTAGTCTCTTAAGACTCTGAATTTCAACAGAAATGTATTTTATTTAAGGTCAAGAGTAACACGAGATACAGGTCCTAAAAAAATAGGAATAGAAAAAAAAATGTTGGAATCGAAGCAGCACAGGCCGAAATGTCTTGACCTTTTATACAAAGTTCCTTAAACAGTGGATCCTACACCTCCACTAACACAACTTAATATCTGATATCCAGCCAAGAAGGCTTCAAACTCCTCCTCCGCTTCTGTCTCAGCCTGAACCAGAATAACCATGATGTCATCTCAGAGCCAGAACTGTGTCCCGTGTTTCTAACCTATTGCCTCCAACATTCGCTTTAACCTCACCATGCTTATCCTCCTCTCTCTGTCTCGAGTTTCTCCTGGCAGAAACAAGCTTCCACCCCACAAACACACACACACACACACACACACACACACACACACACACACACACACACACACACACACACACACACACACACACACACACACACACACACACACACACACACACACACAGAAGAAAAGGATGACCTCAATAACTTGTTTTCCCCGTGCACAAACAAACACGGTGAAGTATTCAATAAGTAAAATCACTGTTGGCTCAGTGGAGTCCTCTGTGTGTGTTGGAGTGCTCAGGCATGAAGAACTGTGGTTTTATCCTCTATACATGGATCAGACACAAAGAACACTTGTGTCAGAGGTCTGCTCGAGGTAGATGAAGGATCAGGAGGAGAGACACTGTTTAACTCAGTCGCTCTGTTTACGTATAATAAATGTAAAGAGTGACATCCATCCATCCATCGATGCATCTATCCATCAGTCCATCTATTCATCAGTCCATCCATAAACCATTCATCAGTCCATCCATCGATGCATCTACCCATCTGTCCATCCATCAATCCATTTATTCATCCATCCGTCCATTCATCACATTGTCAATCAATAACTCTATCCATCCATCAATCTATGCATCTATCCACTCATCCATCAATGCATCCACCCATCCAATTATCGATCAATCCATCTACCTGGCCACAAATTAATCCATCCTAATATCTATCCATCCATCCATGCATCCATCCATGCATCCATCCATCCATCCATCCATCCATCCATCCATCCATCCATCCATCCATCCATCCATCCATCCAGATGAGGATCCAGCTTAGTGTCCAGTCCCATCATAACTCATTAATCCTGATCTTAATAAATCCCCCCCTCATTTTTAGAAACACCACTCCTCTGTTAGAGCCACTTCTTCTAGTTTCTCTTAAGCCAGTTTTGAGTTTCAGAGTTTGGGGCGTCATCATTTCAAAGGTAATCCTTCTGATGCAAGCCGCCCACACAGCATCTGGAGTGCTTAATGAACATCAGGTGGAGCGAGGGTCACACAGACTTACCGGCGCCCATGATGAGACCTGGAGCAGAGTCTTTGGTGTGGACCGTCCCTGACACGTAGGGGTTGTCTGCCCAGCGCAGGTGGAGGTGGAGATGACAGTCCGGCTGCAGAACAGAAACACACACACAGAGAGGACTTAATGTGAAAATTTAAGTGTCAGTATGCGCACTGATCCTTCTTCTGAGAGGATGTTTGAAGTAAATTTGAGCTAGAGTATCACTTCAGCGAGACGTCAGGTGAACTTCAGGCCCCCACTCTGTCATGTTTAATGAGTCTTACCACGCAGAAACTTGATAATCCTGCTGCAAATACAGCTCAGTGACGGGGATTCAGTGCTGTTAATCAAATTTAACACAGAGTCGGGTCTCTAATGGCGGCTAATTCTTTTCAAATGGAAGAATAAAAGTGGACTTAAAGAGGGGAAGAGCAGATCTTCATCTTGTTTCTTTAGTTTTTATTAGCCAGAGCTGAACTAAAAAAATCACTCAGCAGAGGATAATGTTTTACTTTCTGTTGGAAAGAGCACTTTGAATTCCACTTTGAATTCCACTTTTTCTCCACGTGGACTCTACTTATATACTTAATAAGGATCATTTTGTTTGAGAGTAACGTGCTTTTATGTAAAACACAGAACTGTTTTCATCTTTGAAGCTCACCAGACTCCAGCGACAAAAACAGCAACTGTTGCTGTTACTGACTCATCACTGTTTTTATGATGCAAACATCATATCTGAACAGGACAGACCATTTAGTGGTGCTATATAGCAGAGTTTCAGTAGCAGGACTACACCCCACGCCTCTCCTGGCTCTCTTATAAATTCTCCAATTCTGCACCCCTCCCTCCCTCCCCTATTCTCCCTTCTTATTTCTTTCCTGCTACATAGGGCTCTTAAAGGGGGGGGTTGTTGTGTCTGGGAGCTAAAGACCCAACATCAAGACAGGATAAGATCCAGTCCCATTTTACAGACAGGACTGAGTCTGATCTCATCTTAATCCACCATGAACAGAGCACTTTGCAGCATTTAGCAAGTTACAGTGGCAAGGACAAACTTTCTTTAACAGGCAGAGACCTCCAGCAGGACCAGACTCATGTTAGATACACATCTGCTGAGACTGTGCTGGAGAGAGGAATAGAGGGAGATGAAGAGAGAGACAGAGATGATGCTTTGAGAAAGTCTGACCTAACATGAGTATTAGTGTAAGTGTTAACTATAATCAGAACATTTTAAAGGGCATTAGTTTGCCGACAGAGAGACAATACATTTAATGTAAGCATTATCAAAAAGTAAAAACTGATGCATCAAACACTGAAAACTAATGAAAACAAAATTTAAATTGATAATAAAGAGTTAAAATCAAATAAAAATAAAACCTGATTAAGATGGAAACGGTTATATAATTGCTAACTGGGATTGAAATGAATGAAAGCTTTTTCTAACTCCCTTAACAAGCCTTTAATTTGCAGATTATTTTGTGGATTACTTTTCTGCAAGGTAACAAACAGATTGTTAATCTGCAGCCAGATGAACTGCGATGTCATCCCTTTGAGCTGATCTCTGTCGAGTACATCAAAAGATAAAGCTAACAGTTTTAACCTGATACATTTGTTAGCATATCTCTGGCTTTGCTGAGTAGGTGGCTTATTATCGTGTTTGTAATAAAGCTGTCTCTCTCTCTCTGAGCCACAGAGGTGAATAAAGAGAGCTGAGTTCCATTGCAGCGTTGTTATGCTGAAGTATGGATTGCGAGGTCAGTATCAGCCGTGTGTGTATCAGCGATGGTAAACAAGCCTGGAGCTGATGGTCGTGTCTCCCTTCAAACATGTCAGCTGTGTGGAGTGATGCTTCAAATAAAGAGTCAGATTCTATCTCTCTCTCTCTCCCTCTTCCTCTCTCTCTCTCTCTCTCTCTCTCTCTGTCTCTCTCTCTCTCTTTGCGATGTCTCCTGTGCAGAGTGATGTATGGATATCAGACACCAGTGACTCATTGCTCTTCGCCGTCTCGACCCGCGGTGGCAACTTTTGACAAGACGAATGGAAGAGCTAAGCAGGCGTCTCACACACATTCCTCAAAGTGCAATGCTCATCCCTCATCTTCTAACTTTGTGTTCATTTTCTGAACAACCTGGTCGACAGGTCCCCAATTTTGACTGATTGTTGAGGTGAAAGATTGCTTCTGCAGCTACAAAGTTTGAACACAATGCCTTTTAAAAGTGTTCGCAGCTTCCCCTGTTCACTTTGAATTATCACAGCATGTCAATAAAAAGTTTGAGTGAGTTTCAGACTTCTTTGACCCAGTTTAACACCAGCTTGTGAAATATTAAATGTAGATTTGTGTGCATGGACAGAAACTTTCCTTTTTGTCTCGTCAGTCAGCACAGATCTCAAACTAATGTGTGTAACAGGAATGATGCAGATCAGCCAAGTTGCAGTTTGCACCCATCCAGACTTTCACTCATTGGCTGAGTTTGTGCAAACTTTAACAAGTCAACTTGTTTCTGGAACACGGCAACCGTCAACAGATTCAGGTCAAAGCTGTAAACAAACCTGTCACCTTTGTATGACGAGCTTTGACTTGAGTTGTGGAGTAAATAGAGAAGAGAAGGAGGAAGGTGCTTACTGCTTTACAGCTGACTGGCTTGCCGTTCATGTCCGTGGTGGGCGGGGCCAAAGGTTCCCAGTCTCGTCCTTTGTTATAAGTGATGAGGGTTGTCACTTTGCCATCGATCTTCTGATTGGCCAGGAAAACTCCTTTGATTCCACGAACCTGAGATGAAACAGATTGTGCCAGTGTTATAATAAATATGTTAGCTGGTCTTTCAAGCAACGCCTTTTTAATAAATGCATCAAACTAGATACTTCAGAAGGGCTGACTCTGTAGTGGTAGTTACACATAAATATCTCTGTGTAGAGCTGGCTTTAAGTAGTGAGCGTAAGCTACTGGTCATACGAAAGATTCAAAGACATTAAGAAGGTCAATAACCAATAGATGTAGTCTCTTAAGCTCCCAACAAGAAGTAGCAGATCAGGAAGATAGCAAACAAGGACTCTTTGGCCCAATCTCAGTGTCCACACCCAATTACTCACTGACTCTGAGGCGTGTTCCCGCTAAGTCCGTGAGGGTTTAGGACTGTCCCACTGTCAAATCTTCAAGTGTGTAAGGGATCCCTCCGACTCTTGAGCCCTTTATGCTCCCTTTCCGTAAGTGGGCATTTTTGCAGACTTAGCGTATTGGAATTACCCATAGTTCATAGCATTTTGATGTGAAACACGGGATTCCCAGGGGAAGAAATTTACAAGAAAAAAGTTTGCCTTTAAGTATAAATATAGAAAACAGCATTAATCTGTTTATCTTCCCAGATATCAGTATCATTTATTTACTTATAGTTATATAGCCTATTTATATGTTTTAAATTGTGTGGTTAAGCAGTCAGTACGTTGAGAGTCAGATCACATGGCAGTCAGTAGTCCCCTAAGCACCTTGAATTTGAGGAAAGTAAAAATTGTGCAATAAAAAATCCTAATGCTGCTAAGGTGAGCTGGTGATGTCATGCACGTCACGTGAGAAGTCTAAAAGTGCTGTCCCATTCCAGATCTACAGTTTGAGCCCTTACAACCTCCTGCCCTCAATCACTTTCCAAGTGATGTCAATTAAGCCAAGAAGGGCTCAGGGTTCAGGGTTCAGGGAGGACATTGAGATTGGGCCTCTGTCTCTGTGGGTCTAAAGTTGCACACTCGCCTGCCGTTGGGGAGGTAGTAAAAGTTTTGTCTTTCTCAGAAAATTAAGGCTCACATTCATGGAAATAAATTCTCTTCAAGCATGGACACAGTCAAAGTGATGTCATCCATTGGGTTTCGTAGCCCAACAATGGGGGGGGGCTGCCTGTCAGTCTGGTAAGCCACGCCCCTAAATGTGCCTGATTATGCAAACTTGTAACCTTTCAAAAATGTATGAGTTGCATAAAAAACTCATGAATGTATGAATAGAGAAATGTATGGAAGCGTATTGCATTCACATGAGAAAAATGATCTTGGAATTTCTGAATTAACAAGTTATTTATCTTGGAATTACGAGAAAAGTTTTTGTAAATAAAAAAGAATCTGCTCTGTTTTCCTGAATTAACGACATACCGCTAAAGTATAATCCCGTTAGCACCTCAAGGCCACACAAGGAAGCAAACGTGGCCTGGTTGTTCAGTTTAATCTGGTTTTATTTTGCTTTGGGTTTAAAACATTGGGAGACACTAGTGTCGCTAATTAACATAGATGGTTTTGTTATTAGTTTGTCAGCATTGCACAGGCACCTGAGGACTCTGCATCTGTTGATTTTCAGATAGGTCTTCGGACAACTCCTTGATTTAGAAAAACAGAGTAGATTTATTTATTTTTATCACGTGAATGCAATAAGCTTCCATAGAAATTAGATAAAAAAGAAAAAAAGAAAAAAATGTGTGTCCCAGGCTGTTAACATTTTTTTTTGCCTCTTTACTGCTGTAAAAATGGGTGTTTCAACATTGGTGTCAATGGGGCATCCTTTGCTTTTGGAATCGGCCCACAGTGGACAGTCAAGGAACTACAGTTTTTAGCACTTCTGCAATTTCAAAACCAGAGGTTGCCGCTTGGTGTAAGGCAGGAAAGGCAAAATAAAAGCATGGAACATAATAGGCTTATGAGGTGATAACTTCTCTTAAGATTGAGAATGAAGTGCAAATTTCACACACATGAATCCAGCACGCAAAGGCAGCATTTCATTGTCCATCCACTGCATGTGATCCAGTAACAGCACCTTGACGTTGTAATTGTCATTTGACAGCAACATTCAGACTATGAACCAATCGCATCTGTAACTGTCCCCCATGTTGTGTTCTTTAAGCGTCTGAGAGAGAACCGCTGACACAGAAACTACAGGGCTGTAAAAGTTTAATCCTCTGCAATCAATACGCCCTGCGTGGTGAGTTTGGACCCTTCAGGCTCTGAAGCTGAAACATTAAACAGAAGAAGACGATGAAGACGGCACAGACAGAGTGAGGCGGCATGTCAGACATGTCTCCATCCGTAGACTCCCCCTTCGTGTTATCTATTATGCAGCGCTGCAGTTGATTGAAGGGAACAAGGTCATTGTTTAAATCAGAGTACACAGGTTCACTTGTATCCTCCTCGTTCCCCTTTAATCTGACTGCGCTTCTTCTTTGCAGTGTCTCCTCTTCCTTACATTTTCATGCTCTCTTTCTGCCTCAAGACGCCATCCATCCCTGCAAGTTGTTGCTCTGTCTATCTCTATCTACAGCCTGTGATGAGAGTGCAGCCCCGAGCGAGCGAGCGAGGGATGAGAGAAGACGAGGAGGAGGAGGAGGAGGAGGAAATGAGTTCTGCAGTTACGGCCTCTGACTCCATGATCCAACGCCTCTCCTTTTTCCTTCAACACTTCCTCTTTCCTTCCTTTTCCTCTCCTTGTTTCATGTTGTGTGCACCCATTTATCTTGAAACCTCGCCAAAGCACTCAGAGGCCACTCCGAGATGAGCGATTGTTTCACTGCAGGATCGCACAGAGGGATACGGAGTCAGAGATGTAAACATAAGGAGGAAACTCTCCCACAGATTTGCATAGTTTTAGAAAGATAATGGTGGAGTCTGTTATTTCAATGATTATCCCTAAATCGTGTGATAAACCTGCTGCTGCAAACTCTTACCAGAGAAACAAACGTGGACTGACCTTCAATTGAAAATAGCCTCGAGCATACGCACACTTTCATCTTGTCTGAGTAATACTTGTTAAAACCACTCCGAGCTGTTCTGGAGAATTACAGCGGCTGTTTAAAACACATATTTGAAAAGTTATGATGATTTGTGTTTTCAGAAAGAGACGAACTGGAAAATGAAACACCTCAGATTCAAGAAGCATTCAGAAATAGTGCCTCCCTAGAGACCTACAGAAGACCAAACAAAGATGGAGACTACAAGGCTTCAGAGTACCAGCATGCCTTGTGGTGGTTCATGAATGTTAGATCCTAAGGTGGCCCCGTGATGCAGCACACAGTGACATAAGCATGACATCAGACTTCCCCAGATCCATATCTTCGATAAGCTGCGGTCTGGCTCCCTGCTCTCGTTTGTCAACAATCTGATCCGGAGGGCTCCGACCTGCTGGATCAGAGATGCAGCCGGAACACAACGGAATGGATCCAGTGGAAGTTAACACATTGACTAGAATAGGAACCTATCACAGGGGTTCCCAAAGTGTGGGTCATGCACCCCTGGGGGGGTCGCGGGATGTCTTCCAGATTTTTTTGTATTTTTTTAAGTAATATAAATTAGATCATTTTACCCATTACTGTAAAAATATAGACAAAAATAGAAGTTACATTTGAAATAAAACCCTGCAAATAAGTACATTTCATTAGTTTTCTGCCTTTCTTTGTGGCCAGATGACTCCTGAAGTTTGGGTTAGGGTTAGCTAATAGTTCAATAACAAAAGAATCTTTAGCAGCACGTTAATTTAGAGCAGCACAGGAAACACATCCACATGTGCATGTAGGTAAACTAAATTTGAAGTATGAAGCAACATTTAACCACTATGAGAGACAGTGAGGGTCCCAAGTCTTTAGGACCTTTATTTTGGGGGTCGCAAGCTGAAAAGTTTGGGAACCCCTGTCCTATCAGATCCGATGCTGTGACGAATCGGAGACAGATCTGGTTGAATTTTGCCGTAAGTCTCCACCACCTCCTCGCCTTAGCCAGGAGTTGTCTGTCGAACAACTGAGCACTGCAGAGTTGTTTTTCCTGCCTTCCACATGTACCTCCAGGTTTCAGGGTTAATATTATTTTCTCCTATCGTCTTGAAAGGACCTTGAACATCCCTGATGAGAAAGCTGCACAGCCTCTCAACCGGTGGCAGAAGATGGACGCAGAGAGAAATGAAGGACAAATGAACCCCACGCTTGTCGAAGGAGAGAGGGGCGGAGGAATCAGTCCTTTAATCAAGCAGAGAAACCGCCAGACGTTGGACTTATTATCAGCTGTAGTCTGAGCAGAGATAGCTTTAGAAAGTGTGATATTCTTGTAAAATTAAAGAAGTTTCCTCTGTTCTTGTTGGACCACAGCTTCTACGTGTGTTGATTGATGAACCGCTGCATTAAAATCAGTAAAATGTCATCATCTGAAGGAGCACTGCTGTTTTATCTGAGCTCAGATTACTAATATTTAGTCCACACTCTTTCTTCCAATCATTCATATTTGTATTGATAACCACAATCACACTCTCAGTTTAATATTTTCATGACCCTGAGCCCCTCGTCTCACCTCCAGTATGTCGATGAGGACATTCTCCTCCGGCTGCTTGGTGCTGCGGACGTTCTCCAGCACGATGGAGTAGTAGACTCCCTGAGGGTCCGACTGGTACAGGTTATACGTGTCCAACTGGTACCACTCCTGCAGGGCGAGGAAGACCTGGTTCTCGTCCGTGCTCACTATCTGAACATCCTGGAGGAAAAAAAGGTAGGGAGGGAGGGCAGAGGGAGACAAAAGGGGACAGTCAATATCTCCAGATCAATGATTTTAGGAATGAAATGGTGGTGGCAGGAGAGGAGAATATTTCATACTCTCTTTTAGTCAATATGAGAGAAAAAGATAATTGAATCAGGAGTTTAGTTTCTGGGGGATTCTGTAATCCTCCGTAAGAGACAGAAACAATCTGACCAACATTATTAAAATCTGCTCCAAGATTACGCTGTGAAACAAAGACATCTGAATCCTCAGGACGCTGAGAGTCTATCAGCTTCTTTTGCGTCTTCTCAGGAGCTGATAATCTCTGATGTCGGAATCTGATTTTACACTTACATGGTACATCCTCTCCTTAAATACCACACAGGTTTTTATCAGTGTGCTTTATTGTTTTGATTCAGTTCACCACTTTACCTAACATCAGTATCTGACATCTTCCTCCACACTTAAACTCTTTTGTCTCATTGATCGTTGTCTCCATGTGGCCATGTTTTCAAATTATTTTGTACAAGCTGCTCCGAACAAATAATCCCCTGTTGGGAGAAGAAAAGTTGTCTGGATCGAACTGAATTAAACTTTAGAAAAATAAGGAAGACAAAATCAAGTCGGAGAGATTTACTGTAGGAAAGAAGAAAGCAAGACTCAGAAGAAGAAGAAGAAGGGGCAGAGCAGAAAAGAAAAACAAGCTGCAGGTATACAGTGAAATAAAGAAGCTGTCTGACGTGTTGTGAGGCCAGAGAGCATTATGGGATAAAAACAGTAACACAGAGCTACAGAAACAAACTGCAGGAGATAAGGGAACACTTAATCCTCCAAAAACTCTTCTGGCAGCTTAGGAAACTTGTTAGCTCTTCTTGTCAAACCTTGTGAGCCTCCGATGCAAATGGCTTCATCACTCTTGAAAGACTGTAACGACGGCGTTGAGAGCGACTCAGCACTTTCTCAGTGTTAGTGATTACATTAACATAACATTTGGAGATAAAGCCATCAGAGCGCAGGGGGAGAGTGCCCGAGAAGGTGTGTCTCTCATCATCGACGCCCTGCCATCGCACCAAGAAAAAACGCTGGAGCTCAATTATGCCCGGATTTATGGTTGTAGCTCAGAGTCATAACAGTATTGAAAACTGTGTGCTGATTTTCATATTCATAAATGTTTCTGAGTCAGCCAGCGAGCTGTGCATCCGTCGCCAGGAGGGGAATTATTCTACAAGTGATGCCGTCCACATCCAGGTCTCTGGTTCCACTGGGGGGACGTTTACTGGAGGAACTGAGCGAGCTCTCAGCAGAGGGTGCAAGTTTCAATGTGTGTGTGGTAGAGACTTGGGTCAGGGACTGGTTTTACTCCCATATTTTTGTAGCTTTTTTAAAGTTATATTTTTGGAAGAAGTCATTTTGCTCTCTAGGCCTCACGCTGCTCACGTGACTGAAACTTTGAATTGAAGCTGGGGTTGGTAATCAGATTTAGATACACTTTTTGTTATACTGGTTAAAATGATCTTTATGTCCCGATGGCAATCAATACATAATGTGTTCTTAAAAAAGAGTTAAAAAAATCTGCTATCTACAGCCGGAGTAAACCTGGGAAAACACCAACCTATCACCGTTTTTGGGGTCTAAAATTTAAAACCAATCAAATCCTGTCCTGCCATTCTGCCCACCTCCTGTGCGTACACTTCCTCAGCGTGCACTCTGAGTCTCCGTCCCCTGCCTCTGCTTCCCCTGACTCTACTGACTGCCCCTCTCGCTCGACTTTGGGCCTGTCCCCTCTCTGACCCGATGAGGGGTTTTGCTCAGGACTTTAGTCCGGATCAGAGTCTAAAAAGCTCTCACCACGGGGGCTCTGACAAGCAAAATAATTAATGACATTTAGTAAGTCCTACAGAAAATGTATATGTGCTGTAGCGTCCGTCCGGACTCTGTAGGGATGATGAGCCGATGAACACATTGAGCTTTAATAATCGGTCACTGTCGGCCGTGATCACCCGCTTGCACACCCTACACCTCTACTGATGCCTTTACTGACTGTCAACACTGTAGGAATTAAGAACATCTACACTGAACATGTTTAACAAACAGTAGAGTTGATACAGTTTTATATGTGTTCCAACTTTTCTCCTGTTATCGTGTCACCAGTACAACTGGATAATGCTAGCATGACAGTTGTGAGTACTAACAATAGCCATGTTTTTTTGTTTTTTTAACTTTCACTATGATAATGTTTTGGTGAGGACCGCTTTTGAATCAGTCACGATCACATGGTCGCAAATCAGCAGCGCTCGTGCATGTGAGCAGGGGCGTCATTTTGAAAGAGCTCCGAGGGGAGAGGGAGAGGGGTTAGACAGAGTCATGAGGAAATGCTACATTCAAATTCATGCTAGTTTTCCGAGACTATCAACCCTAGCTTTAAGCCTTCTGGATGTTTATCTCCTACTTTCACACAGCTCCAGTTGTTTAAGGGAATTCGTCTTTCCTCCAGAAAGGGTCAAACTGAACTTTAAACCAGGCGACCAGAGTCTTTTGTAAAACCAAATATCATTGTTGACATCTATTATGAATGATGTCATAATATCTACACAATAACATGCATGTATAAAATCATGCATACGTTCGTCTTTAATGCACACAGGAGATGTTTCATTTGTACAAAATGTGCAGGAGAGACAGCATCTTGTTTGCATCAGAACACAAATACTGTACTCTCTTTCTCCTCCCTCCTTCCCTCCCGCCCTTCCTCCGTCCCTCTCCTCCATTAACGCCCTGCGCTGCACAGTTTACAGCTGACACTTTGTCGCAGTTTAAGCTTTAAAAAGTTGGCTCTGAGGAGAAGTGTGCAAACACCAACTCCTGCTGCCGTTTAACATTCAGAGTGAGGCTGCAGGCGGGTAAACACAATCCTACGCCACAGAAGATGTGTCAAAGATGTAAATACACAGACAACACCGACTGAACACTTGTACACGCAGAATATTTATGTATCAGGGCTTCAACACATAGCTCCTCTCCACATTCATGAGATATAACTCATCTGTTCTCAACAGCTGTAGAGACGGAGGGGAAGATAAGAGTCAGAGGACGGACAGTCCTCTTTTTTTCATAGCTGGGAGCAAATAAATCTCTGAATATGAATGATGTTAAAGGAAGTAAACACACTTATTAAAGATGTCTGTTGTGTGGTTTTTATCTCTTTTCATGTGTTGTCTTTTTTTTTTTACTTTTCCCCAAAGTTTGTATATCTCTCTCTTTCCTTACTTTATATTTATGTCTGTCTTTTTTTGTCTTCTCTACAGATTGATCTTCTGACAGCTCTCATTTCTGCAGTTTGCACTTTACATTTTGTGATCAGACGCAGCAGCTGAGCCACGTTTGAATATTCCTCCACTCTCTTTGAAATATATGAATCCAGCTCTGAACAGGATTATGATGAATGGCAGCTGAAAGGAGCTTTTCTGTGCGCTCAGTGATCCAACGTATGAGAACACAAACTTAACTGGATGGATTTACAGAAACTACAGTACGGCCTGTGGATAGTTGTGTAACACAGCTTGAGTGTGTACTGCCACTGAGACGGTTCGTCGACGTGTAAAGAAACTTGAAAGTGAGCTTCAGTTTTCTGAGTCTGGAAACTGCAGACTGAAATCAATACTGAATTGTAGGAACTTTAAAAACTTCTAACCAATGTGTTGAACAAGCAGAAACAGCGTTAGTGCTGGGATGGCAAAAGAAGTTCAACAGAGTTGGAACAGAATGCATCCAAAAGTTCAAAATGTGGCACGATTACTTTCTCAGTCCACACTTTGATTAGAAACCAGATCTTTCTCTGAACTCTGAAGAAACCAGTGAGCAAAAAAAGGCAAGAAGAAACTGCTGCTGCAAAACAAAGACTCATTATTAGAGGACTGGATTATACTGTTCTAGATTTGATTAGATTAGTATGGATTTGATTAGTCTTGATTGGACTGGTCTCAATTGGAATGGTCTGGATTGGATCAGATTGGTCTTGATTGGATTAGTCAGTATTGGACTGGTCTGGATTGGTTTGGAATTGGATCTGATAGTATGGATTGGTCTCAAGTGGATTAGCCTAGGTTGGACTGGACTAGATTGGATTAGTATGGATTGGTCTGGGTTGGATTAGATTGGTCTGTACTGGATTGGATTCAATTGGATTCACCTGAATTAGTCTGAATTGGATTCACCTGAATTAGTCTGAATTGGATTGATCTATATTTAATTTGATTGATCTGAATTTAATTAATTTAGATTGGCCTGGATTGGACTGGATTAGTCTGAACTGGATTAGATTGGCTTGGTCTGGATTGAATTCAATTGGATTCTCCTGGATTAGTCTGAATTGGATTGGATTAGATTGGCCTGGACTGGATTAGTCTAAACCGGTCTTGATTGGACACAATTGGATTAAATTGGATTGTACATCATCACTTCAGCTTGATTGGATTAGTCTGAATTGGTTTGGATTGGATTGGTTTACCCTGATTTAGAAACAGATACTTCAGGATGACCTAATTCATACATAACCAGAATGGATCCAGTTAGATTCCAGGGTTCTTTTTATGTTCAGTAAGACATCCGTACACAAGATCTGATCCAACATGATAACCAAAATAAGGTCAGATTCTATTTTTTCAGCAGTATTTTCTTACACGAGTCTGGGATTCAGAGTCCAAACAAAGTCCAGTCCTGGTTTTTAGAAGTTTTTCATGACTTGTGGGAGTAGTGCATTTGGACAGTAAGATGAAGAAGAAGACTCACATAGAAACAGTTTATTGTTGTTTTGTTACAGGTCTCTCATATCTCGAGTTTAAATCAAGAGCTGGCACGTGTGTTCACGTGCATGCACACTCATGTGCCGTCTTATTCAGCTACAGTTCCTGACAAAACGCTTAAAGAGACAACGAATGCCACCTTGTTGTCCTCTAGTCTTTTACCTTTGAGCCAAACCCTGACCTGAGTGAGCAGGACTCCTCTCCCAGTGTCCCTCCTATTGTTGCTGCATCACTGAGCGCCCTCTGAAACAAACACTCTCCATCCATCTCTGTCAGGACCTGCACACAGCCACAGCCACCCCGACAGACAGGGACCACAGCTGGGAGCGAAACCTCAGACATCCTGGGTACCAGAAGCAATAACAACCTCCTCTCAGCGTTTCAGATTTCCTCTAAACGGAACCCAGCATGGAGTTAATAACACCAGGAAGGTAGAGACAGAGAGACACGTCGAGACGATGAAGATCAGTTTACACTCGACTGGAAGCTACCCTGCAGAGACATTCATGAAGAGCCACAAGAATGAGTAAAAACACGAGTGTGATTAGTCAGATGTAATGTATACACGGCTGCAAACACCCACTCTGTGTTCTGAAGGAAGAGAGGTACAGCAGAGCGGAGGTGAAGGTGAATCAAAGAGGCGTGAAGCGAGAAGATGAAACAGATGTTGGAGCTCTTTAATGTATGCTTTCAAACGTCTGAAGTTACCTTCTAATATATTTTATTTTATTAATAACGTTATAAAAAGAGCTGGAGAGTGGAAGGAGATATTCTGTGAAGTTAACCAGAGACTGGCTTTACATCTTTAAATTTCACTTTCACATGCACTGATGTTGGATTTCTTTTTTCTCAGACTTCTCACTGCAAACATAACAAGAACTTTAAGATTTAAGGATGTTACTCTTAAAACTTTTAATTATGATGAAGTTCCTCTGTCTGATACACCTAGGTCAGTGTGAGACAGCAGATTCCATGCCTTATAACCAAGCGGCAACCTCCGGCCACAAGAATTAAAGCAAATTCAGAAGTGTTAAAAACTGCAGTTCCTCAAGTCTCCCCTAGAGGCTGGCTCTGGAAGTACAGGAAACCACATACACACCAATTCAAAAAAGCCAATCTTTGCAGCAGAAATAAACATGTTTACAGCCTGGTACAAAAAAATGAGTGTAGTCTGGATAGCTCATTCCTCAAACAACACACACTGTACGGTGGGTGAATTTTTTCATAACGCGGCAATTTCGAATATATTAAGATTACGAGTTTTCCATTATGAGAGGCACAGCTGACTTGATTGACACACAGGAACACTGTAGCTGTTGGCGAGGAGGCTCAAAGCCTGCCTCTTTACCTCACACTAGCTCTACAGAAGTTTGATTGAGTTCAGCATATCATATTCATATATTGAATCATATTGTATTCAGCAATATGGCTCCTCCTGACGATTGGCTTCAAAACAGCGCTTCAGACACAGATGGGTGATGTCACGGATACTACATCCGTTATTTATACAGTCTATCTTTATAACACAACCATCAGCTGTTTTTGAGATGTTGATTGTAATGCCCGAGCAGGACCAGCAGGTGGTGACTCCACTGGTTGATAGAAGTCTGTTTCATCTAGCTCCAGAAGAAAACGAGCATCCAAAACTGCAGATCTACATGATTCTAGCACTGTAACATCTCATATTCAGGAGTAGTGTTGGAACAAACAGTACACTAAAGAGTCAGGATTATATTGGGGACAATCTAAGAGTTGATTTTGTATCTTAGATCAGCGTTTTTCAAGACAGTGAAAATGTGACGTCGTATCTGTCTCCAGAAAACCAGCAGATGTCAGCAACAACCTCATTAACCCAATATAGGGATAGGATTTAATAAGCAGTACAACACTAATGTAGTTATAATGAAAAACTTGGATGCATTCATTACAAGTTTGCTTTATACACACTACACTCCATCATCACCCCCCTTGTCCTGCAGCATCACTCTGACTCGGTCCATCCCGGCGTGAGAAGTCTCCTCTTAATTCATTAAAACGACGGACAACGTCTGATGCCAGATTTCCCTCCGCAGTCAGCTGTGACATAATCGCCTCTTTACAGTGCTCGCCCTCGCTCAGCAGAGTGAAGCTCATTTCTGTTCACACACTAACAGATCCCATTAATCATAAAATCCTCAACGTGCCCCTCGGACATTATTCAAGTCCTGTAAGAGGAAGTCTTTGAATCAGTCGGACCACACGTCACTGCTTTCAGAGAGACTGCTGAATGTAGCTCCATTAAACTTCCTGAAACACTCTCTGGTGAGAACGTTAATTTACTTTGTTGTTAGAAATGTATGATCTGATTTATTCTTAAAGCTTCTGTATGCTGCTGCGTCTGATTTTGCACTGTCATTCAAGTTGTCCCCCTTTCTAGACAACATGACTTTCTCCAGCCAGTTTCTCAACAAATGGGCCGAGCTGACCAGGATCTCCTCAGGGTGTTACACTTACTTTTGACAAGCTCCTCAGACAACCCTGCTGCACAAAACAAACCACCCCCAAAAGGCCCAGAGGAGAGTATGCTATCCAGCTAACTGATATCACTGGTACCCTGAAATGCAGATTACCTTTGTCAAACAAGCTAGCATTACTCCTCTTGATTAAAAATAAAGAAAGAAGTTAAACATTCACATCTTACACACAGTGCATGATAAAGATACTCTCAGTGTTAAACCTTGGCGATGATGAAAGCATACATCGTACAGCTACAGTGTGGGCTGCCATTCACAGGTGAACCGGCAGCCCTACACGTCTGTATTCTTAAACTCTAAAACATGAGCATGGTCACTCTGGCTCTGCCCCCACTCCGCCTGCACACTCAGGATTTTGGAGTGTTAGCGGGTTAAACTAAGTGTTAAAAATCAGAGGCGATTAAACATGAGGGTGACAGGCAGCTGGAGATGGGATGGAAGCAGAGCAAGAAGGGACAATTATTACCTGTGATTTCACACCTCAGCAAGCTGTATGCATGTGTCTGTGCATGGATCGTGTGTGTGTGTGTGTGTGTGGGTGTGTGTGTGTGTGTGTGTGTGTGTGTGTGTGTGTGTGTGTGTGTGTGTGTGTGTGTCTAGGTGTGTGTGTGTTTGTGTGTGGTTAATCCATAACTCGGGTCAGGTCTCGCAGGAGCGAGCCAAACGGCTCTCTCTGATGGCCTCTGCATTTTTCATCCTCCAGCCTTTCAATTATTCACAGCGGAAAAACATCGCTCACACTCCCTCTTTCTCTCTCTCTGTCCCTCTCTCTCTCTCACCCTCTCACACACACTTTCCCCTCCTCTCCTCCCCTCGGTCTCTCACTCCATCCCTCTCTTACCTCTCTATTTCCTCCCCCTCCTCTCTCCTCCTCTGTGTCCCTCGACCTAAAAGCATCGCAGCGTGTGACCTATCTGCTCACCCAAGTAAGAGGACACATGTAGAGAGAGAGGGAGACAAGAGAGAGGGCGAGAGAGAGAGAGAGAGAGAGAGAGAGAGAGAGAGAGAGAGAGAGAGAGAGAGAGACGGAGCAACTAGGGCGTACTTTAACTAAACACACACTCACACACACGCTCATACACACACTCATTTATCCACCGCCTTTCTTCCTGCCACACCTAATCAAATTGATCCCTATCGTCTCGACTTGTTGGACGGAATGTGTGTGTGTGTGTGTGTGTGTGTGTGTGTGTGTGTGTGTGTGTGTGTGTGTGTGTGTGTGTGTGAGTGTGTGTGTGTGTGTGAACGTGTGTATGAACGTGTGTGTGAACATGTGTGTAATTCAATCCTGTTCACCTTCCTTAAGGGTCTCAGAGTGCTGGAGCTGAAGTAGTCGTAGTCGAGCAATTGAGGCATAAGATATCTGTAAGTGGTGGGCCGGAGTCGAACAAGAGTAATCCTATACATTTCCTGAAGTGTGTGTGTGTGTGTGTGTGTTGCTGTGTGAAAACACACTCCACGCAGTCCTCTGTGACAGAGCATTGATGGCAGTGATTGTCTGAAAGGTTTTCTTACTTTAAGCCTGAAAAATACATGAGGACGTCTCCCCGGACTCTGTGTTCTATTAGAGGAGGTCGATAGCGATCTGTTGGGTGTCGCGCTAAAGCGGCCCCCAGTGCATCAGACGCTGACAGCAAAGGTTCCACAGTTATCGTCTGTGCTTGTCAGCGACACCGGGATGGGTGTGGATCGATGATCTGTGGTGAATATTTTATGGGAGATTGACCGATGAGGCCAGCACAGGGACTGATTTTGGTTCACTCATATCTGACACCAAGGAAGAAGAAGAGGAGTAAAGTGGAGAGAGGGCTCCAAAGTTTCAGGTTCCAAATGTAAAACCCAGGACCTGTTTTTCACCCGTTCGAGTGTCAGATGTCTGACTGCAGAATTGAAAGGTGAGGTCTCAGTTTGATTCTAACTCTCTTCTCTACTTTGTTTACAACTTAACAACTCGTAAATATAGAAGTTTTGTTTCAGGGAACAGTTTTTGTTGCATCATTATTCAAAATGACTTTTCTTTGTGTTCAGTGGAAAACAATCTGAAAGTTGTTGTTGTTGTTGTTGTGGAGCTCATTTCATCTGCAGAAATATTTTTCACTTGTTTTTATCGAAAATAAAAAAAACATGTTAGAAAAGTTTCTCACTTTTAGCTCACAGCAGGAAACATTACCAATGAGGAACTTCACATGATAATCTCTGCTAACTTTTCTTGTTTATCCTGCTGTAAGGTTTAATTCAGCTGTTTTTCACCCAGAGAAACAAAAATATAAGTGCCACTGGTTTTTAAGACGCAGTCTGCTATAGACACCAGTATGAAAGTTGAGTTCAGTGTCAAAAGTTGTGAGATTTTTGAACCACTGCCAAAGATCAATCAGACTAAACTCTCACCTCCCCCGGTAACAAGTCGTCTTAAATTGATGAATAAATATACATATACAAATTTAAAAACTTTCCTTTTTGATGAAGCTTATAGTTAGAGCTGGCTCCAGCATGGACCAGCTCTTAGTTATGCTGCTATAGGCTTATACACTGAGATCCTGTCTTTCCCTGTACCATACCAACCAATTTCACTTATTTTATAGCTTCAGTTGGTAAGAACTTAAGACGGGTTCTTGTTCACCGTGTCTGGATTCTAAGTTTCTTAATAATACAATATCGCATAGTGTTCAGATTTCTGATTCCTTAAAAGTGATCAACCACTGACCTTTGGGAGGGCGTACTTTGGGAACCTCATCTGGACGAACTCGTTGCGTCGATGGGACACAAAGTGCTTGGTGCGATTCCCTGTAGTGACCTGAGAGACAAAAACAAAACAAAATTTAAATACGGTTCCAAAAGTTTAATCAGTGATTACATCTTCTACAACCTTTGTGTTAATCCTGCTCTATAAAGATAAGAGGTTCTTTAGCTCACAGAAAGAGAGACATACAGTAATAATTGGTTGGGAAAGAGAGAAATGTGTGGTGATAAAAGGATAAAAAACATAAATAACAACAGCAGTACAAATCAATGATACACAGTGAACCTACAGGTTGTTGCACAGCGTGTTGTTGCAGAGAAATTGTACAAGCATTTTAAAAACACACATAAAGCCGCAGCGTCGGCGTTCGCTCTGTTTGCTGCTAAAACACAAAAACAATTCTACACAGAGAGCTGAGAAGGTAACGAAGAAAGACTAAAGGTACGACCCGGGTCTGTAGATGTTAAAGACAGAGGTTTCAGTGTCATGAAGGTGACTCTGATGATGCTAACTTATGAAGCAAAGCTAACTTTGTTAGGACCGACCTCTGATCAGAGTTTTAGTTAGCCTAGTCCAGCCTGCAGTTGGTCCAAAACACTGCAACTAGGCTTCTGACTGGTTCCACGAAGGGGGACCACATCAGCCCCATCTTGGCTTCCCTCTACTGGCATCCAATTCGCTTCAGAATTGATTTTAAGATTTGCTTTTTGTTTTTAAAGCCCTGAATGGTCTGGCTCCTCCCTATATAATAACTGACCTCCTGTGCCCTTACAAACCTCTAGGCCTCTTAGATCCTCCCACATGGGTCTCCTGGCAGTGCCCCGGTCAAAATATAAACTGAAGGGCGACTGCGCTTTTAGTGTATAGACCCCACGTCTGTGGAACAGCCTCCCCTCCTCAATCAGGGCTGCCCCCTCTGTTGACTCTTTTAAGACTTGCCTCAAAACACACTTTTATATTTTAGCTTTCTAGTCTTCTAGCTCTCAATAGGTTTCAATTCCCAATGCTGTGTTTTGTTGTTGTTTGTTTGTCCCTTTTTCTTAATAATTGTTTGTTTTGGACTGACATTGTGTTTTTATGCATGGTACAGCACTTTGGTCAGCTTCTGCTGTGTTTTTAAATGTGCTTTATAAATAAATTTGACTTGACTTGACTTTAAATCGGCTCAAAAGCTCTGTCCTCTCAGTTATGAAGATGATCTCTGAGGGCAGTTTAGGTCCTCATCTAAAAATAACATACATATAGAAACATTTGAAACTGTAATTCAGTGGTCATAATGTCACAGAACAAAGCTGAGAAGTTACAGTAACGCATGGTGTATGCGTCGCTGTCTACCCCCAGTGTCCTTTTTGTGTTTCCTGTCAGCTTCAGGTTACAGATAACACTTAAATTCCAGCAGATCGTCTTAACAGTGAAAGAACGATCACAGCGTCTGTGGACACTGGATTTGTTTATCCTGCTTTAAGTTTATTTTAGAACACTACACTCTCAGCATGCAGGCCTGCTCATCCTATCTGAATTCTCTTAGAGTAGTATGGGAGGTAGAGCCTTCACCTCTCCTTTGGAATCATCTACCAGTCAGGGTCAAGGAGGCAGACACCCTCTCTACTTATAGTCGGTTTCAAACTTTCCTTTTTGATAAAGCTAATAGTTGGAGCTGGATCAGGCTTGGACCAGCTCTTAGTTATGCTGCTATAGGCTTAGACTGCCAGGAGAACAGACACACTGGGATCCTGCCTTTCCCTCTCTATCTTTCCTCTCTCTCTCTCATTTACTTTAACTCTTCCTGTCCCATTAAAGTCACTAACCATAGACCTTTCTGGAGTCCCTGAGCTCCTTTGTCTTGTAGGTTCCTCTGGATCTCTGCCGTAGACTGTCTGCTGTTGTGGACGTGCCAGACTCCAGCTGCTACAACTACTAGTCTCACCACTATCATCTCTCTCTCTTTATCTCCCTCTATCCCTCTCTCCAACATGGTCTCAGCAGATGTGTGTCTAACATGAGTCTGGTCCTGCTGGAGGTTTCTGCCTGTTAAAGGAAGTTTGTCCTTGCTACTGTAACTTGCTAAATGCTGCAAAGTGCTGCTCATGGTGGATTACGATGAGATCAGACTGAAGTTCTTTCCACCTGTTTTTCACCCAGAGAAGCAAAAACATGAATTACTTTAAATTCTGTAACATAAGTCACTCAGTTTTTTTAAGAAAGTCTATTTTTGTGGGAATATTAGTCTGGAGGTGTCACAGATTAAATCAGATCAATTATTTAACATGACTTCCTGTTTTTAATATTATAGTCATGTCTGTTTATCTTAATAAATTGAAAGTTTCAGACCTAACCACCTGTGCTGCTGAAATCCTGAGCACATTTGTTTAAGTTTAAGAGATAGACTGATTTGTCAAATTAGAAATTAACAGCAAGGAACAACAGATTATCAGAAGACAGAATCAATATGCACATTTTCAGATAACACAATAGCTCCCTGCAGGATTTCAACCACATGTTCACCAATCGCTGTGTTTTTGGCAAACTGGAGGGATCTCTGTTGGGTCCAAATGCCTCTAATTTAAGCAGACATTGTTTATGTTGCATTTTTGTCAAACCAGACCCTCTATATTAAATACTGAGTCAGTAATAGTGGATATAATCATACTGTAATAAATCTAAATTGATTTCCAAAGACTTAAAAGAAATTCCAAAGAAAGAGAGGGGAGAGGACTTAGTTTGTACCTATCAGTCACTTTGAACTCAACTTTATCAAAAAGACAGCTTTAATAAATACCGCCAGCTGAAACGAGGACTAAAAGGTTCTTATTTGAGATGCGATCTTTTGTAAGACGTTTTCACATTTCTTCTCAAAGCCAAAGAAAAAAAGGAAGAGGCGCTCGGTTCACCGTCTGCAGTTTGACTCACACTCTGCTGAAAGGTAAATGTAGGAAAGAGAAAGCACCTCCATGCTGCACAGACCTCCACATTCACCTTTCTGAGCGGGAGCATGTGGGTAAAGTCTGAATCACGCCGACCCCCCCTGCTGAGAGAGCTGATCAGAGAGCTCAAGGGGAGCTGAACCAGAACACTCAAACAGCTGAGGCAGAGGAAGCTCAGTGACAGAGACGGCACCGGTGACTGACAGCGACTCAAACAAGAAGTGAGCGTGTCATATCCTGAGTGAAGGCTTCAGAAACACGCACCCTGTCACCGTTTTTCAGAGGTGAGCGGCGCTTAACTTTCAGAGCTTTGAAACGCTGATGTAAAAGTTTGTATTCAGCGCTTCTATTTCAGTCTTTGTGGTGAGAGCTTGTATTTTCACTCTGGGATATCTGATCCTGTACCGTCTGTGCTCAGATTGAGCTGTGATTACAACCACCGCCTGTGATTGAAAGAAGACGAGCACGGAGGGTTTTTTATGCTGAACGGTGATGAAAAAGTGATGAAACAATGAAAGCTGTTTTTAAGAGCAAGATCCCCTGAAGGAAGCGCTATCGAGAGCGTTTTCAAAGAGTCGACTTCTGAAGAACGGCTGAGGAAGAGGGAGGAATAATGGGAAATAATGTGTGCGTGTGTGTGTGTGAAACAGCATTCTTAGCTCTGACTTTGCAGAAATCTGTGCTGCCTTAAATTGGAAACTGGGTTTTATACTCTCTTTTTACACGTTGTTGTGTAGGTGAGTAGTATATTTTAGTAGTAGGAGTAAAAGAAGAGCTCTTGAGGACGGGCACAGATTATTGTTTGAAGTGACAGGATCCTTACAGAGATCCTTCCTACACATTAAAACTCAACAATTATTGTAGGAAGGTAGGATTTGATAAACTGTCTCTGAAGGATGACATATTTCCACCTCCTCCATTGTTCAATATGTCAGCATTTATGGTGGGGGTATTTTGGCTTCACTTTTATACAATTGTGTTGCATTTCCGGTTTGGTAAAATAAACCAAAGCAGCATCCTCCAGCCACGAGAATTGAAGCCAATGAGAAAGTGTTAAAGACTGCAGTTCCTCGAGCGTCCACTTGAGGCTGGCTCTGTAAGTACTGGAAACCTCATACAGGGCTCTGAACTGCCCGATCAGAGATGCACCCGGAAGGCTACAGAGTGGATCCAGTGGAAGTTGACACATTGACTAGAATAGAAACCTATCAGATCCGGTGCTGTGAGGATCGGAGATGGACCGGACACGGATCAGGTGGAATTTGGCCGTTACACACTCACTGATGCTCATAGGTAACCACTGTTTGAGTTCAGAGCACAAAACTCCCCACAGATTAAAAACAAAACTCAAACTCAGTTTGTTTCGAGGAGATTTGTTGCTTTTTTGAGTTGGTGTGGGGACCTTTGGATTCGGATTACCTTTAGTCCTGCACAAACCAAAAGTGCTGCACTGACACAGTTTGGTACGATTATGTGAAGGTCTACCTTTACACCTCTAGTTATCAGACACTCAAAAGAACAAAATGAGCCTGTCAATGAGAGGAACTTTAACTGATTTGACTCAAACTAGGCTCTAATACTCGAAAAGCCCGCCGTAGGCCTGCTGCAGGCGTAAGCATTGAGTGAGGAGTGACTATTTGTTTAACTTTACAATATTAAAGCAGACGGGGATATGCAGGACATAAAGATGCTGCTAGTGAAGCAGGTCATGAGGAAACAATTACAGTAAAGCCTCAGTGTGCTCTCTGTCCACACATCTGTCCCACGCTGGCTCCCAGTGGGTCAGTCATACTGGAAGCACTGGGAGGATAATCCCTGGAGGATAACGGAGCAGCCTATTGTTTCCTAATGAGGATTTAATTCCTCTCACATACACATTCATACACATGCACAAACATGCAGAGCAGACACACATATGCAGAAGTCCACCACACTAGGGATTCCTCCCTGCTCTGCCAGCTCATGTATATTCTGCAGTTATCACATGCAAATGGTATTCAGCCACAGGCCTCCTCGCAGCGTACAGTACTGTACTGCATGGCAAGTCAATTACGGACGAGGGAAGATTAATTCAGCACAATGTCGCGAATACAAACTCTTTTACATTCCAGGCCGGCAGCGTGTGTGTTATCTGAGCTGCAGAGTTTATCAGTGGAGGAGACTGCAGCTCTGTGCAAACACATCAACAGCTGAAGAGATGCCCTGACAGATAGAAAACATGCACAAATGCTGACTGGTAGCAAAACACAGGCGGGTTAGCGGCAGACCATCTTAGAGCTTAAAGCAGGAACAGAATGACTGGTGAAATATTATTTTAGGGCCAGGCTGAGAGGTTGGGAGTTACCCAACGGTCTGCACCAATATAATCAATGTGCTAATCTTTATTCACTGATGTGTATTCAGCAGATTTGACCTCTGCATGCAAAGTGTTCTGGTATACATTTGAGATTCAGGTCCTGTTAACCAGCCACCTACCAAAACAAAATCCCAGCTTTCAAAGGCAGAACCCTGGCCACGATATATTTATATTTTTACCACCTTTTTCTCACAGATTTTTAAATTTAATCTCAGAATATTACTCCTCTTCTCCAACTGTCTTTCTTTTTACTTTGGAAATCTGTATCATGATGTTGTGATTTCAGCAAACTTAAGACCTGATTTTCCAAAGTAAAAGAGAAAATTGTTCTAAATTTTCAGGTTCATACTGCTGAAGGAAGCCGGTGTGAAGCCTCTGTGTAACTCAATATTTACAGTGAAACTGAGACTCAGGAAGAAGATGAATAGGTGCTTCTTCCAGTGGAGGATGTAATGAACCAAATAATTAAGCAATTTACTCTGCACATGTGTCTTGAGAGGTTAATTTCACTTCATAGATACCTAACTGGACTGTAAACAATGAAGCGCACAGAAAAGGAAGTTTTTGTTTCTTGAGATGCAGCGACGCCAAAACACACAAAAATTGGATGGCGTGGCAGGAGGCATACTTTATCGTGATCAGACATTATCTGTTGGATTCTAAGATTGAGAACGTACAGGGCATCCCTACAACAATTAATAGCAACTCATATTTAGGAAGACAGTCTGGTGGCGACTGCCAGTGGTATGGAGGTCATGTCGTGGACAGAGGGGCCAATACCAGAGGCCCTGTTCCTTTTCTCCACACTTAACTGAGTGCGCTCGGTTATGCACACACTTTGGTGATGTTTTGCCACGTTAAAAGAACATGTGCGTAGTGTGCACATATTTAGTGGTCAAGTGTGAGGGATTTTTTTAAGCATTGGAACACACTTGCCAACCCTCCCTCTCATTACAGTAGATTGAGAAGACAACATTGCGTAAGACAAAAAAATGCAGCTGACTGTGCTGGCATTATTTAGCGCTCTGCTTGGGGAGTTTCTTAAGATGAGCCACTAGAGCTTAATGATAAGACTTAGGTCGTCGTACTTTGATCCCCGGGATGTTTTGCTGGCAACACATTAACTGCAATATGTGACTGTAGTTTAAAAAACTCCAAATTATGAATAATAACAACATCTTTGCAGGTACAAGTAGTGAATCATACGTGGCCACAATCTGATTTAAATAAATTACAAAGGATAAAAGTACTCAGTCATTCTGTACTCCCTAGTTGATTGATTGGAACGTTTCATACGTGGTCCCTTTATTAATGAAATACAACGTTATTAATTGGCGTGGACTGGCTTACAGCAAACGTACAGCTATATGTATTGTTAAGATGTGATTATATATATAAAGTTACCAATTTTGCACCTTTCAAAAATTCTTACATTGAAATTTCTTCAGCTGGCAATCTTGTGGATCTTCGTAATAACTTTGTGGGAATAAACTTCCCCAACAAGATGCATTGTGGGATATATACTCGAGCTAATACCGCTGAGATGTGGTCTTACCTTAAGTACAGATAAAGCGCAAATCAAGCGTGCTGCACTTTAGATTGTTGGAGAAACGGGACACACTTGCACACCGACACTAAACACATCAACGCGCACACCAAGCATGCATGTGCGATCAAGTGCGTGTAATGGGACAGCCACAGAGAGTTTAACAAGAAGAGGAGGAATCAAGTGTGTGTAAGTAAAAGTAAACATCTGATGTCACTTTAACAACATAATCCAAAGTTGTTTGGCTAAATTAAAATATTTGAGTCACTGTCTCTTTAGGAAGTTTTAAATCATGCTGTATTCATTCACTCATACTTGCTAGTTAATAATATTTCAATGCATGACCAAAGGTACTTTAACTCTTCAGTCATGTAAATACAATAACTCTGAAAATTGTAACCCATTCTTTGATTGTAGTGAATGCTCCTCCTCCCCTCAGCTGTGGTGTTGGTCTTTACCTTTACAAATATGTACTCGTCCTGAACCAGGAGAGAGTTGTGGTCGATTTTTCCAAGGAACTGAGCCGTCACCATTTTGTCCGAGCAGTTCTGGATGAGGCAGGTGACGTACAGGTAACCTGTGATGACACACGGGGGAAAAACAGAACACAGAGTTACTGTCAGTGAAATCAGGGTAATGATGCAGTTCGTATTGTTTCACAGCCGACATCTGAATAACTTTTTTGTAAAAAAAATAGATTAAATAATGTCTTATTTTCAAAAAGCAGAATATATTCACATCAATATACATCAATTTATGGAATGCTAGCTTTTTTAAGAGGCAACAGTGAGTGAGGAAAAACAAGAGAATGAGAGGTTTGATGAATTCCTCTGTCAGTGCATAAAACAAGAAACAGACAGACACAGAGCAGATGAGAGACCAGGTGAATCAACACATTGAGAAATCATTTTCCAAACTCTATCAGATATGACAGCGTCCCTGCAGACATTCAGCCGCTCTTGCATCCAAATGGCCGGCAGGGATTATCCTCCAGAGACTCACAGAGGTTAGTCCTGCAGCAAAGCTCGGCCAGTATTCAATTTCAACCAGCAGCTGCATCAGCAACACTGCTGCTTAAATTCAGCGGTTAGTCTCCTCCCAGAGGTGACACGCTGGCCAGACAGAAAATGAACACACACACACACACACACACGTTTTTTTGTGCTGAGGTGGGTTGCTGCAGCAGGCATCGACTGCACAAACCCACATTTTGTAAGACTTGATCTGACCTTGCATTGGCTAACTGCAATCCTTTACTCGCTCACCCCTGATTCACCTCACGCCACGAAGCCCCCACAACGAACAGACACAACTCTAAAGGATGAATCCACTGTATTGTCTTTAACTCCAAACAGCTGTGCTTTGCAAACTGTCTTTTTACACAGTGATGGAAACCCCACAGAATCCTCCAGCACGCAGTCCGCAGAGTTGGAAAGCCTCGGGGCAGGAATGTGCTGAGCAATCTTTATGAAAATCTGATTATAAGATTATGAGATGTGGAGTGTGAAGCTCGGTTTGTAGCCCACGGGCTGGTAGTACCAGGAAAGTTAACAGGGTGTGAAAATAAAAAGGATTATCTTTTTAGAAAATTGAAGATGGATCTTAAAAAACAATCAGGGTAGTGTTGAACTCAAGACTTTTTCCTTTTCTTTATTTTCTTTGACATATTTTGGGGCTTTAAACGACTCATCGCTTTAACATTTTGAATAGCTTTGGTAGATTGCTTACAGTAGATTACACTGTATTGGCTGTAATATAGTCCTTTAGGGCAAATGTACCCAATCACATCACGTCTGCAGGCTCAGAGTGTTTTTCTATTCTCTGCCGTAACTTTTTCTGACACTAAGGTGTGTCCCTGCAGGAGTTCTTCAGATAGATTTGTGACACAGTGAAGTAATAGATGGAGAGTTATTCCCTGTTTATCTGCCTGATAGCTGGTGATGCTAATTCAGCTACTGCAAATTGACAGGCTCAGGCTCCACGGTTAACACAAACCACTGCATTCAAAGGCTCCACATCTCACTGCGATCTTAATCAAATGTAAGCGTGCAAGATAACCTCTGTTTGTAAATCTTAAAGAATAATAATAATAATTTATTTGTGAAGCACTTTTCATAGACAAAAAACGCCACAAAGTGCTTTACACAGATAAAATATGCAGACAGTTTCAAAAGGGAAAAACAGGGGTCAATAAAACAGTGCAATTAAAATTGTATTATCCTGCACAAAATTATCCAAAAGCCTGTCTGAACAGGTGAGCTTTTAAAAGCTTTTTGAAAATATTGGCTGATTCTGCAGAGCATGATGTAGGCAGGTCTTTCCACAGCTTTGGGGCTACAGCCTGGAAGGCTCCGTCACCTCAGGTTTTTAGGTGTGTGCGTGGGACTGTTAGTTATAATGGTGTAATGTTTCAGATCTGAGGGAACAGGTTGGCTGGTGAGGGTGAAGTAGTTGGAATAAGTAATCTGGGGCCTGACTGTGGAGGGATTTGTATGTGAGAATGAGAATTCTAAACTGGGTTCTAATGGTAAAAGGGAGCCAGAGGAGGGATCGTAATATGGGGGTGATATGTGACCGTATTTTTGACCTGGCAAAGAAGGTGACTAAAAAACCCAAAGTGAGTCAAAGGTTATTCAAAGTCTATTTGTGTATAAGCATACTGAACTATTAAAGTCCTGCTTTTAGCACACAATATTTTAAAGTTAAATTATCATTATGGGTGGATCCCAGTTGGCCTAGCGGTTGGGGCACGCCCCCTGTGTGTGTAGAGTCTGTAGTCCTCGTTGCAGCTGGTTTGACTCCCGGCCTCAAGCCTTTGCTGCATATCTTCCCCCGCTCTCTACTCCCCACATCTTGTCTCTCTACCAGAAAAGAGGCATCAGAGTATGAATGAGACTCAGTCAACATCAGTTAAAAACTCCTGACAGTGACTTTAATCCAACACTTGTGCATTTAAGCAAATTTGGATGAACACTTCTTACTGAAGAAACAATATTTGCCTTTTGGAATTGACCCAAATGGGATCCATACCTTAGAATAAGGTAGGTCTTGTAAACGGGTCTTGGGTCAGCCATATTGGGTAGCCAAGGAAATCTAAACCAAGGCACGACTCTTCTGTAGGCCTTTTTGCATTATCAGACAAACTGAGATGAGGCAGCTGCTACTCCTTTGGTAGTAACCATTAGAGGAAGCACGCATGCGGTGCGATTTAGGAGAGGGGCGACCATCGTCCGGTCCGAGAGTTCTGCTCCATGCTTGATGAGAAAGTTTGAGCAGAATGTCCCTTTAACTTTTAAACTCACAAAAGCACTTCAGCCTAAATACATGTCTCGTTGGAGAATGGATTTCTTTAGTCCTTTATTCAGATCCCCATTGAATGGATGCTTGAAATAGCACTCAGCTCACTCTTTGGACACACATGCATCCATCACTGCTATCTGTATGAATCAGTGTGACATCATTGCTCTTACCTGAGTATATAAATACACCTGTATAATGTCTGTCCTCTTTAGAGCCTCCATACTTTCTTACTCTGCTCAGTCTTAGTTGAGGAGGTGTCTGCTCCAACAAATGGACTGGCTAATTTATTGAAAAGTCTGGACGTTTAATCAAAGCAGCATACGGCGGAGAACTCATTAAAAAACCATTAGATTGGGCTAAGTGTTCAATTCCAGCTTGGGGCACACACACACCTCCAAACACACTCATATTTTTGTGCTACTAAGGTGGTGTGACAGATAGAAGTGTCAGAACTAACTTATAAAAGAATGAGGAAGAAGGAGTCTTCGGATATTTCATCAGGAATCACCGACTGGGCCTCACGAATAATTTAGATTCTGTTCTTCAGGGAGAGCTCTGGATGTGTCCATGTCTGTCTCTCTGCAGGTCTAACACTAAGGTGTGTGTATCAGCGCATGAACAAGGTACACTCACACCCTCCTGCACATAAATCCCCCTTAATGACACACGCACAAACACACTCCCTGCACACACATCTCATCAATCATTCGACCTCGTCCATCCCCTGGAGTCCTGTCTCTTTGCTGAGCGCCCTGCAGCCCGGGTACGATCCCTCACCTCTGCAGAGACTCCCACCACTCTTTGTCTTTCTTCGTAGCGTGCCACCGTTTAACCTTGGCGTTACCACATGTGCCACAGAGAGAGCACAGGGCGAACAGATTGGTAGGGCATGCCTGGTTGCTCCAGAACACCCCTCCACTGTCTGTCTATCTATCCGGGCACAGAAACGCGGAGAGGAAGAGGGAGGAGATGTGAAGCAGGAGGGGGGGGGGCCATGTGTCGCTACATAGCCCCAAGGATGAGCTCTCGTGCCTGGGCAGCCGGCCCAGACAGACAGCCTGGCTCGTTCCACCCTCCACAAACACAGGCAGACTTGTTCCCGCTGACAGCTTTCACTTCGCAGGCAGCATCTTTCTTTCTGCGGGAGGTTCATCGCTTTGAATACGGACCTCCTGTGGCGAGCACAGAGGGGAGCAAGGTGCTTTTTTTCTCTTTTGGTTAAACTGACCTAAAATAAAATCTATAAATAGCACAAGAGACCTTTTTTTACCCAGAGGAAATCTTGTTATGATTGTAATTCATTTTCTATGAAATAAAAACTTTAGTTTCATCATTTATTCTCCTTTGCATTGAAATCTTGTGTTTTTTTGGTCATCATGTTTTCTATGATGTCTGGTGATATCATGTTTCTTTACATGCGGTTTAAAATGTGTAGAAAATGGCTGTAGTCCAAAATAAAAAAAATGATCGTAAAAGCATCACTTTTTTAACTAACTATTGCTTGCTTGTGTTCATCTGTTGCTCAGTCTATACATTGCTTTATTTGAATTATATGCCGCTAGTTTAATGATTGATATTTACTGTTTGATGCAAATGTGTACAGGACTGTTAAATGTCGTCCTGTTGTGTCTGCATATGTCTTCCTTAACAGTTCCTTATTGCTGCTTCCTGATTGTCCTGCTCCATGTATTTTATGTCCATGGCCACTTTCTTGAAGACGGTCATGTCATCTCCATATGCAGCTTTTAGTCATTTTTTAATCATATTGTGTCATTTATACTCTAGTGTGTTTTCTTTTCATTTATTTTCTTTTTTGTTTGTGTTTTGGTTTTATATATATATAAATGTTAATTAATATGCATGGTCCTTTTAAATGATAAATAAATAAATAAATAAATAAATAAATGAGTACATCCAGTGAGCACTAATCAGGATTTCTGTTGGGTTGGAAACAGTGAAATAGTAAGGACGGCCAAGTACAAATTTCAACCAGCTAAAATACAATTTCACTGCCTTTTAGAGCCATCATGGTTCCTGGCTGATAAAACTTTTTGCCCATGTTACAAAGACTAAATATGCACAAGGTTTTTAAAAATGTTACATAATTCTTCTAAAATTGAATCAATAGGAGACAATAAAAAAGTTAGAAATGGCTAAATCATAAGTTCTGCAGAGATCAAAGTGTCATTTTTTTTATAGTAGGTTTGTGGAGACGCACTTTGTTGCCTTGCAAATATAAAACCCTGTCTCCCCTCCTCTCCTCCCGCTCCCTGACTCTGCCGGTTCTGGTTTACTGAGAGTGGGGGGATTACATATTGGGTGACCCAGAGGTTAACACACACACACACACACATGAATCTACATCACACAATCTATAACACAAACTCATTCCATTACCCTCTTGGCCCTCTGTGGGGAGTTAAGCACTAACCTGTCTGTGTGTCACTCAGCTGATATGATAATCCAGATTTTCTGTTGTTGGCCGGGGGAGCTCTGACACCCCTCCATAAATTACCCTTTAATACTTTGTTGAATCTCCACCACGACCTATATCCCACATACACACACATACACACACATACACACACATACACACACATACAGACACACACATACACACACACACACACATACACACACACACACACACACACACACACACACACACACGCGCGCGCGCGCGCGCGCGCGCACACACACACACACACACACACACACACACACACACACACACACACACACACACACACACACACACACACACACACACACACACACACACACACACACACGGACACGGAAAACACCCCATCCACGGCAAGGTGGAGCAGCCATGTAAAGTAATAGCTGGGCTTATCCTGCAGGCTAAGCTAACGCTAACATGACATGGAACAATCTCCAAACCAAAAATCTGATAGGTGAGTAACACTCACAGTCTGTGAGTTTCTCTACCTGGCTTTACACATACACCTCTAAACTGAGACTCTTTCACTGTTTTAATAACCTGCACATGAGTCTGCTAAATCACACAGCACAGGAGTTTCAATCTGGAGAGACACCGGTCATTTCTTGGAACGAATTTAGCTTCATCCAAAAGGCAGCAAAGCACCATAACCAGGGACTTCCACCGGATCCCTGTCCGGTCCATCTCCGATCCACTGCGGGCTGGCTCCATGCTCTCTTGTCTGTCATCACCCACCAATTAGGCTTTCAGAACGCAGCACAGAGCAAGACCGCCGGACAGCTGGAGTCATGTAACCTCAGCTGACTTCACTGACAGTCAACACCCAATCAGCCGAACTTCCGCTGCACAAAATTCCTAAAACTTACCAAACATATGAAATTTTCACCCCGATGTTACCCAGACTTTCCCCTGCCAGCCCTCCAGTAAGACCTCAGACAGGTCAGTGAGCCGATGTGAGAGCATGAGTGAGGTGATGACATTTTCATCATGCAACTTGTGCAAATTCAGAAGAACGACAGGGAACAGGATGAATACTGAGGTTGGAGCTAAGGATCTTTTTCAAGACGAGATCAGCGAAACTGCAGCATTGATATGTATAACTACAGAAATGTAACATCATCATAGCGTAGGTCTCTGCAGCTTCATCCGCCATCATGTTGGATCAGTAATCTGTGACTTCAGCAGACTGCTTTAGAAGTCTGCCTCCTGAGACTCATCCACCTCTTCTTACCACCTCCTCCGACAGGGGAAACTTCACACTGTGAGCGACACATGTGAACAAACAACTTTGGGACATTTCCAGTAAAGAGTATGTGAAAGAAGCTGTGGTCACACCCTGCCTCCAGTTTCCATCACCTTCCTCTACCTCTGTCACAGTTGGTTTTGTAGTTTCTTGTCTTTGTCACACTCAGTTTTTAAACTCTACAGCCTGCAATCTTTAACCACAAAAACCTCGGTGAAGAAGTGTTTCCACTATCTGTCATTGAATCATCGTCTGTTTTGATGTTTCACTCTGAACATCAGACTCTACCCCACATTTACATGCATCCCATATACCAAGCACCTCTTCCAGCAAGTATATCAACAGGGAAATGTGCGAGACATTTTCTAGAAATTTTCCGAAGTTGCGTCTTTACAGACGCCCCTCACAGCGTGATGTCTGCCCTGCTGGATGAGTCTCACACGGGACTTCCACCAGATCCATGGCCAGTCTGTCTTTCATCCACAAAAATAGCAGTCTTGCGTATCTGATCCGGAGGGCTCCGACCTGCCGGATCAGAGAAGCAGCTGGAACACTGCGGAGCGGATCCAGTGGAAGTAACACATTGACTAGAATAGAAACTTAAAAGATCCACTGCCGTGACAGATCGGAGACGGACCGGACACAGATCCTGTGGAATTTGGCCATTAGGAGGCATGACATAACATCAAATGCATGCTGCAAAATCCACAGTGTAATGTTTACAACATGATGGCATATGAAGCAACAGAGATTTCCACTCTCATGACAGACTTTGCATCTATTTCAATGCAACTTGCAAACGGACAGATATGCAAAAGTCTCCCCTGTACTCGTCCTGACAATGGGCCCTATATGCTGTTATTCTTCCTGTTACTCGTCATGCTTGCAGGTTAACATTAGTTGCATGATATAAACGTCTGATCACTTGTTTGTGGTGAATGCTCTTGAAAACTTTCCTGCTGTTCTAACATCGGCTCATACAAAGTTCACCTGGAAGTTAAACTCAAGGCAGGTAGGAAATATTCTGGGTGTAGTCAGGTTGAAAAACTTTGACTGTTTGTGTTTACACATGCAAATCTTAGTGAATATATTGGGACTATATGAGGGGTTTGTGTACGTGTAGATACAGCCATCACATGTATCAGAAATTAATGATATGAGAATAAATGAGAGGAATGAATATCACTTTACCTCCACTTGTGTCTTGCATTTCCATGTGCACAAGATCAGGATCCACATCCACTCCAGATACCGACCTGCAGACAAAGTTACATTTTATTATCAACACTTCGGACCTATAATAGGATGCAAATAAACTGAGGTTAGATGTAAAACAAACAAACACAAACAATGCTGAAAATCTTTGGTCTGTTTTTGGTCCCTCAGGATTATGCTCTTTAATCCATGTTTGCAAAGCTCAGCTCTTCTGAACTCAGCCTAACATGCTTAAAAACCTCCTTACGTACACTCCCCCTTTCCCTGTTTGAAGCCCTTTGACACACACACCACTGCTCTTGCTCTGTGTGCCCTTTAGTGTGCAGTAAACTAAGCTGCAGTGCAGTCTGTGAAATTTCCACAGCCCTGTAAAGATAGAGTGGAGATTTAAAACCTCGTTACCTCACCTATAAAGAGACTTTACGAGCAATTAGCAGCCGAGGGAGGGGGGAGGAGGGGGGATCCCAGGAAGAGCTACAGGAAGGAACATGGGTCATTCTTCTTCATTTGATCTGTGTGAGCCTGCAGGTCTATTAAAATCAGGAAACTCTATATAAATGACTTCAGCAGATTTCATTGAAGCAGAGGAAAGTAAAGATATGTTTGGAGCTTCACAGTTAAGATGAACTGATCCACTTTACGTGACATTTCACAGCTGTTATTTTCACAGCAGGGGTTGCTACCGAGGTGAAGCGAGGAGACCTTTCATTTTATTTTTAATGCCTTGATTCAGAGGAAAGGATGGAGGAGACAAGAGAGAGGGAGCAAATGAGGTTGTGCAGCAAAGGACGAATACAGTGAAGTTTAAAATCATAGAGAAAGCTCCTGTGAGGAGTTATCAACTGGTTAGGAAACAGACAGAGATCAACAGCGATAGTGTATACTAACTGTTAATGCATGAAACCACTGCTGAGTGTGAAAGCGTGTCACATTCACATGAGAAAAAAAATTCTGCCCTGAATTTCTGAATTAACGACATATTGCTACCGTAAAATCCCAGCAGCCCCTAAAGGCTACACAAGGAAGTAAACATGCATTGGTTGTTCAGTTTGATCCAGTTTTACTTTGTGTTTAAGACATTGGGAGATACTCGTGTCTTTTAGCAACATAGATGGCATTGTTATTAGTGTGTAAACTTTGTGCAGCAGGCACCTGAGGCCCATTCTGATCTGGCTTTACCTCCCATACTACTTTTAGAGACTATAGGTACGATGAGCAGGCCTGCATGTTGGTAGCGTAGTGTTCTAGAGCAGTAATAAGGCACTGTGAGTTCTTTAAGATACCAAGGTGCCTGACCATTAAGAGCTTTGTAGGTCAGAAGTAGGATTTTAAACACTGCTCTGAAAATCAAAGCACCTACATGGACAGAATGTCCTTAAAACAATCAGTTGATAGTTGTATTTAGAAGTCTTGGATTAATGACTGACAGCAGAAAAAGCTGGCTGCTGCAGAAGAAACAAAAGTTTGTTTTTGCAGGTTAAAATATTCGATGAAGAAGAAACACACTTGATAATTATTGTTCTGTTGAGGCAGTAATAGACGAATCAAAGAGCTCCATCTCTGCTCGGCTGCATTAAAAGTATTAAAAGCATTGTGTAACAATTATACATCTCATTTAAGACGGAGAGTACTGAGTGCTTTCACAGTCAAAGAGAAGCAGGATGTACAAAAACAGATTATAATTAGAGGTAGACAAACAAAAGTGGGACGAAACGGAGGCACTGCTAAGATAAAAGTTAAAGGAAGAAGACAAAAGATGCAGAAACACTTTAAAGAGAAGACAGAAAGATGATAAGTGATGAGGGAGAGAGAGTGGATAAAATGTTAAAATAAAGGAGGACAAATAAAAGAAAACAAAAAGCATTATTTGGTTTCTGTAGAGCTCCTGTGAGGAGTTTTTATCTGGTTATAAAAGAGACCAAAATGAACTCTGATGTCTCTTCAAGATCTACGAAAGCAAACAAGTTCATCAGAGAGAAGATTGATTACGTTCACAAAGTTCTTCTATAAACCTCTCGGTGCCGGAGCAGGAGATGAAGAAACAGTCTTTCAAATTTCACACGCCAAAGATTCCTCATGAGTTACACAAACATACAAAGATTCTCCGTAAGTGATGCATTTGAGAGTTAACATAGAGCAGCGGGAGATAAAGAGATATGAGGTACCACATTGTCCACAGAGGGCGCCAAAGCCAACACAAACCAGACTTTACTTGCATGACTTTTTAAAGCAGTTTCTGCAGATTTTAAGACGTCTGCAGGAGGTTTGAGACACTTGGTTGAATGTTGTCACATATGTATGTGGAAATAAGGTGTAAGAGATGTGATCAGGAGCATGGATACCCTGAAGGAGCTCAGAGTAGAGTCAGTACCATAGACTGTTTCGGAAGTACTGTTTTGAAGCCAATAGGCGGCGGGAGCCATATTGGAAATGCTGAAGTTAACCTAACACCTGTTGAGCTAGTGTGAGGTAAAGAGGCGGGCTTTGAGCCTCCTGGCCAACAGCTACAGTGTTCTCGCCTGTCAATCAAGTCAGCTGTGCCTCTTATAATAGAACACTCGTAATCTTAATTTCGAAATTGCTGCGTTATGAAAACATTCATCCCCGTACAGTGTATGCCAAAAGAGAAATGAGCTATCCAGACAACACTCGTTCTTTGTACTCCTTCAGGGCAGGAAACACCAACAGAGGTGGTTTGAGCATCTGATTAGGACGCCTTCTGGACTTTGAAGGTTTAACTGTCGGCCAACTGAAAGGAGACATCCAGTTAACCCAGAGCTCACTGGAGGGATTTCATATCCCATGTTGGACTGGAGCATGGAAACATGGCTGCTGCCACTCTGCTACCAGCACCTCTGGATAAGCAGAAGAAAATGCATGGACGGACGGATGGTTGGATCAATACTGTGCTAAATTTTATCGACCTTTTTTTAGCCTGCAGAGAGTTATAAGAAAAGGCTCTGCTCAGGTCAGACCTGTTCTGGGTTACCTGACTGATGTTTGGGTAATTGAATCATTTGTTCGGTCACAAAGACATTACTTCAAGGGTCAAGTCAAAAACTGTGGAAGCAGGGAGGACGAGAGGTTAAATTAATGTTCTGCAAAAGTGTCCTTCACCAAAATGAGAAAACTCTGAGCTTTTCACTCTGGATTAAAGTGTCAGCATGCTTAAAATGCAAATGTAAGACTGAAGGTGAAAGCACACTCTGCACTGACACTCTTATCATTTATTCATTCCACTAAAGCTCTGGACCTTCATCACAGACTAAGTGTGGGATTTCCTGCTGTAAGTGAAAGCACCGAGATGAGAGGAGTGAGGGGAAGCAGGGGAAATGAAATGACTGATGAACATGACGGATGGAGAGATAGCTGGGCTGACAAACAAAGAAAACAAAAGAAGGAGGAAGTCCAGCACGCTGCAGAAACATCCTCCCTGGGTAGGAATTCAGTTTCATCCCAGCTCTGGTTTCCATTCGATTAAGCTTTTATCTTGCACGCTTTTCATTTTTATCGCCTCCCCTCCAACGCTTGCTTTTGTTGTCCTCCTGCGAGATGCCAGTTCAATTTCAGAAACTGCTGTTTCTTTTCATTCAGGATGACAAACACAAACTTTACAGCCCCAGGATCACAAAAACAGGGTCCGCAGGAGCCCACTTGGCTGGACCACCCCGGCAGCAGCAGATTGGTTTTAATGTGATGTTTTCAGTGTGATTTATGTGTGCTGGCTGTCAGACGCCTGCTCCCCGGTTACTTTCTAAGTGGTAGGCCACAGGCAAGGCTAACAACCAGCTAACTCTGTGTTCTCTGACCACACACGTTTACAGCTCATGAATGCACAGACGTGTCCACACATACAGGGAGAGCAGGTCACAGTCTACAGGGAAGTATATGAGGGGGCATCTGCTGTGAGAGAGAGGATCTGCTGCACATAAAACACAGAGATGTGTGGCTCTGATTTGGAGGGGGAAGGGTTAAATGAACACTGAACCCAAATAAAAGTTCATGTTTTAAGAGAGGGAGACAATCCACATTCATTTCATGGTAGCGCATTAAGGCCAAATAAAATGTTGACCCTTTAACTTTAACATGTTGCAGAATCATCCAGAGAGCCAGGTGATCGTTGAATCAGATGTGTTTTTTAATGTCTGAAATTCACTCTTCTTCTTTGGTATCCTATTGCAGCAAGATATCTTTAATTTAAGATTTTTTTTAAACAAATGTCTCAAACATCTTCATCCCATGCTTTCAGACACCAACATGGCCTCTGGCATCTTTTTAGGGGTGCAGATGTTAGCACCTCGTAGTGTCTTTTTCATGACGTTTAATCCCTGGTCTGTATATGTGGATACTGTAAAAATGTCTTTATGATTAGGTTCAATGAAAACATTTTTTTTTTGGTGGCTTATATTTAGATAACTTGTGCACACAAAATAGTTAAAATGTGTGCACACGATAACTGTCACCTTTTGGGATTTGGGAGACTCATGAAGTGTGTTCATTTAAAAAAAACAACTTTTGTTTTACATGAGATTTTAAAATGTTCTCCTTGATGAATCTGCTGGTTTTTGAACCAACCTTTGCCTCCAGCCATCACACCAAGCAGACAACGGGTTAATAAGTGCTGGAAAATAATCTGTATCATTGGTTCTTCATTTCTGAAAACAAACATGAAAAAACTGATGACCCGTTTTCTGATCTCCAATCTTGTTCTCAAAAAGAAATAGCAAGGTCTGAGATGTATCATTTGTTCATTAATTTTTCTAACAAGCTAGAATCCCCTGACCTTCCGATTGATAGATGACTGATTCTACCGACTGAGCCACAGCCGCCCCGCCAAAAAATTGACACCAACGTAAAGATTAGCACTTTCAAAATACTCATCTAAATATGAATTGCGCTTGTGGGAATCTTTCTCCTTTTCTATCGTATTTTTGATTTGTGTTCATGAAGGTTAACAAGGAAATGGCTGGGGCGCCTTTTGCCTAGCAGTCTAAGCATGCGCCACTTCTACAGAGGCTATAGCCTTTGTCCCGGAAGTCACAGGTTCGATTCCAACCTTGACTATTTACATCATGTCCTCCCCCACTCTCTGCTCCCAACATTTCCTGTCTCTATTCAGCTGTCCTGTCCATTAAAGGCAAATATACCCAAAAATATAACGTAAAAAAAACAAGGAAGTGGCTGAATGCTAACGTTAGCTGATGTGCTTCCAAATATATTTTTTAACTTCAAAGATGGCCGAGCTCTCCTGATTTTAACCATCACAACTGAGGTGCTGTGCAGTGATCACTAATAGCAAGGTTTACACGACTCATGACCTAGAACACAGCATGTAGACATGATAACAACACAGCAGCGCCGCCATCCTGGGCGTGACATCACGTGGGAATGTGGTGCATTAAAAAAAAACAAGGTGCGATAGAGAAAAGATTTCAACTTGTCATCAGTTTTTCCAATTTTTTGGTCTGAGCATGAGATTGGAAATCATAAAATGAGTAATCTGTTTTTTTAAGAGGTTTTACTGCTGTGTTTGGTTTCATGTTGAAAAATGAACAAACACACGGATTGGAAAGGCTTGAAATAAGGTACTGGCAGCAGTGAGGGAAAGTGGGTTCAGCACTGCATTAACTTTTCAGTAAACAAATCACAATTGCAAGAATTATTCCCAGAACCCTGCTCTAAAAGTTTTAATCAGAAAACTTTAACACTAAGGGATAAAAAAACAACCTCCTGTCTGTTTTGTTGTGACTTTAAACTTTAAATTATAAGTCAGTGCATGGATTCAGAGGTCAGTCTCTGATTACGTAAGTCTGATCTCGTGTATTTGACTTCTGTTTGGAGTAGACACCACTTTAGGCTGTTCCCTCTCTCTATCTCTCCCTCCCTCTCTCTCCACCTTCTCACTCCTCTAAGCACAGCGTGGATGATTTGTGCGTTACAGTTGGTGGTATAAATCAGAGGTGTCTGGCCGTGAGAACCAGCTCATTTGCTATCTGCAGCCAGAGGAAACAAACTGAGGGGACTTGCAAAGCCTCCCTGACCTTCAGTGCACAGGAAGAACTGTAAAAGGTAAACGTCTGTATGCATCATTTTACAATAACGCAGATTAAACATGAAGAGGTTAAAAAGTTTAGGAGATAAGAAGAAAGTATATATGTGAGTGAGATAAAAAGAGGAGGGGATGTGAATTATTACATGTGCAGGGAGCAGTCGTATAACTCTGCTTGCTGTGGGTACTTTTTCTGTCACCAGAACCACGAAGCCATCACGATATCCATCCATAAAACGGTTCTGCTGCATAAACTGCAGCTCCTACGACCGCAATCCAATTCAAATTTCTAATTTAAGAAAAACTGGAGCAGAAGTTTCCTGTGTTATGTCGAACATAAAGCTGATTTATTAGTTTCTGAGATGCTGTAGGTAGAGTTTTATTGTCAGAGAAAAAGAACGTAAATGAGGGTAAAATGGGATCAGGATATCATCTGGAAATAAATCTTTGAACTCAGCAGGGGATCACATTTATGTTTGAGGGAGCTGCTATTAAAATCTGATGAAACAAGCTACAAAGACACGAATAAGTAACTCAAATAAACCTTTTTTTTTACCATGATAGAATTTTCCTTTGAACATATTCAAACATTTAATGTGTCTTTGTCCATTTATGTGGTGTGTCTGTGTTCAGCATAGAGAATACACAGCACAATGAGTCATTTCATAGAGTAAATACAGAGGAAGATGTTGGATCTTTGGAAACAGATATCTCAAATACATAATGTGTTATTATTTTTACATGCATGTAGTTAAAGCATATCCTTTTACTAAATTTCCATAGCCACCTACCTAGATGTCACGTATGGATTTGAGGAGTGCCGGTTTTGAACCGTCAAGCACGTTTTTGAAGCCAGAATACACAATATTTGACTGAAAGCTAAACATGCAGAGGTACATCTCTTAACTGATTGTTGTAAATGTAGCCAGGCCTTGTGTTATGGGCTATCAAATTCTAAATGGTGCCACATGTAACAGATAACATCCTGTTGAAGTACAAAAGATATGAAACTACAGGTTAGAGTGAACCTGAGACCTATTAGCAGTTTATCTGACACCTAGTTACAGTTCAATCTGAGAGGTCTCTTGTAGTGACAGTGATTCTGAGACCTAGTTATAGTGAGTCTGAGACCTAAATACAGGGAATCTGAGACCTAGTAACAGTGAATCATTGGCTAAGTTACAGTGAATCTGAAACATAGTGACAGTGAACCTGAAAACTAGTTACAGTAAATCTGAGACCTAATAACTGGGAATCTGAGACCTGGTTACAGTGAATCTGAGTACAAGTTACAGTACATTTGAGACCTAATAACAGGGAATCTGAGATCTAGTTACAGTGCATGTTAACATCATAACAGTGAATCTGAGACCAAGTTCCAATAAATCTGAGACCTAGTGACAGTAAATCTGAGCTCTAAATGCAGTACATCTGAGAACTAGCTACAGTACATCTAAGACCTAGTAACAGTGAATCTGAGACCTAGTGACAGTGCAAATTAAACTTAGTTACAGTGAATCTGAGAGTAAGTTACAATGAATCTGAGACCTAGTAATAGTTAATCTGAAACCAAGTTATAGTTAATCTGAGTTCTAGATGCAGCAGATCTGAGAACTAGTTACAGTGCATGTTAAACCTAGTGACAGTGAATCTGAGATTTAGTGACAGTGAATCTGATAACTCGTAACAGTGAATCAGATACCTAGCTATAGTAAACCTGAACGCAGAGCATTAGTTGAGGCTCAATATGTATCCATGAAGCATTTTTATTTATCAGGATTGTATTTGGATTATTAGCGGTATGTGAACATACCAGTTGTGTTTCGTTGGCTTCAGAGCCTCGTTCACTTTGTGCGCTTGGGTTATAAAAGCAGGATGTTATATCATATTTATGTTCTCCTAGTTTCCACAGCGTGTCCTTACTTTATCTACATATATGAGACATGTACAGATTCAGTCCTCTTTAAAAGCTGCACTGTTCCTTTAAAACATTGAGAAACCTATCACCCACCTTCAGCTGTACAGACCTTTTTCACACAGACTGACTGAATGACGCTGTGATGTTAGTGAGTGTTTCACTTCATTCACAGGAAGTCCTTGCTGCCTTAAAAATACTATTCATGAATTTTAAATTGTATACTTATGAAATGACTTATCTTTCTGCAGCAAGGCTATGCATACGTCACAGTGAACATGACTGACTTGTTAAATAACATCTATTCAACAGGAAGTATAAAATCCTCTGCCTGCTAGCCTTGCAGAAGACGTCGGCTACGTTTCACTGAAGGAGTCATCAGCTGAGAATATTTTCCTTTATGATGATAAAACAAAGCTGAACTGACCAGAAGACTCTGTCCTTGGTCACCCGCTCCTGGAGCAGCGTCCACTTGCGTCCGAGGTCTGTGGATGCAAAGAGCTGCAGACAAAAACACAAGCATAGACCACAATTAGACAAATACACACTGACAGCATGTAGCATTAAATCAAGGAGCCTTACTCGAGCCTGTTACCACTGATATTGTTTTAAGACGAGGTCGAGGTCTAAAATCGAGGTCTGTTTGGAGGAAAAACTTCACCCAATCAGACGGCTGAATTTCACGGTTCACCAAGTTAAGACTGAGCTCGATTAATAATTAATCGCAGCAGGTTTGGTGTGTGAGGGTGCCCTAATATTTTATGAGCAGTGTGTTTGTAGCAGTGTGTGTGTGTGTGTGTGTGTGTGTGTGTGTGTGTGTGTGTGTGTGTGTGTGTGTGTGTGTGTGTGTGTGTGTGTGTGTGTGTGTGTGCGTGTGTGCGTGTGTGCGTGTGTGTGTGGGTTGCCTGAGCAGCATTGATTGCCCCCATAATGAAAGTCTATTGATTCCTACCCAGAAGATCCTTGATTTCTGAGAAGCATGCTGGAGCTGAAAACACAAAAACTTCTACTAAATAAAAAATAAAAATACACAGCTATGTGAAACACTCGGTACAGACCGAGGTTCACTTTTGGAAGCATGCATCTTGTGCACAAACTGCCCAGAACAACTTTTCATCAATGATTGAACCTATTCTAATTTAAGATCTGCAGCTGTGACCTTGTTAGAAATCCTTCCTGCCCTCACACACCTTCCTAATTTACACAAGCAACTACGCGTCTCCCATCATCCCCTAGCTAAATTATTTTTTTGTTCTGTTTGAGCAGATTCTGCGCCTCCATATGAAGCCTGCCCATATGGAACAGATTAAAGCCTAATTGAATTGCTCGTTTAATTAAGTGTAAATTCATAAAGTTCAGGAGAAGTTGAGATGACTGAAGCTTAAGAACTATAGGACTGAATATTTACCTTTAGCTTCCTCTCACATTAAAGAACACATTTCAGGTTAGAGCTGTATGAACTTGTGTCTGTGCGAAGGTGTTACCGTCTTGTTATGGATGCGGGGGCTTTGAATGAAACTTCATTGCCGTTACATTGCTGCTCTGATGGCTCTTTGCAGTAAGACATCAATAACACACATGACAGCAGTGTGGTGTCTCTGTAGTCCTGTTTACTTGTGCACACAGGTTAGATCTAAAGAGGAAATGAACTCTGCTTTGCGACGGAAAGTGCTGGATAGAAAGCAGCAGCGTATGACATGAAGAGCCATGTCGCAAGTCAGAGGTGCACCCAGGGGGGTAGGGGGATGAAACGGGGTGCCCTTTTTTTGGTTTTCGCCCAGGTTGCCCAGGTTGCCCCTCAAACAGCCTGACTACGCCACTGACACATGTTATATCCTCTAAAATGTGTAGAATGCTTAAAGCGAGCACCTATAACTCCTTTCAGCAAATCCTGAACTGTTGCTGTTATCGCTGCATTACTTTAACACATACATAAAAACTGCCTTTGGTTCGGATGCAAGGAGGCATTTATATTAATTTATTTTTATATCAAATTAATTTCATGCAATGTCAAATGCTTAATGATCAAGTTCATTGTTTAAATTATTATAGGTTCATTATGTGAACTGTTACTCCTGTCAAGAACAGTCGCGTGATATTCTTTTGAGGCTCTCATTCAGAAGGTAAAAATTAAATACAGCAGATTTATAAAACATAAACGGTACAATATTAAGTTCTCTATAAAATGTAAAGACTTAAAAATTTTAAAAAAAGGATAACAAATAAAAAAGAGGCGGCAGTATGAATTGCAAAATGGATGAGGATACTTCTGGAGAGAAAGAGGTTTATCAGGACAAGAAGCATGAGCATCTTCAATTTTAAATCATATTTCAGTATTACTTTTGATTTTTTATCTTATCATGTTGCCCTTTCCTCTCTTTAAACTAATTATTGCACCTGAGAACTCCTCCAAAGTTCACAGACCAGCTTCAGGGTTTACATTTCAACTCAAATAAATTGGATTTGTGAAATGGTGAAACTTTGAAGCACTTTCAGTCTTCTTTCTTCCTTCAGACATTTTGTAATCTCTTTGAGTAATTTTCTTGAGTAAATAGTGTAAATGATGGCTTAATTTACAAATATAAGTAAATTACAAACTCATCCTCATGAGCATCTGAAACTTTGGTGCCATGATGATTTGAACTCGGCTCATATTTTCTCCTCCATATTTCAAAGAGCTTCCCTCTGACAGCCGATGATAGGACACGTTCTCGATGTGAACTTTAATATCAAAGTGTGTATTTGGGTGTAACCACTGCTCTGTTTATTTCCCTTAAGAAGCTTTGCCCTACAGCTGCAGCATTAAATAGTAAACCACGCATCAAGTTTCCCCGAAGTTTGTGTTCTGCTGGCGTGTGTGGAAAGTGAATCTGCTGCACTGACAGCAGAGTTTCTTACTCACTGCTGTTCTTGTTCAGTCTTTGAGCCACAGACTAAGATATTTATTATGTTTCTGCAGTGCTGTGATACCCACCCTGCCCTCCTTGCAGTACGCGAGGAGCTTGTCTTCCTCCTTAGGGTGGAAGACGAGTGTATCCGGGGTGAAGGAGATGGACTGACGCTGGAAGGAGGAACCCTCGTCAGTGCTGATGAACAGCATCTGGTCCCTCTCGTTTATGGAGGAGCCCACCAGCACCACCTGAGAGACAAACACAGGAAGAAAACAGAGGTCAGAGGTCAAAGGTTAATTACCTGCAATGTATTCATCGCTCAGTCAGCAGCCAGGGGAAACACAGATAGGCATCTCATATCAATACCTGTGCATGCTAATCCCCTGCTAGCACCGCAAACTGATGAATATAAACATATGCATGGCCACGCGGCACATTTATTCAAGGCCAGAAGAACTTTCCATCAACCTTACATGCTGCTTAGACGGCGGTGACTCTGTATTGATTATCTATTCAGAGCTTTATGGCTCATAAAGTGAAAGCATTAAACACTGACCACACCAGGACCTGCCAAACAACTAATCACAGTTATGAAGCAGACACCGAGAGGAAACGGCAACCAAGAGAGGTGATCAATAACCACTAATGGAGTCACAGGCTTTTATAGGAGGTGCATGAGAGGTGGAGGACTGTCCACAGAGGGGCTTAGGTTTGTTTGTCACCATTACAGTCTAGTTTGCGCAGCCCACCCTGCAGAAGCTTCTGGATGGATGTCACACCAGGATGCTGCGTGTGGCTCTGAACATCAACCAGGACGCTGATGTCACCATCACGCAGACATGAGCGTCCGAGGGTCTGAGCCTCCTACGTGTGAAATGGAGCTGTGGGAGCAAACCACAGACTGTATAAATAATGGACGTAGTATCTGTGACGTCACTCATCTGTTCCTGAGCGCTGTTTTGAAGCCAATTGAGCCATATTGGAAATGCTGAACTCAACCGAACTTTTGGCAAGCTAGTGTGAGGTAAAGAGGCGGGCTTTGAGCCTCCTAGCCAACAGCTACAGTGTTACAGCCTGTCAGTCAAGTCAGTCATGTCCTTAAATGGGCAAAACTCGTAATCTTGATATCTTCTGAACTGTCACGTTATAAAAAAATTCACCCCCAGTTCAATGTGGGCCAATAGAGAAATTAGCTCTTCAGACCAAAGCTGATTTTTGAACCAGGCTGTAAACATGTTTATTTCTGCTCTGAAGATTGTCTTCTTTGAATGGGGGTGTATGTGGTGTTTCTGCAGCCAGCCTCAAGAGGACACTTGATGAACTGCAGATTATAACACTTCCGCATGGGCTTCATATTTTGAGACCTTGGAGCAAACACATGAAGGCATCCTGCATTACCATACGTGGATGATCTCAGGAGAGACGCTGGTGCAGTGAGCCAAATGCATGGAGGATTGGAAAGACTGGAGAGTGCTGAATGTGCTGTTTCAACACAATAATGCTACATGGTATTTTGCAAAAAAAAAACTGGAGTGATGGCTTTAGGAGAAGTAAGTGAACGTCATCATCATGGAAGGACCCTCATGTTTCTGCAGGTGATTGCATGAGGTGTCTCCAAAATGCACTAACTTTTGTGATAACCAAAACATCCCTCTTCCATTCTCTCCTCCTCTGCTTCTGAAACACTCCTCCATGCCTTCATAACCTCCAGACTGGACGACTGCAGCAGCATCCTCTTTCATTTACTGGCCTCCAAAAACTACAAAATGTTCAGCTGCAGGTTACTCTCCCACTCCTGCTCCAGAGCTTACATCACACCCATCCTTCAGCACTTCCACTTGCTCCCTATAGAGCACAGAATCTCACCGCCTCAGATCCTCAGATGCCGACCTCCATTCCACCCATCACCAAGACCAAGCATAGCACCTTGGGGGACAGAGCCTTTGCCATCGCTGCCAAGACGCTCTGAACTCTTTCTCCCTCCAAACATCCTCAGCTCTGACTCTCTTCACTCGTTCAAAGATCAACTCAAACCTACCTCTTCAAAAAAGCTACAACACGTGATCTCTACTCCCTCTCTTCATAAGTCCTTCATAAGTCTTATCAATTATCATTATTAAAAAAGTAGAGGACTCACTTGAAGTACCTTTTTGTCATCTAAAAATTAAGCTGCCTCCTACACGCTGCTGCGACTAACATACCAGTATGACATGCAAATGAGGTGTTTCATTATGTACAGGTAAAAGATGGCGTCCCCCACGTAAAGCTTGTAACGCCTCAGTGTGCAGAGGTTCACCTTGCATGAAAGAAACACCTTGAAGGAAGAAGTACGCACCCATCACGATGCATTGAAATGCTCTCTCTGAGCCCTCGTCAATGAGCCATCACTCATTCATTATTTTCCGTCTCTACTCTCTTTAAATACATTTCAGATATCTCTTTAAATGTCGTGTTTAAAGTCCTTAAACTTTAACACACAGTGATTTCCTCTTTCATTAAACGCAGTGTACCTCTTTTCTCTCCATCGATCTTTAAATGCTTCAAATTCTTACTCACATAACGCCGACACTCACCTCACATTAAGCACTAATGCTGCAGCTGACTCATTTTATTATTACATCCAATAAATAAGGAGAATTTGTTTGCACATATACACACATACACATACGCACACGCACACGCACGCACACACACACACACACACACACACAAACACACACACACACACACACACACACACACACGTCCTGTTCAGTATTCTGCTCATGCCTGCAGTTAGGCAGCCAGAATATAGCATGCCTACCATCTTGCTGGCTGCTGTACTCGAAAGCTGTGTGCGTGTGTGTGCGTGTGTGTGTGTGTGTGTGTGTGTGTGTGTGTGTTAGTGTGTGTGTGTGTGTGTGTGTGTGTGTGTGTGTGTGTGTGTGTGTGTGTGTGTGTAACTAGTTCTGAACACACTTCCCTGAGCAACATGGTCAATTAAAGAGCCCGGCGTTTGTTTGGCTGCCAGAGGACGGGCTGTGAGGACGAGCAGCCGAGTGCTGGAGTCAGAGGAGGCGCAGAGGACTGTGTTTTTTCTCTTCACATAAAATACTCCTTTTCTTTATCTTGTGAACGCCAAGTGTCTTTTCCTTCACAGTGCATTCGCTCACACAGTCATGCAGATGAATTAAAAAGCTGAAGGTCCGATGCCTTGCTCGAGGGCGACTGCAGAGTTAAACACAGAGAAGGGAGGGATTAATCGTAGACGTCCTCAGTCATAACCCTGAGTTTCCACTCTTTAAACTGCTGCTGGTCATAACTGAGTGCTGACATTTGAAGTGTTAAGATCTGACACGTCAAAATAGCAAAATGTTGCCTTTAATGTTTGAAGCTTTGAGAGACTCCTGCTGTAAACGCCTCTATGTGGTTAGAGCAGAGACATCAGTCAGGTGGACCTGCCTCTCCTGATATGTCTCTGTATTAAGGCTATCACCCAGGTTAACCTAGTTGAGCTCTGACAGATGGACACACACACAGGCTGCACACACACATCACCAAACACTGACAGGAGATGTCAGACAAGAGAGACCCTGGAAAAAAAGTCATAATACATATGGTGCTGGTTTTAAAGGAGCGTTCCACCATTTAAACCGAGTCATGAGAGCAGCTCACATTTCAGCACCAGTGTTGAAATTAGAAGAATCACAAACACAGTAAGGCATGGTGGAAACCAGGCTGAAGGATCCGTGAGACAAACAGGTTTTACACCAAGCTGCAGTTTCTGCATGGTTTTTAAGGGATGAAGCAAATACAGAAAAACAAAACATGCCAGTTCCTCCACTTGAGGCCGGCTGCAGAAGCAGAAGAATCCCCATCAGGTCGCATGTTACAGCCAGTTTCAAGAAACATTCTTGGGTATGCAGCTCATTTATTTCTTTGTACACAAAGGTAGAAGTGTGTTTCTCAGCCCCGTTGATTGACAGCTGCTTTTGTTGTTGTTGTTTACCAGGAGGCGTCTTCGGTTGAGTCAGCATTCCCAGTAAGGCCTATGCCATCTTTGGGCTTTTTAATGCCTCTGCAGCGATAGGTGACGTCACTAACACAAGACTTCCTCCAGATCCATGTCCAGGCCGTCTCTGATCTGCTGTGGTCCGGATCTGTGCTCTTTCGTCCGTCAACACTCACTGGTTGCGTTTCAGGAACGCGGCACGGAGCAGGACCGCCCGGACAGCTGGAGTCATGTCACCGAGGTTTTCCCATGGTAATTACAGAATCAAGGATTCTCCTCCTCCTCCTCTCCTCATCCATGTTGTCTTTCTGGTCCTCTGAAAACCTCTGGCCTGTTGACTCCAGGCCTAGCTCCGCTAGTGTTTTACTCTGAAAATTAACCGGATGTTTCCATTTTGTTTTGGTGTCTGACTTCCTGTCCCGCTCCATCTGCTCTGTTGAGATTGATGCGTCGTGCTCCGGCATCCGGCAAAAATAGAAGCGTCTCTGATCTAGCTAAGGTCTGAGCCCTCCGGATCAGAGACGCAGCCCGAACGCAACGGAGCGGATCCAGTGAAAGTTAACACATTGACTAACTGGAACCTATCAGATCCGGAGCTGTGACGGATCGGAGACTTCCTGGACACAGATCTGGTGGAATTTGGCCGTTAGACTGTGCTTATGTTTATACAACGTGTTTTTTTTAACCGGGAGAGCAAAGTCAAGACCGAAAGACGCAGCTGGCTCATTCTAGCTGATCAGTGATGTGGCATGACTTCATCTTTAATAGTTGGGACAGGAAGAGGAACCAAACTTTTATTAATTCTTGGACTCTAGTGCGCAAACTTCACCAAGCAATTAAGTTGGGGTAAAGGTCACAGTTAGGTCTAAAATGACACAACCACCAAATCCTCAACTCCACTCTCAGATGTTTGTGGACTTATTCCTGGTGAGTGTTTATTCCTGTTCCACCATCAAATGCGTGCATGTCACGTGACTTAGACTTAACAACCCCAAATTACACACTTGATATGCTTAAGGTGTTTCACAAATAATGACAAGACAAGCCAGAAAAAATCTTAATTCAGTCAGGACCACTCTCAAAATAATATATAATTTACATGCATTAGGTTATCTGGTGGTATGGCTCCCTGCCCTTCCACCTGCATTCGTGGAGCACCAAAGCCTGAGGCACACCCCCCCCTCCTCACGTCTCAAAGTGGTTCATTTTTGTTGGGCCACAATAAATATTAGGTCTGTATTATTTAAGAGCACAACCATTGTTTTTTTTCTATTTCAAAACTACATAAAATATATTTAAATGTTCTGCTGAATTTAGAGCAGGTGAATTATTCAGTCAGTAAAGATGAAGTGAAAGGGTTGAAAGAGGACCTAACTCTGGACATATCTCTGTGTGTCTCTTCATGCTGTGTGTAAATGCTCCACCTCTCCGTCTCCTGATGCAGTATCTGGACTCTCCAATAAGTGGCACTCTTGTCAAAGCAGCCCTGAGACCTTCACACCGAAGCTGCACTCAGCGACACACACAGATAAGCTGTGATAAACTTTTTGGGGAAGCAGAGAAGAAGAGGATTGTGGGAGGCCATTCAGACTGTACAGTCCCCCTCCTGCAGCACGAGTTATGATCCCCCGCATTAAAAACTCTTTGATATATTCTTCCTCCGTAACCATTTCCTCTGAGTAATAACTCAGCTTTGGGGAGCACAGAGCTGCTATTGTGCACGGCAGATAAAAGCAGGCTCTACACTTCCTGTGTCTGCTCTGGAGACTGTCAGGGTGTGACACATTAAAGGGACTTATAGAAACAAAACTCTTCTTCGTCTGTAGAAAGCCTTAAACACCACAGAGACATGCTGAAGCTGTGTGATGTTTGATAATCTCTCCATCACCGTGGATCTGATGGAGGGAGCTGATCGCTGACAAAGTCCTGCTGTGTTGACACACATCACTGGGACTCAGCTCTGTAATCTATTATAAAACTTCACAATCTACTGAGGAGCTCAGAATAGCTCACGGAGGAGTGCTGCCGTGCAGCTGCAGCCTAAGCAGCATGACGGTCTGCAGAACGATTGTGTACATTATCTCTGAATCGCATGTCAACTCTGACATGTTAAAGGTTTGAGCTCCTCGGGTCTTAGGAATGGAGAAAGCTTGTACATGATGCAGAAGTGCAGACACATGTCAACCACGCCTAGAAAGGATATGATCTGACTGTTCATGTGCACACAGAGAGAGCTGCTTCAGGAGTGTGTATGGAAGTGATGAAGCCTCAAAGCATCATGAATCAAATTCTAAAGGCAGTGCAGGTTTATGACAAAGTGGTTCAATCCTTACAGAGCTAATAACATTTTCAACAATCAATGACTCAATCTTTATATTTATAGCACCAACTCATAACAAGTGTCATCTCCAGACATGTCACAAAGATCAGATCTAGACTCTACTCTTTGTTATATGTTCACAAAGACCCAACATCCATCCACCACCAGCAGAGCACTTTACTTCAAACAGGCAGAAACCTTGAGCAGGACCAGACTCATGGTGAACAGACATCTGCTGCAAGAAGTCGTCACTCTGTCACTTCTATCTTAATGACTCAGTGTCTGTTCCTTTGCACTGAGTTTCATCTTCACCTTTGCAGTCCCAAGGTGAAGAACAAAGAGGTCTTAAAACAGCTTTGTTCCTGCTGCTGTCACTGAGCTGAACAAGATGTTGTGATATAGGGAAATACTTTTTTATAAGCTTATTTATTAGCTTTAGTTATTTGGTTTTATTTATTAGCTTTGATTTCTTTGGTTTCATTTTTGGTTTTATTTACTTTTTTTATTTATTGGGTTTTATTCAAGAGCTTATTTATTTATTTATCTATCTATCTATCTATCTATCTATCTATCTATCTATCTATCTATCTATCTATCTATCTATCTATCTATCTATCTATCTATCTATCTATCTATCTATTTATTCATCTGAAATATATTTATTATGAATCTCATCTAATGATATTCTTCTTCTCTCATTTAAATTATGAGTGGAGGAGCCAGAGTATTTTATCTTAACTTATATGTCATGTATTAGTGTTTAATACTTTTAATATTTCTGGTTGTTTGTGTGGTTTCATGTTACTGTTGTTTTGGAATTGGAGGTTACTGTCAAGCGAACCTGAAGAGGTACTGCTTTGTCAACAGGGGGCGCCAAAAATGACACGATCTAATAGTTCCTCACAGGAGTGGATGGAGCTCGAGCAAGGCTCCAGGAAAACTGTTAAATAATAACTATATCTCTTTAAAAATGGAATCTGAAGAAGAACTTATAACTTATTTTGAGTCAGGTATATCTGGTCAGACTTTATAAGAGTCACATTCATGTGACAACGCCAGATAAGCTTCTTATTTTCAAGATATTATAAGCAAATAAAAGCCTGGGTAAAAGAAAAGTACAAAATATTAGCCAAAGTTACAAACAAAATGTACTTTTTCAGTCTTTTGTTTTCAGAATAATGTCATATCTTGTGAATGTGGCTTTTTTAGTCTAATGACATATCTATGATTAGAAATAAAGCTACGCTTTGAGTTTCTGTGTCCTTGGATCACCTGAGCCTTCAACTAAAACCTGCCATTTTTAAAACAGCGAGTTGGCGAGACCTGAGAATATAATAGAATATAATTACAGATGCCAATCATAAATGGCAGTAATATGATATATGATCACTTATTTCTCCACAAATTGAAATTCCTGCTGTGAAAAATGTCTATTGGTTTTCTCCGAGCTGTAACTGAATGAGAAGATTAACAAAACTCCAAAAACAAGGTCCAAGTCGTCATAAATCACAATTACCCGAGCCTCCTCGTTGACATGTTGGTGTACACACATTAACAAGCACACACACATTCATAGCATTAGCTGCCTGCAGCGAGCGGCACAATGCTTTCCACTCAATTACATATGTAAATTGCTGGTGTTCAGGTTTCCACGGGGAGAGAGGGACCTGAGTGAGAGCAGCTCACTGAGCCGTGGTCTGCTGGGAATAAAGACCGGCGGGAGCAAAGGAGCTCTGAGGACGCTGGCAGACTGATGAGGAGCTGATCGTCTACTGAGACCGAGTATCAAACCTCCATACTTCTTTGTTCTGATAGTTTTAAATACTATTGAGAACTTAAACTTGGAAATATCCAGCAGCTTTCATAAACTTCTGTTTCCTTTGTGTTTGATCAGTGCGTCAGGCCTCGCTTCTCTCAGACACGCCTCCAATGAAGTCAGAGGAGGACATCTCTCATGCATCTCTTTCAAACGTTATATCAGGACCAATCAGGCCTTAGAACAAACATCAGTCATCTGGATCCATCAAGATCTTTTCTTCCTGCCTGACTAAAACTTTGTCCTATCACAGAAGTGGCTGCAGTGATGCATGTATGGATGAGTTAAGTTTGTTTTTCATCATCGTGCTGCAGCAGCTTTGACAGAGTGACTATGAAAGAGAAATATTCGTAAAAAGAATGCTTAGAATCAAAAATGATCAGGCTTTCAGCAGCTTTCATGATATTCTGATAAAAATGTTTGAATGCTGTCCTCAAACACTCTGTGTTTCAATCAGAATCATTACTAACTCTGGATAAAGCAGCTTCACGAGTCGTTGTTGTTTGACTAACTATTGTTTCAGAGTAGGGATGGGCAATGGTTTTCAAATTTTCAAATATTCGTTCACTTTGTAAAAATCAAAGAGTTACTGCAAATATTTTCTCATTTTAAAAGTACAATTTTTCGTCCTTTTACAGGTGTCTGGTTGTAATACGGTATTCCCGCCAGACGGTGGCTACAGTGTGTCTTAAGGCTATTTGCAAACTGCACTACGTAACAGAAGAAGAAGAATGCTGACTGGATTTAAAAGCAAAAGAAGAAGAAAACATTTGCCACAGTCGCAGCAATTTTCTCCGATGCTGAATCACACAACTCTACACATGTATTTCCAGATACTGAGCATGGCTGTAAAATGTAAACACACGCCACGCTGCGTCACAGAAACACCAACATAACGATCGAGGCAGACGCTGTCAGTGCCCGCTACTAGCAGCACCTCATCCTGCTGCTGGTTAACGCAACTGCCACAATGAGACAGGTCTGTGTGTGTGGGGATTATTCGAATTATCGTCGAAAAGATGCCAATGATTATCGAATAGTATTTTGACTTGAAATGCCCATCCCTATTTCAGAGGTCTGCAGAAACCCACTGAATCTGCCTCTGTTGTATCATGAAGTATTGACAGAGATGTTTTTATATTTGCTGGGCTCAGACTTGAAAATGTCTCTGACTGTGCTGAGATAATTCTTCTGTTTCCAGAGCAGGCCCGCTTCTGTCGATATCCTCAAACGAGTCCAACTAAGGCTAGTATCAACAAATGTCACTGGATTAAGTTAATCCCTCGAACAAGTTGATTCACAATGAAAACAACGGAAATTGTCTCTGTCCTATTTTTTCCCTCTTGGTCAATAAAAAGAGATTTAAAGACTAAAATAAACGCCTGCACAGCCTGCAGCAGTGCAGCAGCTCCATGCTCGCCCTCACACTCACAGCGCTCTGAAGGTGAGGTGAGAAATGATACGTTTGGTTGAAACAGGGGATCGAGGAAGCAAACATGGGTGACAGGTTGCCCTGCGAGGTGTCGGGTACGCAGGGATGAGAGGTCTGAGAGGGTTTTCGTTCTCCCACTTCGGCTACAGCTCGAGTGCATTAGCCAGAGGAAGACTCCTGCATTATACATATTAGCTGTTGCACCTGTAACCATGTTGGAGGTGACTGCTAACACGCTCAGCTGTGAAAATCCTACATCTTGGCTGTGAATCAGAGGGAAACACACACACACACACACACACACACACACACACACACACACACACACACACACACACACACACACACACACACACACACACACACTGAACACACACACACTGAACACACACACAGGCTGTAAAGGGGGGTCAACTTTTACCATCGACCCTGAAGCAAAAGAGGATTAAATATTTAGCATGTTTTTGTGAATACATACACCTGCATGCAGAGACACCTGTGCACTCACAACTGAGAGAAAAAACACACAAAGCTTCCTCCTCTTCTTTGTGTAACGCTTATTTAGCTAAATTGTTTTATTTAATATTTTCCTTGATTGTCTGCATGATAGTAAACAAATTTTTCATTCCTGTATTTAAAGATGAGGGTGTATTTGCATGTTTTTTTCATGCCGGTCATGTTACAATTTGGAGGTATTTTGGTCTCTGAAAGATTTATAGGTACATCAAGTTTTGGAATTGCTCGACTAGATTGCATCAGCCGTCAGCCACGAAATAGGCTGTAATAGCTGCAAAGAAATCCTCAGGGCAGATGAAGCAAATCAAAGCATATCCAGTACTTGATTTTCCCGCTGACAGGCACAGATTGTTTTTCTAAGAGTGTGAAAACATGGCAGAAAGGTTCCCTGTAGAGACAGAGCTTTTTTTGTTTAAGATGAAGATGCTTTTTTTAACCACAAACATCTGTTACATCACTCGCTTCAAAGCAACCAGACACCATTGACAAAAATAGTCTCACCTCGCAGAAGGGGCAGCAGGTGCCCCCTTTAAAACATGATTGGCCACCATTGGAGTCACCCTAAACTCCTGAATCCCTGATTGTCTTTTTGCCTCTACAAATTTTAATTTTAAAGCTCCTGTGAGGAACCTTTGGTTTGTGTTGATATTGGCGCCCCCTGTGGACAAAGTTGTCCTCTACAGGCACAAGTTGTATTTTAACAGAAATCTCACCCTTTTGTCCATAATACCCCAACACATCACTTCCTGAGTCTGTTTCTGAAGCGTGCATCTGGCACCTTCCCTCCAGCAAAAATTTCAGGCATTAAAAATAAATAAAAAAAAGAATCCATCGTCTTGTTGATGGCCTTGTTTGCATTTTTAGGCCTTAGAGAGGCCAAAGAAGCTTTAAACACAAATCTTTTTAAATGCTTAAAGAATTCAGCTTAGACGACTTTGAAGTTAACTAGTACACAGCTTTCTTACTGATCTTCTGGCTGCATAAGATTCTTGATTTTGATTGGTCAAAACCCCCTGGCGACGGTTATTAACTTTCACTAACATGAGCAATGCCAGAGGCAAACTGATCACATGTCATGTCAAATCAATCCACAGAAAAGAGTTCAGACACATTTTGCTTCTGCTTGTTGACACCATAGACTGTAAGGTGAGGTAAAACTGTTAGCATCCATTAGCATCAAAACAATGTGGCTAAAACCATAGACTGTATAAGTAATGAACATAGTATCCGTGGCGTCACCCATCTGTTCCTGAGCGCTGTTTGAAGCCAATGGTTGGCGGAAGCCATATTGGAACTCAACCAAACTTAGTATGAGATAAAGAGGCGGGCTTTGAGCCTCCTAGCCAACAGCTATGTGTTCCCGCCTGTCAGTTAAGTCAGTCATGTCATTCAATGGGCATCTTCTGAACTGTTGCGTTATAAAAAAAATCACCCCCCGTACAGTGTGTGCTGATAGAGAAATTAGTTACTAAGACCTAAACCATTTTTTGAACCAGGCTGTAAACATGTTTATTATTGCTGTAAAGATTGTCTTCTTTGACAAATGGGTGTGTATGTGTTTTCCGGTGTTTCTGCAGCCAGCCTCAAGTGGACTCTAGATGAGCTGCAGTTTATTACACTTGGGCTATATTTTGGGACCGCAGGTTGCCGCCTGGCTGAAACATTAGTTTTGGTTAGCATGCTTAATCCGCAGGCTACGGACATTTTCATATTGGATCCTGTCCAGCAATATTATCAACGAGCGGAGCAGGTGAGAGAAACTTTAGGTTACCAATCACTACAAAGAAACTTAACCCATGAACGGTGGTGATGATAGCAGCAGGGTTCAAAGTTGTGACATTGCCTAGTTTATTTTTAAAGGTGTGTGAACCGCAGAGCTCAGAGAAGAAGGAGAGCTGAATGAGGACAGTTTCGTGTTCAATCCACCGCAACAGGCAGATAAGAATCCATCGCCATGGAACCTAACTGGTGAGGACTATTTTATGAAAACTGTGAACATAAATCATTTTAAATCAATAAAATCATCCTTAATCAATGTTATTTTACAACGTGTTTGTATCTTAAGTTAGAAGCCATAAGAATTATACACAGCAATAAAACTTCTGATTGATGTTTTTTGTTAGTGTGATGGTTCTTCAGAGAGTGATGTTATGCCTGTTAAGAGTTTAAAAAGGATCTTACCAACAATATAAGTCTCACTCAGGATAATTTCTGTGATCGTGTTAGACGCTAAGAATAATAATCCAGTCTGCTTTGAGGCCCTGAAAGACTACGTTGCAGCCGTTACAGCCTGTTGATGTAGCTTTAATCATTGAGTCCCTCATACATAGAGAACAGCAGCCATGTTTTAATACACAGCGATCCTCCTTGAGAGGGAAACAGAAAGAGACTGAGTATGTGTGTGTGTGTGTGGTAGAGTGAGAGTGACAGCAGAGACAGATACAATAAAGACTGGTGTGTGTGTGTGTGTGTGTGTGTGTGTGTGTGTGTGTGTGTGTGTGTGTGTGTGTGTGTGTATGTGTGTGTGTGTGTGTGTGTGTGTGTGTGTGTGTGTGTGTGTGTGTGAGTTAAACTGCATGTCCCAGATTCAGTGTGTTATCTGTGAGCTTCCTTCTCCATCTGAAGCCTCCCAAAGCACAGAGATTGTGACTGACAAGGACTTGGATACACTCCCCTCTCTCTTTGTGTCTATTTTCATTCATCCAAAGCTGCAACTTCTCCAACCAGCTGGTGAGCACATTTCAAACATATCTGTGCTTTTTAAAAAATACATGCAAATGAGGTGTGCTCTGGTTAACAGGGCTTACTCAAACACAAAGGTTTCAGAACATCAGACAAATAAAAGACATTGTGTTTTCTACCCTAAAAAGAAATGAGTAAACAATGCATTTTTAAGGCGGATTATTTTAGCCCTTATCGGAGTCTCAGGCCTTTCTGAAATCCTGCAAAATGCAAATGCTGCACTATGTTTGGGGATTTCTAACTAAAAGTGTTATCTCCGAGCCAAATATGCTCTTTCAGCTCTTCTGAACGGACCAGCTATCTAAATTCATCTATAATTGAGTGTGAAAGTTTATTGTAGAGGCTGGAAACAAACAAACTAACTAGCAGAAGAAGCAGGCCTTTTCTCACACTTTGATACATCATGGCAAGGAGCAGGCTCATATTTTGACTTATAGGCTAACTCCATGTGTCCAGGGAGAACCCGACTGTTGTTCCATGATGTGCTACGACAAAAGCTCTGTCAGCTTTGTGACGTGGTCGCTGACATCAGTCAGATTAGCTGCACCTGAATGCTTAGCTCGTAGGTGTTTGCTCAAAGTGATATTTTTATTTTGTTTGGCAAAAAGTGCAGACTTTTTCAATGTTCAATGACTGAACCTCCTGGAAGTTTTGTTATATATTTCTTTATTATTTAAGCTCTGTTTATTTGAATTTTTACATAATTTTGTACAGAAGATGAACTTAAACTATTCAGTCCAGGCTTTAAAAAAAAAAAGGAAACATCAAAAAAATAAATAACAAAATTGATATATCAGGGAGTAAAAAAATTGGAGACAGAGAAGAAAATTATATTATAAATCCAAGTCAAATTATATTATAATTATGTCAAATGACTTGAAAACAAAAATAAATGAGTAAATGAATTCATTAATTCATTAATTCATTAATTAAAAAAATGAAAATAGATAGGAAAGAGAAATAAAGAAATAATAATAATTAAGATAGAAAACAATTATTAAATTCATACAAAAATAAGAAGAAATTAATAAATAATATAGTTAAAAACAATAATTATAAAAAGGAAAAATCGACTTGTAGATTTTTAAAGTGACAGCGTTGTCATTATTTTAGACAGCCCTAAAATAAACTTTGGAACTTGATCATTCAGACAGTAACACGTTTAACATTCCAAAGGTAAGGTTAGCATGGAAGTGTTTGAATAAGTTTAGCAGCTTTAAATGTAATGTTTGATATTAGAAGTGTTCTGGTTTGCGTTACGGTATTTGATGACGTTTTATCTCTCTTTATAGACACAAATCTATATGCAGGAGGAGCAAACAATCTGTCTGGATCAAATATTAACACCTGAGTGGATGATCTAACATGAAAGTCTATCAGATAATTTCCGTAAATCAAGTACAATCGATCCAACTTCCGTTCAACGAGCATTTAAAAATACTGTATGTTCAAGGATAGCGGAAAGCTTTTGACTTTTGTAAGATTGGTAAATGATTTATGAAAACAAACACATTTTTAACAAAGTGTTGTTAAGATATTTTAAACCCTCTGCTTCAGTAAACGTGGTTTGTTTCTCCTTTTAAAACTCAGACACGAGCCCCTTTAGATCAATTTCTCCACATTTTCTTGTTTCCTTTTCCTGCCTGATGTTCTGTCTGCCTCAGCTGTCTCTCTTCCTCTCTGTGACACATCTCTCTCTCTTCATTGCTCCTCAGATATCTCCCCCCGACTGACTCTCTCTCTCTCTCTCTCTCTCTCTCTCTCTCTCTCTCTCTCTCTCTCTCTCTCTCTCTCTCTCTTCTCTCTCTCTCTCTCTCTCTGGCTGTCGATGATCGACGTTACGTCTAAGCTCTCCTTTAGAAGAAGGAGACAATGATCAAACCTGGGGAAAACTCTTTCTCCTTTTTTAATTACATTCCTCCGTCAGGTAGAGAAGAATGAGAGGGAGGAGAGGAAGAGAGGAACCTCTGAGCAATTATTCTGGACTTAATTACATAAAGTAAAAAAAAGAAGATACACCTTTCTGCCTGAAGCTGTGTGGGAAACAGCTTCCCCATATAGGACTGACTTTCCTCTGTTACTAATGGCTGCCATTCAGGTGTCAACTCCCCCACACACACCTCGTCCACACGGTGTGACATTATTAGCCTCCCTCTCCATGACAACTCTGCTCTTGTCGGGGTAAACACTGTTATAACATCTGAAAAGGAATTAAATATCTGACTTAAAAAGCATGTCTGACCTTACATGGGATTCAGATAAATTAATAAACGGTCTGCGTTAACACCTAACATTAGTAAAAAAAAAAAAACATTTTTAAAACCAGACTTCCAGGTCTCCAGTTGTGCTCCTGCTATGACAAGAAATGCACTTTAAATTGCATAAGCCATGAAACTGGAAGAAAGTTTGGACCAATCAGCTGCAATGTTTCATGCCGTGAGCAACTGCTCTGACTGTGCAGCATGTGGAGAGCACAGTGACAGAGCACACACACCAATATAGTACAGTGGGAGTGAGTCTGAGGGTGATGGATGGGTCAAACAAACACTAGCTTTCCCTCAGAAGACCGAGGTTAGAGTTCCTCATCTAGCAAAAGTCAAAACTGAGATTCAGACTGTCATCATGTCGGGTTTTACCTTTCTACTGACACAAATGTACTCTTAAGACAATCAAACCAACTGTTTAATGTAAAAAAAAATTGAGAGGGAGGAAAAAACAGACTTGGGGAGCCTTAAAACAGACACTGAAGATATCAGTCACTGCCTAGAATTAGAGACAAACAGTACTAAAGAGTACTCTAAGAGAGCCACCAAAGGGTACGTCAAAACAGCCTCAAAGAACGCCTTCAAACGGATTCCTCAGAACAGACACTAAAGAAGGAAGTGAAAAGGATGCTTATGGAAACTGTACCTTGAAACAGACAAAGAAGGGTTCTTTGAAAGGTTGTCTTAAGTAAATACGTATGGGTACTTTAAAACGGACAATGAAAGGTGCCTTTCCTTTATACTGCATTAAAGAGTGAAGGAAAAAAGGGTACCTTAAAACAGCTAACACAAAGTTCTTGCCTTAAACAGACACTTAAAGTTGTCTTATGACAGAGCTTTAATGAACACTTTATAACACTCATTAAAGGGAACCTAAGCATGGATATTAAAGATGGAACTGTAAAAAACACTTGAAGGTACTTTGAAACAGACAATGAAGGTTTCCTTTTAGCGAGTTGGAAGTGTGCCTTAATTAAAACAGACAATTAAAGGTACCTTATCTTTATATGGTATTTAAGTGTTGAAGGAAAAAGGGTACCTTAAAACAGCTGACACAAATTTCCTGTCTTTAACAGGCACTTAAAGATGCTGTCTTGTAATCGAGTGAAAGGGGACCCTCAAACAGCTAATAACGGGTGTTCTAAACAGATGCTTAAATGTGATAAGGGTTATCTGAAATAACGAACCATGAGGGTACCTTAAAACAGCTGATATAAAGTGCCTGCATAAAACAGACATTAAGTTGTCTCATAATAGTAATGACAGGTATCTTAGAAAAACCTCAAATAATGCATTAAAACTCACATGTAAGAGTACCTAAAAACAGACAAGAGGTACCTTTAAACTGAATCAAAGGCGCAAAGAAATAAACATGACACGGGTACCTTAAAACAGCTCAAACAGTCTTTTAACAGAGCTAAAGGGTACCTTAAAAGACTTTTAATGAACACTTGATAACTCACATATAAGGGAACCTCAACATGGGCAGTAAAGGTGGAACTCTAAGACACTTGAGGGCACTTTGAAATAAACCTTTAAGGTTTCCTTTTAGCATATAGGGAAGCAAACTTTAAATAGACAATGAAGGGTACTTTAATTCATCACTTAAGAACCCCTTAAAAAGACATTTCAGAGTACTTTTTAAAAAGACCCATTCGCGTCTGTTTTAACTGCATTAAATGGTGCATTGAAAAAATAAAATGGCACCTTGATACATGTAATAAAGATAGTAATATATTGACCCTATGTGTCTTAAATATGTTCATAGGGTACTTTAAGCTAGCTGCTAAAGACTGTTTTGTTTTGCACAAGAAGGCAGATACAGAGTACCTTAAAACAATGTCAAGGAAAACCTCACAGCACACCCTGAAGGGAACCTCAAAACACGCCTTAAATACACAACAAAGGTACCTTGAAAGAAGGGTGCCTTTAAACAAATACTAGAGCATTCTTTAGAACCAAGACTAAAGACTAAAGAGCTGGAGAGGACGCATTGAAAAAGACACTTCCTGTTTACTAGAAAGAGACACTAAGGTTGGTTTGAGAGAAAAGATGTGTTAAATCCGAGGTTACATGGTGGTGTGTGACGCAGGACTGAAATCTGCTGCAGCAGGTTGGTAGCTAAATGTTTGTGGTATGTGTTCAGATCAGGACTGGTACTTTTAGCCTTCACATTAAAAGTATGACAATAACTCATATTCCTTTCTTAAAAACTGCTCACCATGCTGGATGCTTTGGATGCTTTTTCGTTTCTCAGAACCTGAATTCTCTCAGTAAAAAGACTCTTTCCAGCCTTATCGGATTACAGTCCACACTCACTCAGAGCTAAAATACTGTAAATGATGTTCTGTGCACGTCCTATAACTGAGTGTGTCAGTTTCAGAGGAGGTCCTCTGTGAGACCTTCACATCACAAGAAAACACATAAAACTCAGGAACAACTGTTTTCACCTTCTTCATAACTCAGAGAAATCAATGTCCAGAAGTCTCCTGAGGCGCACGCAGCTAATTCTGTTTCTCTGTGTCATGTTCAGAGTCTTTAACAGGAAGATGGGATAAACGGGACTGACAGTGGGCTTTGGATTTGCCTCGGGAGCTTTCCTTCTCTCTGCACACCCAAAAGCATCCTGATCAGACACGTAAAGAACCTAGACGATCTCCACTTTTCATTCAGGATTCGTCTTTTTTGGTTCAGCCTTTCCTCCTGCAAGGCTGAGTGTTGCTACTAGAGGAAATGACTCAAATACAAATGCAGAAATAGATCTCAACAAGCTGCATTCTAGTTGTAGTTCAGCTGTCACTCATAGGAAGCTGCACTTTTGATGTGGACAGTCACTAAAAGGTCATAACGAGACCACATCAGCCTAGATTTGGGGTGCTGGATTAGCCCAGAGGTTAAGGTACAAGCTCTACAGATGGAGGTGGCAGTCTTCATCACAGCGATCCTGGTTCAGCCTTTCTTCCCCAAAAAACGCCTCAAAATAAAACTCAATAAGAAGAAGAAATCCCCCATGATTTGAGTATATCTTGGTCTGATTCTTCACGTTCCTTTCTCAACGTTGACTCACTTTCATCACTTCTTATTTAAAACGACCTCTATAAAGACATTTAAATCTATTTGGCTTGTCATCCAGGACTTATCCACATCCATACTAATTCTCGACCTGCTTTATTCCGCCCGTGCTCGCTGGGGCTGAAGGTTATCCCAGCATGCTTTGAGTGACAGGAGGGTTACACCCCGTCCATCACTAGTCCTGTCACATAAATACATAAACAGACAACCACAGCTTCTACCAGCCTCAGTCGGGAGTTTGATTCGACCTTCTTACTTCCAGCTGACTTTGCTTAAATCTGGTTTCACTGGCTCCTGTTTAAACCCAAAGCTACCAAAACAAACTCCCATCTCATTATGAGAACAACAAACTCCATCTCTGTCATAACTGAAATGATTTGGGACGCTGTGAGGGCTGAGATAAGATTGAGGAAGTGTACTCATTTCCCAGTTCTGCTTCTGATTTATCTGTAAATTTAAAACTTTGTGATTATCTTTGCAGGACATGAGTTATACTAATGATGGCTCAGAGACAATAAAAACGGACACCATATCTTTACGAAGCACTAAATTAGAAAATATGAAAAATACATATTTATAACTGCATTATCAAAACTTTGGGACAGATTTTCTCATTATTGTTTTAAAAACTGGAAACATGAGCATCCATTTAAAGCTGCTGTGCAAAACTTTCAGTCTGTGTTGTGTGTGGCACCCCCTGTGGACAGAGTGATACCTCTTGTGCATGTGTGAGTCGTGTTTTTAAGCCAAAAATCTCATCCTACTGTCTTTTAACCCTTTAATGAATGATGCATAACAATCTTTGCACAAATAAATGCAACTTTGGCATCAAATGGATGAATCAATTTGACTGACATCTACACCCAAAGAGGGGTTGAAATCATGACAGCTGACTAAATAAATAAATAGACCATCCTCATGTTTGATTTGGAGCTCATTTTGTATCATCAATATTGATATCAGTCTGTGTTTTAACCATTAAAATCACTCACTGGAGCTTTAAAGAACTAGTTGTAATATATTTGGTCTCCTTTTGGCTCTGTTTTGGCCTCCACCATCTCCTGAGCATCACATCTAGCTCAGTGCAGCTGCTTTGTGCTGCATCATGGTTGAAGCAGGTACCACATCATGTATTTTATTAAATTAATTTTTGTTAAAATGGATGCAGAGACAAAAAAGGGGGGGGGGGGGGGTGGAGTCTAAGAGATTGAGGGACAGCAGAGACAAAGAGATGACGTCAGCGAACAGAAGACTGACTGACACAATTAAAAGCTGCCAGGACCGTCTCATGTCACACACAAAGGCCTGCCAGCCCTGCCCCATCAGCTCCGCCTGGCAAAATTCAATTACCACTTATCAGCAGTGACAGGGAGCATCGCTCTGACTGGCATACATATCCCTTCTGCTGGACTCTGACACACACACACACGCGCACACAGAGCCACAGATTAAAGCAGGCCTGAAACACACAGGGAGTCCCAACACATCTCATTATACACCCACATGAGACCACTCTGTCATCCAACGACGTCTCCGGCTTGAAGAGTAAATCCTGTATTTTTAAACTTGGCCAGGTATTTTAAGTGTTGGGGTCTGAGCCACTAAAAGGTGAAAGGTTTGTGACGGCCTTGTGCAGAGTGTTCCAGGTTTTAGACAGGCCGTTACTGCTGCATCGTAAACGCACTCCTTCAAAGCACATTCAGTGAAAGCACCAATCTACTCGTTCAACAACCCAAAGTGAAAAGACTCCCTTTAAAGGTCGACATCTTTGTTGACCAGTAAGATGTTTTATAACCAGAAGCTGCCTTTAAAACACTCTGCTCATAGCGGCCAGACTCTAGGGAGAAAAAAGGTAGTTTAACCGAGTGGTGATTAATTCAGTCAGACATTGGTGATTGGATGTCTCATGTTTTCAGATCAGAATTAAGAATTGAGCCCAAGAAAAAAAGAAATTTTGCTTCCTTACAGAGCTCTAAAGCGTGCATTAGGCAGCCACACACTCGTCCTCTCTTCTCTAAACGGTGACTTTGCTCTTTGAAGTCTGTGTTCCTCTCTTTGTCTGATGTATCTGCAGTATGAGCCAGTCAGTAAGTGCTGTACCATAACTGTATCAACTCAAATATATCTTAACTACTTGAGCTTCTAATTTCTATTTTGCACCGTGAGGTCAATTATTGACTCCATGGAGAGCTCTCAGGATGAAGCGATCAGAGCTCTCAGCAGCTGAAGTGCATTTGTGTTCACCTGATGCCGTTTAACAAGCCTGGAAGTACAGAATGTGCTCGTAGCTTCAGATTCAATCATGGCTGAACCTGTCAGTCCCAGAAATGGACCCAAAACGGGCTCAAACAAAAACACGAGGGTGGATAATGATCTTAATTGCTGCAGAGAGGTTTGATAGTGTCTGCGTGGGAACAAAAACCCATTAGCTCCATGGTTTCACTACAGTGTGTTGGGGCACTTGTGAGGTGGAGATAATTGATTTGAACAGATATGGAGGATTTAATTGGCTGGCTGACTGTGTTTTGGGAAATTTGACGTGAAGTGTTTTTTCTTTAATAAGGACAAGGGACTTTTCTCTGCAGTGAGGGAATGTTTTCTGGTATTTGAGTCTTTTTCTGCAGGAAGTCGACACATGAGAGTGAAAGTGGTTCATTTGGCTGCTCAGGATGCAGACCCTCCTCCCTATTTGGATCTTTTATTACACATGTGCTCTCTGTGCAGGACTGAAGTGAGTGAGATGTCATTTAAAGGTGGTGTCATATTTATCATGCACCAAACTTCACATCTGTTTTGCTACTGTCAATACAATCCATTAAGTATTAAACATTATTTGATTATTTAACTATTTTTTGACCCACTATAACCACTGCAAGTTTTTATGTATTGCGCAATGTGTCAGATAAGGGATCATTTGTGGATAGCAGGTAGTTATGGGATGTTGTCGAAGGTTGAATCACACAGGAGCTAAAAAGTAACAGTCCAACAACTTTATGGAGCAGCCAAACAAAGAAGATCTAGACGTTTCAAATCAGTGAGATGAAAATTTAAAATCAACACCCTTTCTGAACAGCAGAGGGCACTATCTGTGTGTGATTTCTTTGAAATAAGGCATGGCGAAGATGTAGGAAGATGTAGGCGAAGATTGTACAGTTAGTGTTTCCATCACAAAGATGATGCATGGATGATATTCTTGTATTCTTATATTATCCATACAAGACTGCCATAAGCTATCAATGAACTAATGCATGTGTGTTGAGTAGTGTCTCCACACCTGCAGCCTGTTGTACCAGCTGTGCATAAGTTGTGTCCTATGTTAGGGAGTAAAGTCCTCACTAAACTACACGTTGAAACAAGTTAATTTGTAACTTAAGTTGTGTTGTTGTTTGGTTTCACCATAAGTTTCATCTTAACTAGTAGACCGTAATGTCCAAACTAACCACAACATTGTTGCGTTTACACTTCCAGCAGCCAATCAGAGGAAAGCACCAATTTTGATACAGGAGTTGTTATATTGTTATCTTTCATGCCCAATCATCTCGGAACTGACCAATAGCTGAAACCAACTTCTGTACTGTCACGGAACAACAACAAAAGGTATGTCAATCTTGATAAAGTGTCATAGTAAGGTGATAACTACAGCCTAAATCCTTAATCTGCAGTGTGTATAATAACAGTGACATTGAGGGGCAAAATGATCAACTACAACATACGTTAATATTCAGGAGTGCACATCTTGGTCATCATCCCGGATAACCCTCTGTATCTCCTCATCCTCCAATCCATCCCACCTTTCGAAACGATGGCAACAGGTATTCTACGGAGGACTTTACACCTACTAGGAGCTAAGTGTAAGAATTAAGTTGTAACTTACGCTAACGTTAGAACTGTCTCAGCTGGTGCAACGCCCAAAACGTTAGTACATTGACGACTCCATCTTAAATGAGAAATGGCGTTCAAACTAGGCTACTTTTTAACTTTCACACAGCTGGTGCAAGAGGCTGCTGTTCTGCATGTAACAGAGAGAGAGAGAGAAAGAGATGCAACGGACAACATACAACATACAACAATGTTATGTCTCCTCAGGGCCCCTGACTTCATCATTTCTTGCTGTCGATCATTCTTTGTCTGATTTAATTTCCGCCTTAAATCTGATGAAAGCCCCTTTTGCATCCTTTCAAAATAAAAGCAGGTTTGTTTACAAAACCTTAATGGCAGTAAAAGGCAAAATAAAAGCACCACAGTTTTATGAGGTTATTATCTCAACAGTCTGAGCATGAACAGGGATAAATACACCTTTTAAAAACTGGTAGAAATCGTATCAGACACAGCTTCGTTAATCTTATTGAGTTGAGCGTAGTTGAGTTTTTAGAGTCCTGGGTCTCCAAAGATAAGTCTGATTCAAACATCAGAACCAAACTTTCACAGTCACAATCAACAGAAGTTTCCTACAGTGAAAACCAAAAGTGTTATTATTTAAGTGAAATCACACAAACAGGATATTTAAATATCATCTTAATTTGGAAACACACCAAACAAAGACAGCTCTGATGGCCGTCATTAATCACTGGAGGAATAAAGTCTGGTGGAAACTGAGGGATGAATTTAAACGTGTGAGATGAAATGTACAGTAGACTGTGGATCAGTGGAGCGATGACGGCCCATCACACTGAATGCTTTCTATTTCTCTAACAATGATTTTCAATTAAAGACTGCAGCTTAGAGCTCACATCGCTTCACACACTTCGATTGTTTCTTCCTGGAGAGGCAGACGTCTAATGAAATTAAAAAGTGGATGAGAGGATGTTTTACTTTTTATAACTTCTGGAAAACGTCCCACACACTCTCATAATTTTAGAGACGTGTTTGTAAAGTCTCGGACAGGCTGAAAATTGGTTTGGTGAATAAGCAGGAGGAGAAAGTGAGGACCATAAAGAAGATTTAACACTCAGGTGATGTATTATAACTTATTAAATTGGATATCTGCTCCACGTTTGTTCACAGTTTATGGAGGGAGTGAAGCTTTGAGAGCAGAGTGAGCATCAAATATTCCATCCCAGGAAGGAAACATGTGATGAAGCCCGCTTTCTTTTCAAAACTACTCATTATTCAACTAAATGTAGCTCCTGGTGCCCGAGTGTCTGCTTCACTGGACATCAGGAGGAGCAAAGATGAGACCTGTTTTAACATCCAGCTGCTCAAAATACACATATCATCGCTGACTTAACATACTACTTAAAAAAAAGACTCAGACTTAACATATAAAACAGTATTTGCATATAAAACCTATTTACCATAAAATCTGGAATATACATTGCAGGCAAAGATGTGGAGTAACGTGAAGAACTGAATACTGGCACACTCTCTGACACCTGATGCCTTACAGCCAAATCCTGGATCCATGTCTGGTCTGTCTCCGGGTGCCCGACTCTACTCAACTTGACCCGGCTCTACTCGGTTTGTGTTGCGTTTCCACGGATGCGGTACCTTGAGTCAGATTCCAGGTTTTCGTACCTGCTCTGCTCTGGTTCCAAGCGAGCTGAGCTGATACTAAAAGGTGACGTCGACACACTGCCGGCCACTGATTGGTCAGAGAATATCGTCACCGAAGAGTCATGAGCACGACGCCCAACACTGGAATCAAACCCCACCATTAAAAAAGAATGAGATCAGTACTGTAAAATGTCTACACGCGAAGCCACAGACCTAGCAGCAAGTACACCATTGCCTCCATGTCCTCCATTGTTTGTGATTCTTGTCGTTGTCGAGTCGAGTCGAGTCGAGCCGAGTCAAGTAGGGCTGGAACCTGGTAGTGGAAAAGGGCCACTAGTCAATGTGTTAACTTCCACTGGATCCGCTCCATTGTGTTCCGGGATGTGTATCATATCCGGCAGGTCAGAGCCCTCCAGATCAGATACACAAGACTTCTATTTTTGCCGAATAATGGAGCACGATGCATCAATCTCAACAGAGCAGATGGAGCGGGTCAGGAAGTCAGGCACCAAAAGAAAATGAAAATGAAAACATCCGGTTAATTTTCAGAATAAAACACTCTGTGTTATCACCAGATCGTATTTCACTTAACTACAACAACAAACCGTCATGATGAGAGGAGCCAGGCCTGGAGTCAACAGGTCAGAGGTTTTCAGAGGATGATTAAGACAACATGGATGAGGAGAGGAAGAGGAGAATCCTTGATTCAGAAATTATCTCAGGGAAAACCTCGGTCACAGGATTCCAACTATCTGGAGGTCCCTAACCTGGACTGCAGTGAATCAGAGACGGACTGGACACGGATCTGGTGGAGGTCCCAGGTTATTCTAAGCAGTCACTGAGGCTAACATCATCACCTCACTGTCACATTAAGCATTCAGACAGTCAGACTTCATAACAAGAGGCAGGCACGTCCTTTAACGCTGAGGGGATATGACTCACTTTAAGGAACTCCTTTTATAGAAGCTGAGTGACATTATCATCCTCCGTGTCTAATTGACATCACACTGAACGACTTTTACTGAGCTATTTTCACTTTCCTCTCATTTCCTGTCAGCCGTGTTGCTAATTACGGCAGGAAGCTGCATCAGTCCATGACAAACTGTTACACGAGGCATTCTGACACCTATTACACTTTCAAAATACAATTCAAAGACCTCGATGTTACACAAGCGGTCTAATTACGGGGAGATGTGAAAGGAAGGTGATGGAGAAGAGAGGGTTTTTCATTTCTGACCGCTAATGGCTCACATTCAGACGATGGATGGGAGACCAAAGAGACGAGGCAGAGGATAAAAAATATAATGGGGGGGTGGAGATTTGAGAGGAAAGGAGCCGAGCAGGCGTTTAGAAAGGGATCACTTTATTTAAAAAGAAGCCATGAGACATCTCACACTGACAGGCTGACACTGAGTAAGAGATATGATGTGACCTGTGAGTGTAAAAGACATCATAAAGAGATGTACCACGCTTCAATCCTCATGATGTGTCTTAAAAATAGAGCTCCTTATTACAGTACAGGAGCCAATGACTAATACCACTATTATTTCTGCTGCTGCTTTGACTCCACTCCAGCAGCCTCTGTCAGAGAATACCTCACAGCTACCAAACGTAGCCATGATGAAATACCTGCTACACCAGGCGTTAAAGCAGGAACACATGTCAAACACTCCACTTTAGATCAAGACGGGAGCGTCAGAGCCGCCGGAAGCAGAGAGGTCTTTACAGACACACATCATCCTGTCTCTACAGTAAGGGGCTCCTCTCTCTCTCTCTCTCTGTGTGTGTGTGTGTGTGTGTGTGTGTGTGTGTGTGTGTGTGTGTGTGTGTGTGTGTGTGTGTGTGTGTGTGTGTTTCCACCAATCTGGTGACTCATCTGCATACTTGGATTACATATTTGGGATTCTGGATCAAATTAATTTCAGGGGATTTCCATCAGAATCTGCCTTCTTCTCCCAAAACCAGCAGAAACAGCTTCTCTGCAGTGTTTAGGGTGAGGCTGGATCAGTCTTTTAGTCTTTGTGAAAAACAAGGATACAGAATCTATAAACTGTAACCGTGCAGGTTGTTCAACAAACATGAACCCAAGCGCAAAGTTAAAGACTTCATCTAACGACAGAAGTCCGTCTGTCCGTGGTCAGACTCATGTCTCTGTGTATGATGTATGTAGAGAACACATCATAGGGCAGGGAGAGTCTGCAGAGGAGATTCAAGATATTGTTCCAAATATTAGCTGCTGAAATCCTCGGTCTCTACCTGGAGGAAGGTGATCATCAGGTGCTGAACATTCACACACTCTGCAGCTTTGTCTGTGATAAACTTCCTGTAGCTCTCTCATACCTGTTGAATCTGCATTACGGCATTGGGTGTTATTTTGGTGCTAATGCTAGCTGCTGCTTCATATTCCTTCGACACATCTTTATTTTGATGACGACTTTTCAGTTAATCTCAAAGATTAGTTGTGCTAAAACTGAAGCACTTTTCTCCTCCTCTCTGAATCCTTGCAGCACATTCTGCAAATTGCACTCATGGGTGCATCTCAAAGCTCTTAAGTTCCATCCTCGCATCGTTCACTCGCATCTTAGTCCCTCCTACCAGAGATGTAAGGAAATTAAATGAGAGGAAAGAGGAAATGAGGAGATTTCAGAGGTCCTTTCCTCTGGAGCGTCACGTGAAGCAACGTCAGTTTGTGATGACAGCTTTAACAGCTGTTAGTGTCTGCACACATGTTCACTGTAACATATCTGATAAATATAAACAGTAGCAGAGCTCTGTTGGTTTTTAATCTCAGCTCAACACACACTGACTGTTCAGAAGTATGTTTATGATCTGTTTCAGGTCACCCTTAGTGACTATTTTTAAGGTCGGTCTTTTTCTATTATTAAACTCAGCTGATGTTAAGTTTCAGAGAAGTCCGAGCCGCTGCAGCGTCCAATTAGTGAGAGGTATTTGTTAAGGGGGCTTGTCTGTCAGAGAAAAGACTTCCATAAAGTCTGCACTTGTGTTTCCTCGCTCATCGCTCCTCCGATCAGTCTCCTCGGTCCTCCGAGCAGGGTTAAGAGCTTTGGAACGCCACTTAATATGGCGGGTCAGTAACTACTTCTGGTTCGGCGGAGGATCAAGGACAAAGGAGACTGAAACTTTGAGATGCAGCCATGGCGTCCTCTGAAACATTAAAAAACATCCGCACCGGTGACCCCATCTTGTCTCATCATTTTGTTGTTGCAGCTGCTCTTCTTCCTTTTTGTGTGTTATGGTGGTTCACACACTGCCTTCTATTGTGTCAGGATGTTTGGGCCTGTTAATACGTCAATTAAAGCAGCTTTTATTGGTTGTTTTAATAAAAGTGTGCTATCGGAATAATAAATGATAACATTCATTTTATGAGTTTCATGGACATCATGCATCTCTAAGTAAAATAATCAGTTGATGTGAGAAGCCCCTCACTGCAGTGTGCAATTAGGGCAGAGCTCAACGTTCGGGGTATACTGACTCCGCCCATCTCAACATTCCACAACTCTGTCTTGTCAATGCAGGTAACGTAGTTGTGTCATGGCGACGTGCGACGATCAACAACGATGCTTTCAGAAAATTTCGACTTGCGATGTCTTGTCTGAAATGCTGACACTTTCCATTACTTAATGCCACTGCACTAGATGTATAGTTGTTTCCGCAAGGCAGCGAGTCAGCCAATAGGGGTACTTGGTTGACGTAGCACTGAAAGGATGGCAGGGTTCTCTCTCAGACGTTAAGATGATTGATGTATCATGTAGGAATAAAAGTAAAGTTGTGTTTAAAGGTAAAGCTCCAGAGCTGCAGCCACAGATGAGTCAGCTCTCATTTTATCAGCTGGGTGTTAGAACTTTAGTTAATTTAACTGGACACTATGCTCAGATTAACACGGGAGCAGCAGCTCTGCAGGGTGGACATTTTACAATAACAATATTTCCCTTTGGTTTTCATCTTCCTAGAGACAGAGCCACCCTGTGAATCCAGCTTATAAAGACTGAATGAAGCAGTCACATTTTGTCAATCAGCTGACAATAATTTTCATCCTGGACAAAGTTTTTTAATTGAGCGGAAATACTTTCTAAAAACAGAAAGTTTGAATTTAAACGCCGGTCTCTTTGGAGGCTGGTGGTCTCACCACTTTAAATAAAAGCCTCCTCTGTGTCCTCCTGTGCCAAGCAGGTCTCATCTCTCTTTGCTTTATCTCACTCGCTGACAAACATCCTTGACTGAAGACAATAAAATAGTGGAGGCATGAAATATCTCAAAGTCAAACAGCTGCTGCTTTGGAGACACTTTGATAAATATGCATCTTACATGTAACGTCTGAGACAAAGCTTCCGAGTCAGGTGGAGCTGGAGAAACTTATTGTAACCCATCATTAAAACTTTGCTCATCGTTTCTCCTCAGTGACCTCAACTTCAGCAGCTTGGATCAAATATCTGTGAGCACAAAACTTCACATGTGCTTTGACTCGAATGTGGTCGCCTCAAAACTTTCTCTCTCTCTCTCTCTTGATCTCTAACTACGGTCAGACAAAAGGCTCCACACACAGCTGCTGCCCTGACGTCTACACACACGAGACAGTCAGACAGAGAGAAGAGGAGGAGCTGAGAGTGGATGAGTCTGTGTTCAATCCGTGTGTTTGTTTAACTCTGATGAATACACTGAGCTCTTTCAGCACACTGAGGAAGACAGAGAGAGGAGAAGGTGAGACTCTTGAATGAGGTTGTTAGATCGAATGAGACTTTATACACTGACCTGTCTGAAACTTACACACACTGCGACCTCATTAAATGCATGAAAGAGTAATACAGTATGATTTAAACTGCAGACCATGAGGCGTGAAGAATGTGAAGGATTTTTGAAAACAGGTTGTAACATGTTCAAACATCATTATAACAACATTTTCAAAGTTTAGACTGAAAATTTCAACATGTACGCAAAATATCACATCAGTGCATCAAACTACTGCTGAGCTATTTCTTTAAAAAATAAACACACATGTAGAGATCTGTGAGACGTAACAGACTGACAGCTGTGGAGGACATGCAGAGTTTATGCCATTTTGTGTGTTTTAATACTTTTCATCATGATGTAACTGCTGCCTCTTTAAATTTAAATTTAAATTTAGACATCACACAGTCTTGAAGCAAACCTCATATTTCTTATCCCTGAGTCTGGTTTCTTGTTATGCTGCCATTACGTTTCTGTTTCATCAGAGTAACAGGCTGCAAAGCTGCAGCAGCTCTGCTGAATCTGCTCAGCTATAAACCATCTTAATAAAGTGTGTGTGTGTGTGTGTGTGTGTGTGTGTGTGTGTGTGTGTGTGTGTGTGTGTGTGTGTGTGTGTGTGTGTCTGTTGGATTCCTGGCAAGCTCCCACTGCTGCTGCTGTTAGGCTCCTTCTAACTGCTGCTGCTGGCAGGAAAACGTTGCTAATATTCATGCTTCTTGGATGAGAGTGTCAGATCTCTGACTGGTAGCATGTTGTACTGATAACCTATAAAACTCAGGCGAGTGCTGAAGTCAGGGGCCATAAATAAAGAGAGAATGGGCCTCGTATGAGCTCCAAAATGCTCTAAACTCTGTTGATTCCTTCTAAAGGATGCTTGTTACAGTCCTCCGCGGTTCTTTATTTTCCCACAGCTGCTCGTGTACACTCACATCTCTTTGTGAAATGCAATGCCATCTCTCTTTGGAAACAAACTGGATGATGAAGAGTGATTGGGGGTTCAGTTTGGACTGAAAATAGAGTGCAGCCTTGTTAAAGCTTCATGCATGGTTTAACAAACAGCCATTATAACGATTTGTACACAACACAAAGGCAAACTTTTATCATTTCATGAATCTGATTCAGGGGACACGTCGTATCGTTTGGCAGCTGAAGCTTCATCTCTGCACGTAAACATGACCTGCAGAAGCTGAGCGTGTTTCTGAGTGGATGCAGACACTTGAAAACACACGGAGAGAAGACAGAGACAAGGAGGGGGCTGGAGGTAAGCGTGACCTCTGCTCTTTAAAATGGAATCTCACTTTGTTTTCTCGCAGCTTCAGAAAACGCTTTTCAACACCATCTGTTTTTATTGACCCTTCATCCTTGAGTTTGATAACGCCACCCCATCTCTCCTCTCTATTTCTGTATTTCTCCTCCTCTCTGACAGATGGAATAATGAGGCAGCAGCTTCCTGCAGCAGCAGAGACATTACAGAGGACGGGCGAGACCCCCATTGAGAGCACCGGGTGGAAACTGTCTCTGCTTCACTTATTTTATTCCCTTCACAAGTGTCCGAGTGGGTGAGAGAGAATCTGACTCCTTCCTCGGCTCCTTCATTAGTAATCTGCTCATGTGTCGGCTCACAATGACATCAAAGCTCAACCAAAGGTAATAGCTGAACAGGGACTAATTTAAGTTTCAAACACAAAGTCCACAGTGTAATTTATTTTAATGAACAAAACAGTTCATGGTTTCTAAACAAGAGGAGCAGAGGATTGAGCGTTTTCCTGAGAGGGGGGGGGGGAAGTCTGAGAACAGTAAAAATACTTCAATCAAAGAGATCAAGACGCTGCTGGTGCTCTCAGACTCAATTAATATTAAATTACTCTGCATAGAAAATTACACTTTCATATTTCCTTTCAGAGTTCAGTGAAGAAGTTGACCCACATTACAAAAAAGGTGCTTTGGACCAATTTGCAATGGTTACTGCAAATTTCAGGCTCTTCTATAAACGTCTCCTATTTGTTTTTTTGTGTGTTACATTATAGTTATCAACACATTACCGTAACTCCACTACTGTTTAATGTAACTAGTCATTTGTCGAATTCAAAAATATTGTTACAATTACAGAAATTTAAAAGGCCCAGTCACTCTATTATACAATTTAGAAATATTTGTTTTCATTTTTAAATACTATAAACAAAGCCACAAGAAGCCATTTGTAACGTGGCCCGAGTTATGTGATTTTAAAAAGTTATGGATGGTTAAATCTCAAAAGCAACAAAGTTCATAGAAATAAGTCCAAGGGTCAAGACTGTCCCATTCCCCCTCTGCCTGTTGACACTGTGGTCAAAATGTTAATTTCAATTACTAGAATAGAATGAAACGTAATGGAACTGAACAGATTGATGCATGATAGAACAGAATGGAACAGATCAAAGCAGAATAGAATGGAATGGAACAGGTCAAAGCAGAATAGATTAGAATGGAACAGATCAAAGCAGAATAGAATGGAGTGGAACAGATCAAAGCAGAGAAGAATGGAGTGGAACAGATCAAAGCAGAGTAGAACAGAACAGATCAAAGCAGAATAGATTAGAATGGAACAGATCAAAGCAGAATAGAATGGAGTGGAACAGATCAAAGCAGAGAAGAACAGAACAGATCAAAGCAGAATAGAATGGAGTGGAACAGATCAAAGCAGAATAGAATGTTTCTGATGGATCAAATCCAAATAACAGCTGTGACTAATTCAAGACAGAAAAAGCAACCCCAGAGACAACCTGATCACGTCATATTAAAAGTATTACATCTCGTTCCCCCTCTGACTGTTGACACTGTGGTGAAATGTTAGTGTGGTCTCAGGCTGGTTTTGAGAGTGGGGAAATAATGACAGTTAGTGGGCACAGATGTGAGAGCAGCCTGTTAAATTTATAATCACCCAGTATCTGATGGACTCTCCTGTGACTAACCTAACCAGACTCATCTCTTTGGATTTATCATAATATCTCAAATCAAACTATGTTTAATGAGATCCACGTCTGACTGAATCCATCCCCCTGAACTTTCTATAATTGTTTGTTTTTGTTGATCAACTTCAGGCGAACTTTCTATTTTCTTTTCCTCCTCTGAGGGAGGGGGGGGGGGGGGGGGGGGGGGGGGGGGGTCTCTTTGTGTTGTGACTCCTGAGGTTTCTAACAACTCTTTTATGCTGAAGTATTTTGTTTTTCAAACTCTAGTTGATATGTTGCTGTGATGAATATTAGGCCTGACAAACGGAGTAAACACAGCGTCTCTTGATAGGAGAGCACTGTGCTTTTATTTTGCATTACAGCGATTGACTACCTCAATGTCCTTGGATGAAAAACAGATGCAAACAAGTTGTATTATTGTGGTGCTATAGCACACATAAACACACACAGACATGCCACAGCACAGTCACAAAGCCATACTCACACCCAAAGCCTGCAGGATCTGAATTATAATACAGTGTGTAAAATATTCTCTGCATTCAGCCTCTCAATGCTCTGCAAACAAAAAAACTGCTGCTCTGGCTGACTTTGTGTATTAGCAGGTTGATAAATGGTCCTGTGTGCAGTGCCACACATCCAGGCGTGGGCTGACACGGTGTAAAGCCTTCAGCGCCCCGCCACAGTAAACAGTTGTTAGTGGATTACTGGGAATCAATGCAACGAGCGGGTACAAACCCCCGGCTCCACACGGGAGGGAAATCTGCAGCGCTGCTTTACCTGCATGCATTAGCTCTATAAGAAGACAACAGCAAAAAACGCAGACAGGCACTTTTAGTTCCAACTAACAGGCCATTTGTTCACATTTAACAAGGATGACAGTTAAATTAGCGTTTCCCACTCGCTCATGTCTGTCTCGAGCTCTTCTGCAAGTAAAGGGAGAACATTTGAAAACTGGAAACCCTGGAACGAGCTCTTTCTGGAAGGCAGCACGAGTAACATTCATTTCCTTTCATGTATTCTGCCTGTAATTACATTTAGCATCTGCCATTATAAATCAGAGCTGTCCTCGCCCTGAAGTCCAGCATCCACTGCATACTTATTACCGGACTGTACTTACAGTCACGGCTGGATGGGAGAGGAGAGAGGTTTGTTGCTCTAACTTGTGAAGGCTGCTGCTCTAGAGTATTTCTGTAGTCATTAAAAACACTCAAAGGTCAAAAGTCAGCTTTCAGTTTTACATATAAATGTACTTTTGAAGACGCTCTTATCCAAAGGAACTTGTTATCAGCATATTTAACCAAAGCGCCAACCTATGGTGAGGAATAATGGAGCAACACTGAAGAGCCAAAAAAGGCCGGTCCTCAAATGTCCACTTGAGGCTATTTTTAAAGGCTTGGGAATTCCCATTAGGTCCCATTATAACATGTTTATTCATACAGCAGAATGAAACATCTTTACAGCCTCCTAAAAGGAACATTTTCTATTCTTGAGTTAATTTCCTTTGCAGAGCTAACAGTACATTAATGACCTGCAGAGCATGAGGTGCACCACAAAGCAGAATACAAAAGGAGCACAGCATTTATTGATTGGTGCTTGACAATGCAGCCATATTGTTTCTTCCACATGTTTATTGATGCACGCTCTTTGTGGAGGTCTTCTTCTTTAGATTTATTATGAACTGGCTGTACGCTATGAGTGTGACACAATCAGAAATGTCAGAAAATCAAGTAAATTACAGATTTTGGTCCCCGGGTAACACTTACCTGTGAGAATAGTGCTTTATCATGCTTTTTTGGTGCCTTGGTTAAAAGAGATATGCCTGCAGCAGTTACAGTCTGTTTTCTGCTGAGGCCGCCTCTGGATCAGCTCTAAAACCTTTTTTACTGATCAATAGGGCACAAGTTTACAAGTACCAAAACTCCTGTTTTTCCCTTTGCGTCGAGGATGTCCTATCCAGCAGAGCAAAACCAGGAAGAAGAATCTAGTTGGAGCTTGTTCTGGTTTGTAAGATGAGTCACTGTCGTTCACGGAGGCACACGAGCTCTGGGAGAGTTGGGATACTCAGCAAGATACAAGTCCTCTCAATGCTATAAAGAAATATCTCTACGATTTGTTGAAGTTGGTCTGCAGCGATGGAGGCAGCTGATATAATACTGCAGACATGTGATCAGCTGATCTATGAGAACTGAAGCTGCTCAGGAGGTCTGTGATGCAGAAACAACTGCTCTGACTGAACACTTGAAACTCTTTAATTTGTCCTCTTCTCTGTTGCTTTCAGACGTTCTGTTCAAAGTGACTGCCTTTATAAAGGTGAAACTCTGTTCATCAGCCAATGAAAGGAATCCATTTAAATGTTTACTTTGCTCACAGCTTTGTCATCCTGAAAGGAAGAGGATCTGTTGAATAGGTTTTACCTGCTGTGTTTGAACAGAGACCATGAAACAGATTCATGTGGATAATGGATCATATTGTTCTGTGCATGCTGTCTTTGAACTGTGTGTGCCGTGCAGGTAAAGTATGAGCGTAATGCAAACAGACTGCAGCAGCTTGTTATAGGAAATGTTCATAACAGCCGCCTCTCTGCCTTATGGTGCTCTCTCTCTCTCTCCCTCCTACCTGCACCTGTCCTCCTGGATTTCAGCAGAGACTCTTGAAGGTCTTGTTTAGTTGATGCTGCTCCAGAAACTGGAGTGAAGTTACCTCAAGTCACAGAGAGAGTCTCTTTTACTTGAGTTTATTTCAAAGTTGAGTCAGACCTCGCTGCAGGCTGACAGATCCTGAGAGCTGGACGTGTTCTCATCATGAGCTGCTTTCATCAGGAATAAAACATAAACACTGCTGTTCTCTTAAATCTGGAGCCTTCCTGTGTGTGACACATCTGGTCTTAGACAGTCTAACCCCTGTATCTATGGGCTGTAATCATTGCATAGCTTGCTTCTCTAATTGGGCTTCTCCTATCTTTTGCTCTACTTCAGTAATGGAGCCCGATATTAGCCATCCCCCTCTCTGTGGTAAAGTATCAAACCCATCAGTAGCACTAATCAGTACCATTATTTATACAGTCCATGGTTTTACTGTGCCCCCCCCCCCCCCCCCCCCCCCCCCCCAAAGTTTCAGACAGTGACGTTTCTGAGAAACAGCCACATTGCAACTAACAAACTGATATCCACAATGTAGTTAAATGCATCATTAGTTTCTGACTCTTAAGATTGAAGAGGGCGTCAGACTTTTGTCTTTTCAAAGTATTTCAAAGTTTACTTTTTGGGTTAGCATTAGCATTAGCTTCAGGGCACATTGGGTTTTATATAAAAGACTCGGAGGGATAGAGGATGCTCTCTACATGTTGGGGAAATCTTCTGACTTCAGATATTCTCTCTCCCTCTCTCTCTCTCTCTCTCCCTCTGTGCGTGTGTGTGTCTCTCTCTGTGTTTGTGTGTGTGTGCGGCTCCCTCGCTGGTAGGAGTCTCCTTTGTTTACCCTCCCAGGCATGTCATAAAGCGGAGCCGAGCCGAGTAAATAAGCTGAGGGATGAGGGTGAAGAGTCGCAGAGTGCCACTCGTTTAATCAGTCTGATGTTACAATCAGACTCATTTCCTCTCTCCTTCTCTCTCTATCACCCTCTCTTTGTCATCTTCCAGTTTTTAAAACCCTCTCTCTTCAATCCTTCAGGTGAAACCGGTCTGAATATTTTCATCCACATCTCATATTTTCTCTCCTATTCTTCATTTCCTGCCCTCTCCTCTCGCCCTTTTCTTTTATTATGAGCTGTCTCCTCTCCTTTCCTCTTTATAAAATGTCTTCCTCTTATTTTTTGTCGACCTCATCTTCCTCTTTCTATCCCTCCTATCCTTCACCCTTCACCGCCCTCCTCCCTCCCTCATAATACCTCCTTTCCTTTTTAATCCTGTTGAAGCGTGTGTCATTGCTCCGGTGGGATCCATAAGGGGACGGGGCCTGTGTGATCAGGCTAATGATAATTAAATGGACCCATCATCAAACAGTCATTACGGCAGATTGGCCTTTCTGCTCTTACTCAAATCTGGAGCTGACACTGAGCACCTGTCGCTGATTCAAACAGAGACCAGAGAGGAGAGCTCGCCCTGCACCCTGTGAGTCCACTTTCTTCCTCATGAAGCTCTGAAGCAGATCTGAGGAGATGTGTCAATACCAAACGCGGGCAGAGTTCTAAAACTTTGAGGTAAGCAAGTGTTGAATTAGTCCAAGGATGAGACCACTGGTCTAAGTGACACACACGGGGCGGCAGTAGCTCAGTCCATAGGGACTTGTCTTTGGAACCAGTATGGATGAAGTTTGGCAAGTGGAGAGGTGCTGGTCCATTTGCCTGGGCACTGCTGAGGTACTCAGGCAAATGGACCACCCAACTGCTCGGGTGGTGCTGGTTGATGGCAGCCTCCTCAATCTGACATCTTTCCTAAATGCACGTCCATAGCATGTTTGTGTATATATATCAAACTATGTGTGTGAAGTATGATCAAAAAGAAAATGTGTGAAAAACTGAATTTCCCCCATGGGGATTAATAAAGAACGTTTACCTTACCTTTATGAGTATTAAACAAGAGTGCCACAAGATTTGCTCAAATCAGGACGTCACCTATCGGTGAATCTCCTCAAAGAACATAAATATAACACCGGACACGGATCCGCTGGAATTTGGCCATAAGAGCCTGAACATGAGCATGATACCTCGTCTTTAACTGATCTTCATGTGACAGCAGCTGAGCGACCAGTCAGATATCTTTCGTCACTTCAGATCAGAAAAGTCATTCAATGATTCTGACTCTGTTTCAGGATCAGCTCAGGGCGAGACTCAGAGGAGTGTATTTAGACAACTGACTGATAGATTTCAAACTGTGACATGTTTTAGACCAGATGCAGAGGATAGACCAGATAGCCTGACTGCACACAAGGTGACTTCTCCTTCTGCTGGAGGCATGCAGAGATACTGAGCAACCACGTTTCATGTCTTCATGTCATAATCATGTATGTGAAGAAAACAGTGAGATACTGTAAAGTGAATAGACCCTGAGGAGAGCTGGTTAAATTGGAAAGACTCCTCACTTCATGCTAACAGTATGAAAAGGAGTCACAGTTAGTCTGTGAGCCCGAGCTCAGGGCAAACAAATACTCTCCGCACACTTTCATGGATTACTACACATATGTGTGGATCCTGTGCCGTAAATAACTGTGCATGTATTCACAGATTAGTATGCATATTTGCATCTCTATGTATGCTTTATCTTAGTATGCATGTGTAAATCTGTGTACAAATCCATGCATGTATTTGTGGATCTGTTGATGCATATACACAAAGTCTTCTCTGCCAGGAGCTCTGTAAGTTTAAGAGTCTCAAACTTACCAAATGACAGAATAAAGATGTTTACAATAAATTAGATTAGTTAGCAGCAAAAGCAGCTCAGAGTTTACAGGAAAGCTTATGAAGACGCTCTGTTTTATTATATCGTAGGCAAATACAGGGGATTGAATTTGTCCTAATGAATAATGTGACAATCTGCAGATTAAAGCACCCAAACAAAGGAGGGACCGATGAAAATAAGAAGTTTAAATGTTTGTGTGTGTGTGAGTGAGTCAGAGCTGTGAACTCATTTGCATAAAACAGCGTCATGTGACCTCGGTGCAGGAGATTGTGTTTTATATATTATTATATAATATATATATATAATATTTCCCTCCTCGGTCTCAGGATTACTTTCTTTTCTTTCAGTCTGTCGTCTTCTGCTTTCTCCTTCAACACCTCGTCCCCTCCTCGCCCTTTTTCCTCCCTCATTATACTCCCTCAACCCTCCTCCTCCTCCCCCGGCTCTTTTTCACTGTGATTTGGACTGCAGATTAATAGACACCCATGTTTTAATAAAGTCAGCTATGACCTCCTGCAGCCCCCTCCTCCTCCTCCTCTTCCTCCTGAACCCCAAGGCTTATTGCAGGAGTGACGTGTGGAGATGAGATGAGGTTTGAGGAGAGGAGGGAGAGGGTGGAGGGTGTCGTTGTCAATGTGGAGAAATGTGACGGCTGCGTAATCCTACATTTATGAAGAAGTGGAGGCAGCTGAGGAGGAGGAGGAGAGAGAGAGAGAGAGGGAGGAAGGGGGCGATCAAAGGTGAGGAGAGAGAAAAACAGACAGATACACGGAGAGAGAACAATATGTGGCTACGACAGCGTATCTGTGTCAGGGTCAGTTCTCATTACAGAGGGATGCCAAGCCCAGACTGTGTGTGTGTGTGTGTGTGTGTGTGTGTGTGTGTGTGTGTGTGTGTGTGTATGTGTGTGTGTGTGTTTGTGTGTGTGTGTGTGTGTGTGTGTGTGTGTGTGTGTGTGTGTGTGTGTGTGTGTGTGTGTGTGTGTGTGTGTGTGTGTGTGTGTGTGCGCAACAGTGCATCATGGGAATAACTTGCAGACAGCCTCAACAATGGAATCAGATGAGAAAATAGGAGCAGTGGAGGGATTTATGAGGAGGCAGAGAAGTGCATTAAGGGTGCACACACACACACACACACACACACACACACACACACACACACACACACACACACACACACACAAACACACCTCACATGAACCCACAGCATCATGCACAAAGCGTCCATTCATTACTGTAATTAGCAAACCAACGATTTCCAATAAGGTGAGCGGATCATTTCCTCCTATCTGACCGCACTTCCCCGCACGCCGGCTCATAAAGCCACACAAACCGATACAGACTGAGACACATGAAATCAAACATTACACACTCTGAGGTCCAAAATGTCCTCTAAAAGGAGTCAGATGGTTTGGGTTTGATCTGGCGTCCTCATCACAGGCACGCCAGTCAGAAACTGTTACCACCTCTATAACCTCATGCAGTGAACTTGATTTTAGGGCCTCCTACTTCCTGCATGTGCACCTCACAGCAGGAGGTCGTCAGAGGTGCTCTCATCAGGGGCTAGGGATACTGATTTTGCAGATATCAATGATTGATGATATTTTGCATCCTCAAAACGTGTCTGAAATAAAAAAAAATAACTCAAAAGATCTTATTGTAGAAGCTCACTCTTGATTTTTTCAGAAGAACAAGTCTTATTTATTAACTTCAGCTTAATCCTTAAAGTTAACACACCAGAGTAATGTAAGCTTTAACATGAGAGTCAGTTTGTAATTTGAGTTAATGTTAAAATATGCTTGTTTTTTTATTTATACAGTTAACTATTTAAAAGTTTGCTTAAGTTATTATTTGTGTTTTTGTGATGTTAGAATAATTTCTACAGCATCTTGTAGTTAGGACCAAAACATGTTGAACGTACTTCTGTGGTTCTCTTTGCATTTCCCTGGAGCTCGGTCATCCTAGCCTGTCATTGGTTGGTTCTATCACATGTGATTGAGTGACTATTAAGCGTTGTTGTTATGTTGATCCAGTGTGGCTACAGTAAAGTGCTCTTGAGAAAGTTATCCGTCTCCATCATGCTGTTTCCTATTGATAGAGTGACCCAACCACCACACATCCAACCCTCACGTTACAGTAACGTGGAACAAGCAGAGCGAGTATTGAGATCAGGATTTATTTTGTCAAACGTTGCCAAAGTTTGCTGAGTGTGTGTTAGCTTTTTTGGGTACCTCAGCTGGTCGACCACTGACTCCTGAAGCATTTCATATTTTTCATATTCATAAGTATGACTCACAGATGGTGAAACATGTTAGTTATCAAGCTGTCTTTAACAACAACATCTCCCTGACATAGTCTGTGGACCCGTGTCCTTTGGAAACCACGCCACCTCCATGTAAGTGAGGATGATCCCCGTCTAGCAATTAAATCTAGCGACGTGGAGTCCAAGGCTTATGGCGTTGTTTGTCCTCTTATTTTTTACTTCAGCCGTTCAGGCGGCTACGCTCACTTAGCTTGTTGTGATCCCTGCATGTGTTCTCAGTGTGCATGCACAGCAGTCTGTCCAACTAGGCTCAATGATTACCAGTGAGTGTGTGCTGACTGTTTTTTGCATAACGAGTGACATCCTGGAGATTGTCATTTTGCACGTCTTTAAAACAAAATTAAGATATTATCGTAGGTGTTGTATATCATAATGCATAATCATATATAATGCTAGTTCTCAAACCTCAGAACACTTACTTACTGTTGAGTTGCTGGTGGGAGCTGCAGGTACGATCCATGAGGAGTGACGGTGACTGTTTAAAGCTGCAACACACACTTGAGGTGAGCATGAGTCAAACTCGGAGTAACTTTTCCTCGCTAGTTTAAAAGTTGCTCCAAAAATAAATTATTCCCTGTCCAGTGTGCCTTTAAGCACGCCTCATCTCCACCCAAACTCACACACCTGAACAACCCTGCAGAAATCCAACACAGCAATAAACTGTCAAGTTGCTCTGTTGCATCAAGAAGAGTGTAAAGAGTGAGAGGGGAGGTGGATCAACAGCATTTGGGTAATTACCCTCATTGCCAGTAGGGGGAGACAAAGGTTCCAGGTGTCACCTTGAGTAAAAGAAGAAGATTTAGATATCAGGCCTAATGGTCTGGAGTCCCACCTGCATTCCATTACACCTTAAGTGATGGATTACACTGATTGTCATAAATCTGATGTCAGCAAGGGGTGAGGATGGGGCATGACTCACTCAACAGGATTACAGGGGTAATCCCTCTGATGTCAGGACCTCTTAAAAATACCCAACATGCATTAAGGCGTCGTAAGAAGAGAGATAATGTAGCTGAAACTGTAAGACCAAAACTACCAACTGATCAGGAGACGATCTATTTTTTTATTGGATGGTGACCAAACTCCTAGCAGCTCAGACACACTGACGTCACTCTGAGGTTTTACTGGCTGTTTTCAGATCAGGAAATCCTTCACAGATCTACATCTGGATGTGTGGAAGGCTTCCTCTCCGAGTGCAGTTAAAGGCCATCACTGAGACGTGTGTGTGTTTCTGTGCATGTATCAAAACCTCACTGTGATTGTGTTTCTGATATTTGACAGAACTACTGGAAGACATGATTCATGAATTAGCTGATTCTCGTTGATTTACATGTCGACGTCTCCTGTCTCTCTCACCCTGGTGTTACTTTTCTCATGAAGCATTTATTCCTCAATTCCTGAATCTAAAATCCTCAGGCCGGCAGAGTCATCCTCCTTTTCCCTCCACCCGCTCTCCTTCACCCTCCTTCAACCCCCAGATCTCTCTCTGTAAATAGGAATTCCAAAACACATCTGCACTGATCCCATCGTCAAGGCAGCGTAAGCTTATCATTAAGCCAGGCCCATCTCTGACATGATAGTCGGCCCCCGCTGACGCCCATTCTGCAGCCACACTGCTGTTTGTGCTGCAGCCTGGTTATAAATAAACAGAGCACAGCAGGGGGGGCACACTCAAACAAACACTCGCCCATGTCTGGAAGCTGTAAACACCTTGACAGTTGCTTAAAAACTCAGAGGACAAAAGTGCATTAGCATAAACACACGTATTGACTAACCACAGCCTGCCAAACCACACACACACACATTCTTGTACAGCACACACACACTGGGGAAATGATAGTGATCAAAGCCGGCATCCCACTGAGAGTTTCCCAAAATGTGCGTCAAGATGGCAAAGAGCTCCTCCCTCCTCTGATTGCCATGAGCTCCCTAATGACAGCCCCTCTCTTTAGAGTTCCCCCCGACGTTATGAATACCACACACCCTCCCCCCGCCCGCTCTCCCATCATCCTTTTGTTGAGGAAAATGACTGTCAGGATATTAAAGATGGAAACTGTGCTCTAAACAGCAGCAGACGGGAGGGGAGGGTCCCTGCAAGGGGGCTGTAGAGGGCAGAGGGGCGTCTGAGAGGGAGAAGAATCCTTCTGGGTTTATTTGGGGGCTGCTGCTCTGAATAATGTATCGCGGTGGGAGAGGAGTGCAGGAATGTATCCTCAGCTGATGAAAAATCTAAAGGCACTCAGACGGAGGGGGGCGCAGGGGGGATGAGGAGCGAGGGGGAAAACAAGCATGGGGCTCTGATGGAGAGATGAAGGGCACATAAGAAAGAGAAGTGTTTGTTTATGCCGGCTAAAGCCTCCATGAATAAAAGAATATGATGCTTTCAAAAGTAAACAAAGAGTCCAGGATGCAAACGAGTCTCAGGTCTGTGAGAGAGCTGCCGTCAGTCATGAGCTTTGATTGTTGTCCAAGCGTTTTAATTTAATGCAAATGAATAAGTGTATAAATAAATAGCATTTAAAGTTGAAAGGTTAAAAGTCCCCCCCCCCCCCCCCCCCCCTCAATAACCCTTATTGTGTTATGTGAATAGATTACATCTCTTTGTCTCATTAGCACATGCTCAGAAAGCACAAAATAAGGTCAAAATGCAGAGCACATCATATTTTTGATGCATCTTCGAGATCTATAATTTGAAAAGCCTGCAGCCCCTTTCACACGTGCACCACAGGTCTGAAGATTCCCTGCCAGTATCCATGTGTGAATGTTAACAGCTGAATTCTTGACCCAACTTTATTCAGACTTCTTTCCTGACTAGTCACCTCATTAAATGTCCTCTTAAAGTCAAGATGTGTGAACACACCGCAGTAATCTGGAACATAAACTGCAAAGGTTGGTGGAGAGCTGACTTTAAACACTTAATACTCGCTTCAGTCATCTTTATAGTGCTTCTTACTTTGATTCTGTTTGCTGGAAACTTCCTAACCCATGGGGCAGAGAGGAAATCACAGAAACATCACAATCATTGAATACTCCTCCTAACCATAGACTGTATAAATAACGGATGTAGAATCCGTGACGTCACCCATCTGTTCTAAAGCCCTGTTTTGAAGCCAATGGTCAGCGGGAGCCTTATTGGAAATGCTGAACTCAACCTAACTGCTGTCGAGCTAGTGTGAGGTAAAGAGGTGGGCCATGAGCCTCCTCACCAACGGCTACAGCCTGTCAATCAAGTCAGCTTGTGCCTTTCATAATGGAAAACTTGTAATCTTAATATCTTCGAAATGGCCGTGTTATGAAAAAATTCACCCCCGTACAGTGTGTGCCAATCATGAAATTGGCTATCTAGACTACACTCGTTTTTTGTACCAGGCTGTAAACATGTTTATTTCTGCTGTAAAGATCGGCTTTTTTGAATTGGTGTGTATGTGGTTTCCAGTACTTCCGGGACCAGCCTCAAGTGGATCCTGGATGAACTGCAGCTTTTAACACTTCCGCATTGGCTTCAATTCTCGTAGCCGGAGGTCGCTGCTTGCTCCTAACATCTCCCCCACTGCTTGAACCAAACGTAATAATCTGAGTTGTGAGAGCGTGTCTGACAGAGATGTTTGTTCTTGAAAATCCAGCTTTAAAAACAATATCCAGATATAGTCAGGAGTTCATGTGTGAAAGGAGAATGTGACTTTGTAATAGCACTGAGAACGCAGTCAGCTGGAGATGTCTCAGTGGTTCAGGTGCAGCAACAGACTCAGAGGTTCGACTTGAAACTAAAATAAGCTGAAGCATCAAATTTATCATCTGAATCTGATTCAGTTGATTAATTCCTCCTCTGTTAACGCTCTGACTCTCAGTATTCTCCTGCCATCAATACAAGAAAGAGACATGAGAGTAATGTAGGGTTGTGTCACACGTTCATTTATAATACACAGACTTATTTACTGACTGCAGCAGCATGATGTATGAGAGCAAATCTGTCTGTGCGATTACATATTGATCCTGATACACCAACATCTCTGCAGTCCAGCTCTTAATGCCGTCGTCTCTGTTTGATCGAGCTATTGGACGTAATTCCATTTAACGCTGAGTGCCTGCAGCATCGTGTGACTTAACCAGGTATCAACACCTGAGAACACACAGTCCGCCACGGAGAACAGATCCCTCATACATAGCTGAGGCTGCAGAGACTGGTTGGTTCTGTTCTGACTCACCTCTCTATTTACGCGGTAGGATGAGGAATGTCTTTCACAGCTGTGCATCTGTGAAGCACTTTGAACCTTTACTAAGAAATACAAGCTATAAATACAGTAATTAAACTAAGGAGATCATCACGGTGCAGCAGGAAGTAGGAGGATGCTGCAGAGGCTCAACTACAGCATGCCAAAAAGGACAAAATAGCATGCAATTAAAATATAATGCTTTGATTTTGGACCGCAACAACACTGCCAATATTGCATCACAGCAGCAGGTCCATTTACAACACACAAGATGAGATATAAAGATATACACTGTATAGAAAACAACACACTCAGAGGCCGTCATCATACTCTGTATCTGGGATTCAGCTCCACGTTCAGAGTGCTTCAGTCTGACCTTATTACACGAGGGACCCTCTACCTCAGGTTTGATGGTGATGGTTTAGAGCACGGTTAGTGTGTTGTCAGCCACAGCATGTTTTATTTTGAAGGACACCATGAGTCACAGAAGGGAAAAACAAGACTTTGGTCTGACACCGTGTATTAATTAAAATGAGACAGTTCTTAACTAGACTTGTGTGTTTTCTTTTTAACCTTGACATGTCTCGACTACAAACTTGTCCTAGACTGTCGGACAACAGGAGGTATGGTCGTCCTGTCACTTCAGGTAGGACGACTACGCCTCAATAAATCAGCTGACAGATGTCACAACAACATCACGTGACTCCTCTGAGGAAGGCTGCAGGAAGTTTGTGGTAGAAACATGCCATGGTAAAAAGGTAAACACTGGGGCGCTGGTGGCCTCGCGGTCTAACATGGGACTTTCCACCAGATTCGTGTCCAGTCCGTCTCCGATCCACTGCGGTCCGGCTCTCTGCTCTCTCGTCCGTCAACACTTGCAGGTTGCGTTTTCGGAACGCTCTGTTGAGATTGATGCGTCGTGCTCCTGCATCCAACAGAAATAGAAGTCTTGTGTATCTGATCCGGAGGGCTCTGACCTGCTGGATCAGAGATGCAACTGGAACGCAATGGAGTGGATCCAGCGGAAGTTAACACATTGACTAGAATAGAAACCTATCAGATCCGGTGCTGTGACGGATCGGAGATGGACCGGACACGGATCTGGTGGAATTTGGCCGTAAGCGTGCTCCACATACAGAGGTCACAGTCCTCATCGCGGAGGTTGCTGGTTCAACTCCCAGCTGTGACCATTAGCTGCATTTCTTCCCTCACTCGCTGCGTCCCACATTTCCTCTCTCTCTCTAGCTGTCTTATCAAAAATGGGCAAAATAACCACAAAACAAAACTTAAAAAAAAAAATCCACTGGTCTATTTACAAGAATTGATCTTACTGCCACAAATTATCTCCATTAGTGGAGAAAATAAATGAATGCTGATAGCCGTACGAAACAGGTGAAGAAAACTGCAAAACACAAATACCTGATGGTTTAAAGATGATAGGAAACAAAACTTATGTGTGCAAAATGTTTTATTTTTAAGTGTCAGAGGGTTTGATAAAGACTCCAGATTCAACAATAAGAATCTTGTGGGAACATTCAAATGTCTGAGATCTGCAGGGTTAACTCCTCAAGGTGGGGAAGCCAGATCCAGGTGTAAAATTTAAATCAAACAAGGTTCCCCTTTAAATATGTGTGTTGCTGATATCTGTGAATGTTTGCAGCACAGTCGCTGAAATATGAAGCAGAGTTATTCTCAGTGTTGTGACATTAAAACAGAGACGCAGTGACAAATCGATGTAAACAGAGCAGGTGTCATTTAATCTCACGTTTGCATTCAGGGAAAGCGTCTCTGTGTGTACGAGCAGGTGTGTGTGTGTGTGTTAATCTATGACTCATCGGCATGCGTGTCCAACATGCTTTTGTTCCTCACAGCAGGATAATTTGAGGATAATTTGGATTAGCATATAATCACACAAACCATGTCATTTACCTCACATCTGCCTCTAAAACACATAAACGTGTTTGTCATGTTCCCCCAATGTTTGTCTTCATCTCTTTAAAACCCTTTGAATGAACCGAGGCAGAGGATTTCTCAATAAATGAATCAAAAAGTCAAACTGAGCGAGTGTTTTTAAGTCATCTAAGATGAAAATGCCCCATTACACTTGAATACACTTGTGATTATGAGTGATTGTGGACTTGTGCTGTGTTGAAATGTTGTTCGTGAATCTTTTTAATTGCAGTATTTTGATTTTTTTTTTTACATTTTTCATAATATTTGCACTGCACTTATGGAAGGCCAGCAACCAATACAATTCCACCTATATTGAAATTTTCCAATTACACCTGTCTTTTATGCAAAGAGGTGAGTGGAGAAAAGAAGTGAGTGGAGAAAAGAACCTCATGACAGAAATAATCTGTATACATGTTTATTTACTGCAGAGCTATCCTTTAATTAATCAATCCATATGGACACCTGCGACCTGCAAATGTATCCAACAATGCAATCTACAGTTGGTTTGCAGAAAAATCAGTGCAAAAATCATGTAGTCTTACAATGCTACTAAACTCAACAGTTTCTATACAAACAGTCTGAGAAGTCAGTAACATGGTGACTTTATGACGGTCACATCAGCACCACGGACAGCTCTACACGTTAAACAGCCACGACAACAGAGACAGCTCAGAGAGTGTTACTCCTAACACGACTCTTACTCCACATCATTGTTTATGATTCACACCCACAGACTATTGTAACCATCTCACATCTGAATCACACTGTGTGTTTTTCATACTGTGTATGTTTTTAATAACCTCGTGCAATTTTTATCAGAGCAATAACTTCCCTTACTACCTATTCATAAGATAGAAATGTACATAGTGTGTATATATCTGTAGTATTTCTTATATTTTATTTATTTTATTTTATTTTAATTTGTTTTATTTTTACCTTTATCGTTTCAGTTATTATTATTATTATTATTATTATTATTATTATTATTATTATTATTATTATTATTATTATTATTATTATTATATCTTTAACTATGTAAGTATAATTGTTGTATTCCCCTGTCCCGTGTTGTAGCTGCTGGAACAAAATAATTTCCCCCAATGGGAATTCAATAAAGAATCTTATCTTATCTTACATCTTCAAATAAGCATGAATATGTCCTCTACCAAAATAATAAAGGCAATCATTTCCAACCAAATAAGAAATATATAATAATGAAAATAGTAATGCTGATTTCTCCTGACATCTATAACGCCTGGTGTTTATTTCTGCACCCAGAAACTGTTGCTCTGTAACACTTTTGACAAGTAGTCCAAGGTGTACTATTGACATACTGTATATGTCATTGTAATATATTGTACAGTATCCGCTCCCAACCAAGATCTTTCCCAGTTACAGCTTACTTTTAACACTATTCAACAAAATTTGTCGATTCAAAAGATGTCTCAAATGCAGAGAAAGATATAGTCATGCTTTCCAAATGCAAACTCTGAACCAAGCTGCATTAAATCTCAACATGTTAGCATACAGAAACTGAGTGTGAATCATGTTATTCTCTCTTATACACCTCATATTTAACAGCTGGTAAAAAGATTAAAACATCATCTGCAGTTAACTTCCACCAGGCTTTGTTATCCTAAACTGAACCACACAGAGCTCATTTTAATCTCAGACTGTTTCATCTCTTTTGTTCTGCGTGCAAACATCAGAAAAGTGGCTTAATGAATCAAACATAACTAACCTTTCCACAGATACAGTCTTCATCATGTCACAGGTGATCTAATTGTCTCTTTACAGACTGTTTAAGTAACATTCCTGCAGTGACTCACACTCATAACGTCCTCTCTGGTGACACACAGCTGCTCCTTGTGATAGTCCTTACATCAGAGGCTCCCATGGACCTCAGAATAAACCCACACACCGGTTTTTTAAAGCCTGACACCTCGTCAGGGTGCACCACTGTTTCATCTCACCAGTGTTGACGTGATCTGCTCTGCAGAAGCAGCAGTTTCATCACATTTGTCTCACTGATCCTCACATGTCGCCCACTTTGTTTTTACACCCTCTTTTATCTGCATGATGCATGTCTGATGATGCAACACGGGTGACGTGTTGCTCTGGAGTCCCTTACATTGGAAGAGCTTCAGAAACACTGAGCTGGAACAAAGTGACAACGGCAGGAATCAAACAACAACAACAACAAATGCATGATTGATGCCCATGCTTTCACACTCCACACGTCCAGGAGTCAGACAGACGCAGACGAGGACCTTCAAAGAGGAGCAGGGACAATTACAGCTTTTGTCTACATGGTCTGGAGGTTTGACGAGGGAGATGGCTGGTTTTAGTTTTAGACCCCTAACAAAAAGTTCAATCTCTGGGAGGATCCTTTCTGTTTCTGTTGTTGGGGAAAGAAGCACTTCAGGTGGACACACTGTGATCAAACTTATCCATTCTCAGGGGTTATGTTGCAGCTATTACAGCCTGTAATGCTGGTTGATGGCTGAGGGAACATCTGGCCTGTGGTTATCGAGGTAACATCTGGGTTAACTTCAGTGCTAAGAAGGTGGTTCACTCTTTACCAGGTAGGCCACCTTGTTAACTCATGATGAACGTGCTCTGGAGCAGTTTATATTTGGGATTTACATCAGTGTGTGGAAAACTCCATCTACTGATCAATCCATTGTCTTGATGGTGAAGCTCTTTTTGAGGGGAACAGGGATCTAATGTGTAGGATCCCTGTGTGCACGTTAGGGTGGGAATAACAAAGAAAGTGGGGTGAGAAAAGATGTCACAATTGTTCTTGCTCACTTTGATGTAAGTGGAAATGTGTCTTCATGGAGTAATGCTGCCTTCAAATTAAACTCATGAAGTCGAATGGTGAAGTTGTGCGAATTAGTGGCTTGGCATTCAAGTGGTAACACCATTACAACGGCTACATGGAGGCCAAAAGTTCAATCATTGTCCTCCTCCGCTTTAGAAATGGTAATGCTAATATTACAATTATTATATATGTGCTGAAATGCCGTGCTGAGGAACAACAGACTTCTCTTGGTCCTGTACGTGGCTAACGTTAATCAAATCACGGTTTGCTCTCGCTAACGTTAGCTTTCTTCGCTCCTGTAACAACAGACCCTATCAGTTGCATAATAACTTCATGTATTTGCATAAAAATGTTGACTTACGAAGTCATGAATAGGATGAGAGGGGGGGCGTTCATAAGGCCATTTCTGGCTAACACGGTAAACACGGCCCCAATTGAAGGGACTATAATATCACAAGTAAATCTCAGAATGCTCAGAGCCACTTAGCAGCACGTTTCAGCAGGTACCACTTTTCTTAAGAACATCCTGCTTCCACCAAACCACAGATTAAATCAGAAACTGCTTCCTCTTCCTTCCGCTGTTGACTCCAGCCGACAGCTCTGTGCATGTCACAGTGTTTAATTCTGATTAACTGCCTGATGGATGTGCACACAGGTCCTAATGGCATCACTTCATTTAGCCTCCATGAGCCGAGTGAAGTACTCAGATTCATTTTAATCAGGTTAAGATATATTGGACGTGTAAACATAACGATAGACTCACAGAGCTGCTAACATGTCTGCAGACTCGTGGTTGTGACACAGCGTGCTTAATGTAGAACAATAAGTAGTTTAAGTATTGATCGCCATCAGCTGAAGAATAGCTTTGTTTTTGTGCTGCTGTTTTTTGAAGCTCATTAGAAAACATTCACAGGATCCCTCAGCGTGAAAGCAGTGAGAGGAAAAATGGTATTTGTATTTTTCTTATTAAAAGGTAATTACACCGACGTCTCCTCTGCCTCGGAGAAGAAAAGCCTCTCTCTTACAGTGACTCAGCTTTTCTTAGATTTGTTTTCACATTCTGTTCCTCTCTGTTCCTTCTCTCTCCTCCAACATAATTGCACTAATTCTCTGCTGAATCTCAGTGCTGGTGTGAAATTTGTTGGCTATTGATTACTGTGGTAACAGGTCACAGCGACGGGGAGCTGCTGAGATTGGATTAAAAAACAACAAGCATCGATCAGGGGCTAAGCAGCCGCTCTGTTCAGAGGAGGGTTAGCAGAGAGCAAACAAGACCTGAGCAAGAGCATAACTCTGGTTAGCTTCTCTTATGCATACGAAAACCTGATCAAACAACAAATACATCAAATAAATGAGGTGACAGAGGGTAAAAGATGTAGGAGTTTCTGATCAGACTGATCTCACGCCTTGCTCTTTAAATATAAAACCTTGTCAGTGACTTAAGTGTTCAAACATGAGAACCTTGATTCCCCTGAATTGTAATTTCTTGATGCTTTCCTTCAGCTTTTTGTGTTGATGTTCCTTTGACACAAGGGGATGAAGCATGAGGAGTAAAACCTGCACCTGATGGGTCTGACAAATTTTGGACTCTGCGGAAGATTTTTTAATGCTTTCGTAAACTTTATTAGTCATGCTTCGTACTTCTGTAAGTCATTACATCTCATTACCCGGCTCTCTTCCTGATCTTCCAGTTGTGTAAGATCACCTACAAAGCCCTTTATAATCCAGTTCCCTCCTACCTCAACAACCTTCTGCAACCATACAATCCCACCCGCTACCTCCGTTCCACCAATGCCAACCTCCTCACTCCTCTCACCAAACCCAAGCACCGAACCTGGGGGGACAGGGCTTTCTCTGTCGCTGCCTCACCCTCTAGAACTCTCTCCCCCTACACCTCAGACTCGCTCCCTCACTCACCAACTTCAAATCCAGACTCAAAACCCACCTATTTAGAAAGGCTTTTAACCTATAAGTTGATTTCTTGTTTTGTTTGTTTGTTTGTTTGTTTGTGCTTTGTTTTGCTTTTCTTTCCTTTGCTTATCTATTGTATAATTATAAATTTTTGTAAAGTGTCTTAGAGAAATTTTTAAAGCACTTTTATAAATAAGACATATTATTATTATTATTATTATTATTATTATTATTATTATTATTATTATTATTATTATTATTATTATTATTATTATTATTATTATGCTTGATTCTGATAGGTCCAAACCCAATGACTACGGTTATTAACTTTCACTAGCAAGAGCAACACCAGAGGCAAACTGATCACACGTCATGTCAAATCAATCCGCGGAAAAGGGTTCCGGCACATTTTGCTTCTGCTTGTTGACACCATATATGCTGTCTGTATGGTAGACTGTATGGTGAGGTAAAACTGTTAGTTTCCATTAGCATCAAAACAATGTGGCTAGAATATTAGCTTTGGTTAGCATGCTAAATCAGCAGGCTACAGACATTTTCATATTGTATCCTATCCAGCAATATTAGCATTGAGCGGAGCAGGTGAGAAAAACTTTAGGTTAGTGATCTAGAAAGTGATCTCTACAAAGAAACTTAAACCATGAGCGATTGATCATCAACAGAAAGTAGTCCGTCCCATTTCCCCTCTGCCTGTTAAAACTGTGGTAAAAAAGGTGTTTTATCTTAATCCTACTGAGCAGTTTGATAATCAAGCTGTAACCATTACTCCTGTGTAAATTATTTTTGCACAATCAAAGATTTTAAATGCATCATAGCAAGCCTTATTTTGAAAGTCTAACTACACATTTCCTGTTTATCATTGCTTACTGTACCTTTAACCTGAGCCCTGCAGGTCGTAACATGTCTTGATTTCTGAGCCTTTCAAACTCTTCAAAATGTCCTCAGCCTTAGTAAAAGCATGCAGAGTACTGGATGACTTCATATTCAGGGTTTGATTTATTTTAATCTAGTAATGAAAATCAACCCGAACTTGCAAACCTTCAACTTCTGACAGTATAAAAATATCTTGCTCTCTCCACATTTGCTTTAAAGTGAAAAAACAAACGACTGATCAGCCGCTGGAGGCTGCTTTCTGCAAAGACGTCAATATTTGTTGTTTTAAGAGCTCCAGTAAAGTGCTTATAAACTGTTGTTTTCCTGGTGAGCAGGGTCTCAGCAGCGAAGGCTGTTAACACGCTGAGCAGTCCTACAGAAAGCTTTATGATTCATAAACCGCCCAGCTGCTTCAGAGCTCTGTCTCCAGTCCTGCTGGGCCGCTCAGCGTCCGGCTAATTTCAAAATGTTTCTGTCCGGCACTTATCACAACGAGGAGCTGTCAGACGCTCTGCAAAGACTCTTCTCAAACATCTCACCTGCTATTTCTGTGACAAACAGAGGCAGAGTTTCCACTCAGAGACAAACACACTTGGAACAATCCTTTGGCTCTTTAAAGAAACTTTCTGTTGAGAGAGCAGATTTATCCTCGTGTGGGAAAACTACCACAGAGCACCTCTCCATGTTAGAAACAAATTGCCCACTGGGCCGATAAGGGAGTCGCAGCAACCACTCGCCTCGACAAGGATTTGATATAACAACCGTCCCTTTCTCTTGTGTCTCTCTGAGTGTAGCAGAGTGTTCAAGGACGATGATGGTGAATCACCGGCTTGTTCTGCTCTGGTGATGTGGTGAGGACAGAGAGGCGTCACAGAAGGACACTGAAAAGAAAGAAGGATAACGGTGGTGGAGGTGAGGAGGGGGGGCTTTCTTCTCCACTGACTATATGTGCCATTTTAAAGCACAAACACACACTGAGCCCCGGAAGCTGGACCCACCACTGTTCTGTGTGAATGCTGCAGGGATATCCTGCTAAAGACCCAGAACATTACAAAACAAGAAGGGGGACAAACACCAAGGGAATCCAAGGGTGTGTGAGAATCTCAAACTGAGAACTTATAAGTTTAAAAGAGAAGAAAGAGAGAGAGAGCATTTGAGGACAACAACCTCCTGCTACAAGCAGAAAGTATGAAATCAATTATCTATTACTCATTCTGTTAGTCAATGTGCTTATGTTGAGTGGGCTCACCGCCTCAAATTCGAGAAATAAATAGGCACATTAGTCAAAATGAGAGGAGAGCACAAACAGCTAGAAACCTGCATTTATCAAATGATTGTTTCATTTCAAAAGTTTTCTTATTTTGAAGGATAACATATTCACTGCGTATGACTTCAACTCTTTAGCTCTTTATTAGATTAATTGGATTTAAGATAAAGGACAGACTTGTTATAAACTGCTTCATTTTGGTGTTTCTTTGATAGAAGCTGCTCCATACCTCCACATAGCACTGTTCATGGCTGCCAGCATGCACACACCAACAATCACATTGATTGTTGGTTTGTTGTTGTTAACCTCCACCTGCTTTGTGGTCTTACCAGCAGGGAGCAAAATTAAATGGGGAAGGGCAGCAGTGGAGGAGAAATGAAGTGTGGGATTGACGGACGGATGGACTGAAGGAAGGATGAAGAGAGGGAAGGATTACCAGCTAAGCGTACAATCACCTGCTGGGGATGTAATTGGAGGGGAGGAAAAAGCTCGGCCTTTAGCCTGCTGCCAGTCAGTCTACATCCACTCTGTCTGCTCTGCTTCTAACCCTCATCACCTCATTCTGAGGGGGAGGGTAAAAGTTCAGACCGGCGGAGGCCAAAATATCAAACTGCATTGACACAACAAGCACACCTTCAGGAAAATATCCGCCGTATATGTTTGTCTGAGCCGGCAGAGGACACTGACACACCTTTGGAAACCACAGATGAGTTAGCAGAGCTTATACAGAGATATAATCAGGGGCATAGCCATCGTTTCAGAAGTGAGGGGGACTATTTGTTAGGGTTGTTAAGGTTTCAACTGTTCTTTTTCTTTTAAGGTTTTTGGCTATTTTTGGCCATTTTTTGCCTTTAGTGATAGGACAGCTGAAGAGAGATGGGAAACATGGGGAGTAGAGAGCAGAGAAAGACATGCAGCAAAGCTCATAGCCAATATCAAACCAGCAGGTGCTGCGTCAAGGACTATATCCTCTGTTTATGGGGTGCGATTAAAAGAGAATCTCATTTTAAACCCCTGATACTGACAGATTGTTAGAATAATTGTCTACTCTGTATATAGGATTATCATACTGTCTAAATCATACTGTTTAATCATACTGTTTTTCATTATATTGTTATAATCATACTGTCTTTATCATACTGTCTGAAATGTCTTTAAAAAGGGAAGTTCATTTGCAGTTGAAAAGGGAGAGTTTCATTTATAATAAAAAAGAAGAAGTTCATGGACAGTTGAAACCAGTATAGTCTGGTTTCTACAAAAATCATGTGCTGCATAACTGTGCTGTATAATCTACTTCATTTTCCTTGAACGTTTGACCTTAAGCAGGGCAATCCGAGGACAAGCAGAATGAGGAAGGACAGTGTGCCTAGTGATGGATCACACCTGCGCAACACATACACATATAGTAATGACTGAACAATGTTAGTGTGTGTGAGAAGCCTCAAATCCCTCCCTTTATGCTTACTCGCCACTATTGTAACTAGGGCGTTCCTAATACAATAAAAAGAAAGGTTTGCAAGAGAAGGGTTAGAGTTTAGGGAAGAGTGTAAACCTTCTCTTGCTCTCCTTGCAAGTATCTTACATGCTAACTGATGTCTCTTGTTTGATTCTTTGTTGATAGATGTGTCTTTGAACCTGACACAGATTAGAGTTAGTTTAAATGTATTGAATCAGAGTCCATAAGAGGGGAGTCTGGGGCTCCTCCCCAAGAACATTTTGAGCATCTAATACTTAATTCAATGCACTCAGGTGAATATTTTTGAGACCATTTGTGGTGGTCCCCGCCGCCCCTGAATTCACCACTTCTCCAGATTATTATTATTTTGTATCATAACTACCTGCCCTTTATGTGTCATCCTTGATAGAGCAATTTCTTTGGCCACTTAACATTTGTCCACCTGTGAAGCCTCCTGACTGTCAGAGGTGCTGCTGCTGCCTGCTTCCTGTCATGATCCCTGACAGCTGCCTTGTCTCCCTTTCTAATCACAGTTCTGCAGACTAACAAAATATGTGTAAATAAATAGTGAGTTTAAATTGGGTAGAGAGGGTTGAATACAAGTACGAACTTATCAAAAGCCCAAACCCCATACCTCAACATACATTGTTACATATAAAGAAAGAGTGCAGGGTCTTCTGCCTCTTGCTGGCTTTATTGCTTGACATTTCACTGTGAACTTATAGTACATCCTGGCACAGGTAGAAGCAACAGCTGGAGCGCGCCTTTCCGCTCTGATAACAAACAAAAAAAGATGTAGCAACTAAGCGGCAACCTCCGGTCTAAAAATATGGGCCCAATGCGGAAGTGCTAAAAACTGACGTTCATCGAGGATCCGCTTGAGGCTGGCTCCAGAAGTACCAGAAACCGCATACACACAAATTAAAAAAAGACTATCTTTACAGCAGAAATAAACAAGTTTACAGCCTGGTACAAAAGACGAGTGTAGTCTGGATAGCTCATTTGTCTATCAGGTGAATTTTTTTTTTATATATTGAGACTATGAGTCTTCCAATGAGAGGCACAGCTGACTTGACTGACAGGCGGGAACACTGTAGCTGTTGGCTAGGAGGCTCAAAGCCCGCCTCTTTACGTCACCATCACTCGACAGAAAGCAATATGGCTCCCGCCAACGATTGGCCTTAAAACAGCACTTCAAAAACAGATGCGTGATGTCACAGATACTACGTCCATATTTCATACAGTCTATGGTGGCAACTCATGGTGTGTTCAGGATAACGGCGGGGAAACTTGATTCACAGTATAGTAAAGGGGACAGATATGGCAGATGTGGGGGACATGTACCCCGTGTATCCCGCGTCCACTACACCCCTGGCTGTAATAATATGTTCCTGGTTAAGACAGAGTTTAACCAATTACCCTTTGTCATTGTGAATGGCTGAAAAGTTGAATGTTGTGTGAAACTAACATTTGCAGGAGTAAGGCTGAAATAAACCTGCAGCTGTAAGCGTCTCAAAATGGAGAAGGAGTCATTAGAGGAGTTAAATAGTGCAATGGTCTTTTCTCTGTTTAAAATGCATTGCAAAAGGCCTGCCAACTTTTCCACATTAATCTGTATAAAGTATTTACAGCTGATCTTAGTAAAACCACCAAACTGCTCAGAATCTGTGTGATCCGTCCTCTGTAAGCACGGCTTTGTTTGTCTGTTGTATGAGTCAGCATTGTGCAGCGATTTGTTCTGACGTCTTGGATTTAGAGCTCACATCACGGAGCAAAAATCCTACAAAAAGTGAAATAATGAAGCTCACGGCCGTACTGTATAGACAGACATTAACTCCAGTTAAACAAACAAAGCGATATTTGACATCCTGTGGTGACTTTCAGAATTCCCTCAATGCAGGAAGCGCCGTCTTACAAATCCCTCTGCACGTCCTCGTCCCAGGGGGGGGCTGATCTAAATAAACATTACAACAGTCTCCATGGGGATTAGCCTAATGTGCAGCGGTGTAGCACCACTGATATGTCGCTTTAATTGTCCCCTAAATTAAACACGCAGTGGTTTATCTTCAAATCTCACAAATCTCATAATCCTTTCTCGCACTCTGTAGCGTTTTATCAATCAATAATGAAAAGCCCCCCCTTCCTTTTTATGAATTTTCAAAAAGCTCCCTCTTTCTCCTCCTTCCTCCTACACGCACAACTCCAGCTACTCCGCCAGACAAAGTGTGTCTGATCACAAGTTTGCACACTCACGCCATTTTTCATCAGTGGAGGTAATTTATTAGCCAATTAGGAATGATGAAAGCACACAGTTCTGGAGTCAGTGATTACTGCCTCGCTGCCATGATAAAATTTATCATTCTCGCTGAGAAGCAGAGAGGATGTGTTTCATGCAGGAGCGTCAGAGAAAAGGCTGGAGGCTGGTGGAGAGGAATCGAAACGACAACTATAGCCATTAATTCCTTTCCTTCCACCCTCCAGATGTCATAAATATTAAGTCTGCATCACCACCAGGGCTTTCCCTGCTACTGCGGCCATGAAGGCAACACTGAAGAGTGGGAATTAATGACTCAGGTTCAGGATCCATCTTTAGGGCCTGAGAACCAGCTTCAAGTTCTGGATCTTAGCTTCTATAACGTTGGTGCAACTGTTCCTTAAAGAAGTGAGTAAAATCTCTCCCCGTCTTTGTACTCACTTAGTAAAGCAGTTTCAATGGCAGGATGATGAACAATGGCAGGCTTTGTGCTCAAGGTGCAAACAAAAGCTGTGTCCCACATAATGGGCGACATCCATAAAATGTGGGGGAGGTAAACATAATCTGTTGTTTCAGAAAACGCTAACGCAGAGCCGCATTAAACCTGCAGTATTTCTTAAGGACGGAACAGGGCGACTCTGAAGGGTGCCAAATGTGTCTTCAGGCACAGATGAGTGAGAAGATGAAACTTCTTCTTCTCGTTGAACATTCAAGCCTGAAAGAGGGTCCTGTTCTGATCTGCACACACTTTCATTTCTATCGATCAGTTTGTTTCTGAAGCTTCAAATCACAGTAAGGTTCATCCCCAATCTAGTCAGTAGTCTTTGCTATTTACAGGGTACTTACTGAACTCTTTTTATCTTTTTATCCTCCATTATCTAGCATTTTGCAAGTAGCACGAAAGAACTGTTAACAGGCAGAAATCTTGAGCACAACCTGAACCATTGGTGAACAGTTGTCTGCAGCTCTGGCCTTAAACCACTGACTGTTCACGACAAGAGAATCTGCCGATTTTGAATCCCTTCTGAAGAAAGTATCAACACTAGTTTCAAGTCTTCTTCGGTGCAGCATGATGATGCATAAAGGTCTCATTTAGAGTCAAACAGACCCCTAAAGCAGGGTCACGTGGCGACTGATGCATCAATGTAACAGCAACCTGCAACCCTGCATAAAGCAATGTGTGTTTAACATTTCAATAAAACAATATAACTTCAGTTCTGAGCGTGATGAAGAGAGCTTGGAAATTGTTGTGCACAAAAACGAGGTGATATCATGAATGCTTTACTATCAATCAATCATTCAATCAATCAATCTCTCTTTATATGTATAACGCCAAATCACAAAAAACCTTATCTCAAGATGCTTTTACGAGCAGGTCTAGACCATACTCTATGTTAAATTATTAACAGAGACCCAACATCAAGACAGGAAAGAACTCAGTCTTATCTCATCTTAATCCACCATGAGCATTGCACCTCACAGTATTTAGCTAGTTATAGCAGTGAGGAAAAACGTCCCTTCATCAGGCAGAAACCATGAGCAGAACCAGACTCATGTTAGACAGCCATCTGCCTCAACTGAGTTGGGGTTGGAAAGGGAGATAGAGGAGAATAAGAGAGCATTGATAGTGAAGAGATGAATAGTAGTAGTATCTGTTGCCACTGGAGTCCAGCACATGTGTAGCAGCTGGAGTTTGGAACGTCTACAGCAGCAGGACCTATGGCAGCTCAGAGAAACCCACTTGACAATCGGACTCCAAAAAGGTCTATGACAATGACCACTTCCCTTTCGCAGTCAAAGGCCACCTCCAGCCCAGAGACTTGAGTCTGTCAGTGGATCTTTAGCTCAGACTTAACCTGGTTTTCCTTTGCAAAAACAACCCAAGTCAACGTTTGAAAATCACGTCACGCAACAGTAAACAAAGAGCTCAAGAGCTGGAGCTGAATGGAGTCAAAGGTCTCAACTCTGTTGCCCAAACACAACAAAGCAGCGCACATGCTACCCGTGATATCACATTTTGTAGCATCATCGATACCTCAGCAGATGAAACATTAGAAAATGAAAAGGGGCTCTTACCTGAGTGATGTTAGAGAAGGCCAGGGACAGGTCAGGTCACACATGTAAAGGAAGCAGAGAGAAGAGAGAAAGCCATCAGTCCAAGGTCAAACTGTGAAATCAAACATCCTAAAGAGATGAAAACATCCATACGTCTGGCCTCCGTATAGTTCAACACAGCACCTGTCACCACAGGACGCATGGAGATGATTCAGCAGGACGCTTAAAGGCCTCGCTTGAGCGCAATGAGCCTTGCATCGTGAGTCGCCTGCCTCGGTCATTAGACATTACGCCCATTTGTGAGAGGTCGATGGAGCAGCCCATCTCACCTGCAGTATCAAAGCACATGTCCTTCAAGGGCACCCATACCTGACAAGGACGTATGATTTCTCTGTGTATTTAAGCTAATAGCTTCACTGAGGAGGGCGCAGAGGCCCTTCGTTCTGTGATTGTTCATATTCACACAAGGGTTCAAAGAAGGAATCAGCCACAGATAGGGGAATCACTGCTATTCATCACAGATAGCAGCCCACACTCATGAGAGAGATGAGATGCAAAGTGAAGGAATGACTGAGATGTATGTGGCTCCGTAAATCACTCTCTTTCTCTGTGCTGTCAGCTATCCCGCTTACGTTTCCCCTGTTTTTTTTCCTTGTTTGGTGACAGCTTCCTCGCCTCAGAGGGATGATATGACAAGGCAGGATTGAGGGGATAAATTCCTAAAGAGGTGTGTGTCAAACAAAGACAAGTGGGAGAGGAAGATTTGCCGACAGGGGGATATTTTTCAATAAGAAGAGAAAGGAAGGGGGAGGATTTCTGGCATCTTTTATCCCGGCAGAATGAGAATTATTGTAGTTTACTTAGAGAGGCGTAAAGCTCCAACCAACTATGCTTCATCCACATGCAAAGGGATTCAAAAACCCTGACTCACTTCCACTCCGAGGAAGAGAAATCTTTAAACAGCATATTTGCAGAAAGGATATTAAACTTTAACAAACTTTAGACTTTGTGCCCTTGAGAAATGTGTTCGTTTTAAGGAGAACTCATTTGAAATCCTGTAGAAATCTGGCTAAAGACAGTGAAAGTAGCCTTCAGGGTGTCAAAGTTAAGAGTTCCATTTAACATTTACCTAAGTCTGAGAGAAAATAAAATTAACAAGAGCTGGATTAGCAAAAGGCAGTTATTCTGTTGTTTAGACGTTTCCTGAACTCTTTGATCGACATTTCACTGACTGTGTCAAAAGGAACCTTGCAACACATTTAGATGTTTGAGTCACCAGGAAGCAGAAGCTCTGCAGTCTGGAGTTATGATCTCAGATTGGTCTCCCAGCTGTGAGTCACAGAATGAAAAGCGATGTTTTGGATGTTAAATAAAAGCACTTTTGTGTTAGGTAGTGACGTATTACGATAGACCCAAACTCCCTCAATTAAAGCAGAGCTCCTCCAGACACAAGGATGCAAAGGGGGTCCACATCACATGAAACCATGCATGACCTGCAGCATGCTGAAGCTCGTTATAGTTGGCCAAATAAAAAAAATAATTGCATGTTTTATTTGCCATATACAAACAAATTCCAATTTCAAACCAATTAAAAGAACAATTTATTACCCAAGTAACAGCCTGTCACATTTGGTTTAAACTTGGGATGTCAGGTTTTGGTCGATAAACTGAATAAACATCATCACACTTGCTAGTTGGCAACAGAATTCATGACTGCAATCTCCCTAGCTGCAACCTCTGAGATCTATATATTCAGCTAATTTGATGTGTAGATATATTGTAAATTTACTTGTATTGTATGTTTTGCTTATTTCTGTACATATTGATACACTAATTTACTTTTAATTACTTAGAATTTAATATTTACAATTTTGTATCCTTGCTATTTTTGTTTGCATGATCCACTTTGCTGCTTTAACTCTGTAAACGTCCCTGTTTTATCTTATCTTAATAACCAGTTGGTTAAACAAACTATTAAGACTTTTATAGATGAAAATTACTGAAAATAATTGTATTACTGGCCATGTCTAAGATGTTTCATCAACTACTAGTCTGGGCTGATGTCTGCTACCAGAATGCTCTAAAGCTCTAATACCTGGATGTAAACATGACAGATGTCATCTGGTAGCGCGGCGTGGTTTGTCAGTATGTTGATCTAGTAAATAGAGATAAAGTTGTACGTTGGTTATGTCTGGTTAAACTGACATATAACCACTCCACCAGAGCAATGAGGAACCAGCACAAGCATGAGGACGTGAACCTGCAAGGAGGACTGAAGGTTGCTGGAGCTAGCTCTGCTAGTGGTAGACACACTCTGTGAACCAGTTTGACATTGTTTACCTGCAGACTCTGTGACGTTGTGTTAAATAAATTGTGCTCAGTTTGTCCTTCCTTTGGCCTTGTTGGTTAGTCTGAATTTAAACTTCTATTTAAAAGAAGAAATTAGTCACTTTTGAAGACCTCGAGTGTACTTTGAATACTTTGCTTTCAAGTACACAAATTCCTGCAACACGCAGTCGGAGATCTATTGTTTAAAATGTTTCTAGCTCATCTAAACTTACCGAACTCTCTTTCATTCATAAACATGCCGTAGATGAATAATGTTGCTGAGCAGCTGAAACACTCCTCCTTCATGATTCAGAGCTTCATATTAAAGCTCACTCTGCAGGTACATGATGAAACGGGTGTTACAGAGAGAGCCCTAAAAGCATTCATGGAAATAAATACAGTTCTGAATGTGAGGAGATGAATACGGGAAATGTTTGTATTCATTATCATTTTTAGAATTCTCGTGGTGAACAGAGAGTGAGCCGCACGCTTTCTTCTTTTGTTGTTGTTACATAACCATGAACATGAACCCTCGGCTGTTTTCGCTCACATTTCTCTAACTTTATTTACGAGCTGGTGGCTGAAGTCACTTTGTGTCTCAGCTAGAGAGGCCACATGTTGTTATTTTACTCTGGAGGCTAAGAAATGCTCTGTGAGTGATACTGTACATGTGGCAGAGAGTTAATCCTGGAGAGACTTTTATATCGTTAGGCGTACTATGATTTGAAACTTTGATTTTTACTCTTCAGACAGCCAGTAAACAAACAGCAGGACTGTTTAAAGCGTGTTTCATTATTGGTCAATAAGTAAAGTATTTAAACTCAACTCAAAGAGTCTCATTAACTCATATATTTAGTGAAATATGAACCAATGATGTTGACATTTTTTCACACAGAGCTCAAACTCAGTGTCCTTTTCGCTTGAGAGAAAATCTCCCATAAACTTCTCGCTCCTTTTATATTGTTGCACAAACAACCTATACTATTGGAATTATTGATGCAGAGGAATCTCAGAATACCACTCCTCAGAGATAAAGAGTATTATCGATGGCGTAATGCGCCATGACAGCTGAGATAAAACACTGAAGCTGAAGAAAACATTTTATTTTGAGCAAATTATCCGTGATGTGGCTGTTTTTGTGGAGGTGCTGGTGAGTGGGATAAGCCAGCTGTTGTTCACTCAGACAAAGTTCAGTGGAAGTTCAGCATCATTCGCAGTTTCCTTCCTCCCTCGCCCGTCCTCTGCTGCCATCACTCCCACCATCATCACTCTCTGCTCGTCACATAACCTCCCTCTAACGGCCCTGACAGTCCTGAAATATTTAAGAGAACACAGCCACCACTTGCCCTCAAAACCGAGGAGGAAGAAGTTGCCCCCTCTTGACACGTTCTTTATGTCACAAGTTGTTTTCTAAGAGGGAGAGAAGCAGAAACACTTCCATCCAATCGATGCATTATCCAGCAGCTCAAAATGCCATCCCAAAAACATGATTTGGATCCAATAATTGAGGCAAAATGTCAGAAAAAAATCATAATCATCAAACCCAGAGCTTTTTCTCTTTTTTTTAGCCACCTGACAAACCGGCCCTGACTTTTCAAACCTGTTATCACTTCTGAAACATGTCAGAGCTAAACGGTGAATGCAGGAAATGAAGGCGACCTGCAGCATGAGCACATTCTCCTCAAGATGAAGACGAGGAAAACCGTGGCGGTGAAGGTACAACATCCCACCTGAGCTCTAAACGCTCTCTGACTCTGTACTGTAAGAGAAACCCAATAACAGCGCTTGGACACATAAGTTTGGAGAGTGCAGAGGCATGGAGAATGTGTGTACCCAACAGCCAGCTCATCAATCTCCGACCTGCCAGGCACCAGGCCAATAAATTACCAACATATGAGGTAAGCTCAGGCGTGGCAAGGTTTCTCTGCCTGTTGATGGGTTAAACATGCAGCGTGTGAGGTGTGTGTTGGTGGCCATTCATCAAACGTTTCGAAGGTGTGTGTGTGTGTGTGGAGTTTGTGCATCTATAATCAAATGTGTAACACACAAAGTAAGAGGGTGAAGAGGGAAGGCTTTACTTCACCTTGTGCACCACTTATCCTGCATGAATTACATTCAAACGTTACAGAAACAGGTGATGGATTTGGTTTCTACAGGCATATTATGAAAATCAATCCATCTTTGGAATTCCAACCTGAGAGGACTCTCATACTTCCTAACCTGACTTTAGACGGTAACCAGACACAAGACCAGAGTGGTATCCAGACTGATGTATATTGGAGCGTAAGGCCAGTTCATAGCCAGAATAACGTGCAAGTGTTTGTTAGTGTCTGATAAAGGAGATAAACTGAAGGTTTAGTATCCTTTGAGAGAGCTACACTTTGAGATAGAACTATGAGTTAGAAACTCCAGAGCTTGCAGATCATTGGACACAGTTTTTCTTTTGTCCGGCCTTTTCTGATGAAGATAAACCCAATATTTGGTCTTCAGAGGCAATTGTTGCTGAAACCTCAAAGAGTGTTGTAAGCAGAGGTTCTTTCAGCTCCATCACAAGCTTTGTTTTGCACCATATTTCAGTGGCGTCTCTTTTGAAGTGCTGCTGTTGAGTTGAAACTTCAGTGTTTCTATGACAGAAAGCTTTGGTTTGAATAAAATCCTTTAAATGCAAAATTATTCCATCCTCAAAATGTATTTTAATTGCTTCAGTAGTTTTAATCCAGGCTTATTGGAGGGTATGTGTGCACTGTACGCTATATAATCAAAATGGAATTAAAATAAATATTGGATCATAAAATGTAGCCCGAGTCCAAAGCCACCCATCCATCTATTCATCCATTATCTATGCCACTTATCCTCGAAGGTTCAGGAGGTCTGAACCTATCAGAGCTGACATGTGGCAGAGAGGCAGGATACAACACAGATAGGTTTCAGCCCATCATAGGCGGAGGGACGTAAAGTTTTTATCCTGGAGTCAGTACGGCGAGGATATAGCAGAACTCCTCTGACGGTCCTGCAGGAGAAATTTTTGGAGCGTTGGTTGAGTTTAATATTCGCCGTGTGGAAACTTGTGTTAGGATGCAAAACAGACTTCACCGACCTGACAGATATTTTGATAAAGGAAACTCAGAAAAGAGACTTCTGTTTTCTTAGCATTACATCAATAGACAGCTCTGAGATCAACCATCTCCGGCCCAGGATAGAGGCTATAAATGGGATAAATCACAGCTCTAAAGCCTGGACCGGGCCATTTGAAACCCCAGCTAATGAAGACATGTTGATTTAACGAGCCGTGCCCCTGTCTCACATAGAGCTGAGCTGACTTTTCCAGATTAATGGGCACCCCGGCTAGCGCTAATGGCTAATAATTCAACACACAGTAGTTTGCTTCTTTGTCTCATTTTGATCTAATCGCTGTCGCTGCTGCATCCGGCCTCGCTTACATCTCAGAGCATCCATCACGACAGAGCTTGTGACTGCACAATTACATTTGAGCTTTTAGGTTAGTAAGTCAGCTTTAAGTTATGGAGTGTGTTCATGATTTGAAACACTCTTTTCTTTTGTTTCTTTTCTGCCTCATTGTCTGAATAAAGTCTTTCACGTCCAAGAGAGGATTAAAAACCAGGCAAGGCTGAATGTTGGGGTCCTTTCCTTTAGAGGGGCACTTTTCCAGCTCTACATCTTACAGACTAAAGCTGGTGTTTGAACAAAGGAATCAATGTGTTAGTCTTTCATTAAGTTCAGTCCAATGTCTCCAACTTCTGTGGCTATTTTTAGACAGGCTGTAATACAATCTGTAGAGATAAGCCCACCAAAATTTCTTTAGTTGACAGATTCAGATTGTTTTTCAAAGAATCCAACAGCACAACAGAAAAAATCCAACTGAGACAGATCCTCCTGTTGAGTTATGATCTATGACCAGCCACATCTTCCAGACCTCCAGACTTAAAACACAGTTTACTTCACAGAGAGCTGGAGATGATGAAGTTAGTCTGTTGTGCACAAATAAGCTTCAACCTTTAGACTCTTTGAGGCCAAATTACTGAACCTCTTGATCACATGGTTTTCTGATTCTCCCTCCAAATGCGTCTCATCTCACTGCCTGAATCAAGTTTGCCATCCCAAATAGCGTCAGTGCTGGTCTGATAAGGGTTAGGATAGGACCCAAATGGAGATTAAAGTTGCAAAGCAGGTGTAATCAACTCTTGATTCATAAACAGGCTGTTTGAAACTTGGAGGTCAACAATGATTGGACTTCAATGCAGATAAAAGACAGAGCTGGTGCTGGTTGACCTAATTCTCAGAAAAAATTTACTTTTGAGACATACAGGACAATGAAGATAGCACCCAAATTCAGATAAAAAATATATGGCTCTGGTGCAGATTAGCATTTTTGACACAAAAAAGGGTATTTAAACATACAGGATAGTGATGTTAGACCCCAAAAAAAAGAGATTAAAGATGCAAAGCTGGCGGAAATCAACACTTAATTCATGAACAGGCTATTTGAAACTTGGTGGTCAACAAGGATAGGAACCAAATGCATACAAAAGTTGCAGAGCTGGGGCAGACCAACCTCTGAGTCACAGAAAAGGCTATCTGAAATATACATGAAAATGAGCACAGGTCCCAAATAGAGATAAAAGATATGGCCATGGTGCAGATTAGCATTTGGGTCACAGGGAAAGTTTTTTTGATAGTTATGGGACACCAGGACAGGACCTCAATGCAGATAGAGGTTCCAGAGCTGGTGCAGATCAGCGTTCAATTTACAGAAAGGGCTTTTTGAAACTTACAGGATATCAATGTCGGAAGTCAGGCAGGTAGGGAGGTAGGAGAAAAGGTAGAAAAGGATGCATGGTTCCAAATAACAGGTAAAAGTCCAACATGCAACAGCCAAAAGCAAGAGAGCATGATACCCAAACTGAAGAGTGGGACAGAAACAAAAGATCCGGACAGATGAAAGTAATCAATGGCAGTTAAGAAAATGGAGTAAAAGGTAGAAGATAAAGTCCAGGTTTCTAAAGGACTCAGAAAGAGGTGTGTTTGGGAAAGGAGGGAAAGTCTTTAGTTATATTTGATGAGGAGATGGAGAGAGCACAGAAAGGATGTGAAAAACTGAGGGGGGCAAGTGGAGCGAATGTGTAGGTGGAGTCCTGTGTGTGCTCCATCTCTAAAAGGCTGCACACAAAACTAAATGCCCTGCGGCTCCCTCACAGGTGTATCATGCCATGTGCATGTCTCTGAAATGACGGTGCACCACGCTGCAGGTGGAGCTCAGCCGGCAGACACAGCCCTGCTATCAGCAGAATAAATAGATAGTACTGTTTTCTGTGTTAGCACAGGTTGCACTGGGGGGAAATGTATCTCTCTCTGCTGACAGATAGTGACAAACAATAACAGTAAAGCCCAGGGGGAGAGAAATGTGAAATTGATCAAACAAACAGTGTTATCGCAGGCCCAGAGTCTGCCTTTCATTTTTCTCTCTACTTCTGCTGCCTGGGTGAAACACGGTGCTTCACAGGTTTAGAGGAAACTAACAAAGGCAAAGCTTTGTTCATCATGAAATCACAGGCAGAGCCGCAGGTACAATCAAATGAAGCTACGCAGCTTGATATCTCCAAACAATTAAATGAACCAGTACAAGGGAGGTCAAAGAGAAGTGAAAAACTGTACAAACACACCCAGAACAACTTTATTCCTTCATTTACCCGTTCATTAGCTCCTGCTTTCTTCCCAACAAACTTGCAGCGATGGCTTCATAATTTGATATTTCACGTAATGTCTCATTCACCTTGCAGGAAGTCTATTCCAGCGGAGAAGTGGAGAATAAATGAGATGCATGAAAGCTTCAGCAGTTTGTGATGAGATCATATTTTCCTGCCCGCTAATAAAACACCTTGAAAACAGTGTTTCCTTGAGTGAGTCAGACTGTGCAAATGAGGCAGAGGTGTTATGATGACTGTAATCAGCATTACGCTGCAATAAAGGCCGATACGCCACACACACGATGAGAGGAATGATATCATTGTTCATACACTGGATGAGGAATCAACCGAGGACAGAGCGAGAGAATCTATCTGCGTGTTTATAGCTGAGGATAACTTCACCTGAAGGACATCAGGTTGTCTGTATCAACCCAGAGTTCATTAGGACGCTGATGCTGCGCTGCAAACATCATCCAGTTCTGCTGCGGAATGTTTGGATATACTGAAGACAATCAGACAACAACTTAGACAAAGACGGCTCTAAGAGAAACCTCCACTCTGACTGCTCAGCAACTTTATCTGAACTTAGAGACTGAATACATCTCTAATCCTTCTAACGGGCAGGATGAGGGCAGTTTCAAAAAGATAAGTTTGTATTCAAGAGTACCATCAAATGCTTTATTTATAACCTCTATAAAAATGCTCCTTTAAAGTAAACGGTCTGAAATCTGAGTGAGGAGTGTTAGTAAATGGGGATAAAGTTGTATGTAGGCTGTGTCTGGTGAAACTGACATATAACCACTCCACCAGAGCAATGAGGAACCAGCACATGTATGAGGATGCAGACCTGCAAGGAGGACTGAAGGCTGCTGGAGGCAGACACACTCTGTGAACTAATCTGACATTGATTACAGGCAGACTCTGTGATCCTGTGTCTAACAGAGTTACACTCTGACTGTTTTCCCCGTTTTTTTTCTCACATTTGGTCCATTTGGTAATAATAATAATAATAATAATAATAATAATAATAATAATAATAATAATAATAATAATAATATTAATAAAAAAATAAAAAATAATAATAAAAATAAAATAAAATAAAATAAAATACTGGGCGCGTATTGGCCTGCTGGTTAAGTTGCGCGCCCATGTAGCAGGCGGCCAGGTTCAAATCCAGCTGTGGCTCCCTTCCCGCATGCCATTCCCCCACTCTCTCCCAGTTTCCTACTCTATCCACTGTCCTCTCCCTCTATCAATAAAGGTGTAAAAGCCCCAAAAATATAACTTTAAAAAAAATAAAATACTACCTCTGCTACTAATAATATAATAATGAAATCAATGGTAAAAATAAGAAGAAGAATAAGAAGAATAAGAAGAAGAAGAAGAAGAAGAAGAAGAAGAAGAAGAAGAAGAAGAAGAAGAAGAAGAAGAAGAAGAAGAAGAAGAAGAAGAAGAAGAAGAAGAAGAAGAAGAAGAAGAAGAAGAAGAAGAAGAACAAGAACAACAACAACAACAACAACAACAACAACAACAACAACAACAACTGTTATTTATGTAGCACCTTAAAAAACAAATGTTTACATAGTGCTTTGACAAATAAAGCAATGTAGAATTCAGGGGGAACATGGTATAAACTTTTGACAGAGAGGTGTAGAAAATTAACAATGTGAGAAAAAAATACAACTAAAAATTTCAAAAAGAATAAATGTAAGTTAAACAGAGTAAAGTGATGAAACAGTAGACTAATAAATCATTGTCATCGAGGTTTTAAAAAAGCATCAAAGGACAATAAAAAAGGTTTTAAGAAGAAGACATCACATCAGAGAAAATAGAAAAAGATAGATTAAGAACATTAAAAGGCTAAAGGATAAAGCAAATCATAAAACATATTAATCAAATTAATTCAAAGTAATTAGTTAAATAAGAAAAAAATAAATAAAACAAAAAAACAGTCACTAACTCTGCATTTAATTGAAATTTCATTTTTCTTTAAATAACTCTTGAAATGTATTACTTCAGATCATCCTGACTCTGCATCAAAAAAACAAGACAACACATGAAGATGGCTGAAGTCAAGGCTACTCTTCTTACATAATGGTCCAAGTCTTTGACATAATTAAGTTGCGTAAGTCTGACTCAGTGTGTGTGACAAATCTGCAGATTCAATTCAAACTGCTGTGAAGAAGTCCGATGAAGGAGTGCGAGTTTTCAGCCCTTCCTGAGGTTTAAACAGGCTTTAATAAGATCTCCTCAGTTACTGCTCAGTTTTCAGAACCACAATATAAATATCTCAGTAATCACGTAAAATCAAGACCTACAGTTGGCGTACGTTAAACGAACACAGGCCTTTAAAGAGCGAACAAATCTGTCCTCAGCAATCAGAGGGTAGTTAAAAGGCCTGAGCAGCACAATAACCCCGGTATTTCTTCATGAAGGAGCACATTTTGATAAGCGCCTGTCACCACCAGCAATTCCTCTGCCAATCATCTCGGAGCATTAACGCCAGCCCTCATTAGCTTCAGAGAATCCGCCTGTCAATCACTCTACGCTGTGGAGGCTCATTTAGGAGGTGGAGGGAGAGGGAGGTGCTCGGCAATTTAAACAAACAACTTATCAGTCAGTCAGTCAGACAGTCAGACAGTCAGAAGACAGGGCAGCGCTCCTGAAGAGAAGCGTTACCTTTAAGAAGAGAAAATATCCTTTTCTGTCAGAGATTGTTGAGGCAAAAGTAACGACAGAAATAAAAAAAACACTGTGACATCAACAGTGTGTGGAGTACTAAAACTTCGCTACTGAGCTGAAACTAGAAGTGTATCTCTATAGTTTTCAGATCCAATAAAGCTGTAGCAATCACACACATTTTAAAAGGTGTAGTTACATTAACGTCAAATAGATGACGACTATGTAAGATTTATCCTTTGGCTCAAGGGGGCGAGTCTAATCGTGGTTCCATGTGAGCTTTTGGTCTTGGAAAAAACAGTATTTGTTTCCTCTCAAGGTAAAGAATAATATTATGTGAGCTGTAGTCTACAAGTGCAGGAAGGAGACACTTTGTCCACCACAGAGACGAGTAATCCTAATCTCATGAAGCTTCAAAACAAACAATCCTTTCTCCTAAACCAGCTGCAGACACCGCTAACCCAGCTCCTTTAGTTCTGGAGGAAAAAACAAGCGGAGCTAAACTTACTGTAACTCAAACCTTTTGTAATGCACTAACTCTGGACTGCACTCACTTGTTGATTAGGAGTAACTAGTAATTATAACTAGTTACTAATATTCAGTAACTTGTTTAACAAACACTGATCTCAGGAAGGGAGTGACGACCATCAGACCAACTCTTCAGGTCTGCCTTCAGTCCCAAAGAAGACGCTGTAGCTGTCTGCCACCTCAGCATTCATTCACCTTTGAGCTCCTCACATGTTCCTCACATCTGTCATTACTGTAAACTCTGTTTACACACACACACACACACACACACACACACACACACACACACACACACACACACACACACACACAGCAACACACACACAAAAACACACACACAGATATCCAGTAATCCCAGTAAATATGTGATGTGGCTGATCCCAGACAGACGCCTGTATGAGAGGCCATTTAGGCAGTATTTCATACTTTGTCGTACACACTCTATTATACTCTCACAGACACACTACAATACCCTCTTACATGCACAATCATACTCTCACATACACACGATCACACTACTATACCCTTACATGCACAAACATACTCTCTCACGAACATTACTATACCCTCTTACATGCACAATCATACTCTCTCACAGACACTACCATACCCTCTTACATGCACAATCACTCTAACAAACACTACTATACCCTCTTACATGCACAATCATACTCTCTAACAAACACTACTAAAACCTCTTACACTAAGTTTACACTACTAATCTAAATGAGGGACAATAATTGTGTGCTTGAGAAATTATGATGGTTTATGTTAAATGCATGACATATTTGAACTACTTTCAGTGAAAGAGAAAAGCCAGATGACTGTCATATTGCCATCTGGCAAAAAGAAAGGCAGAAAACTCATCACATTTTCTATTTTCAAGGTTTTATTTCAAGGTTAGCTACTATTTTTGTTGATATTTTTTTATTATAATGGGTAAAATGAACTATTTAAGACAACTTTAAAAATAAAAAAATCTGGAAGACATCTCAGGACCGCCCATTTATGTCTCGCGACGCCCCAGGGCTCCCGACCCCCACTTTGGGAACCCCTGCTTTAAGAAACGGAGGGCTAGAGGTGCGCTATAACAACGTCCATGCCCTCACGCGTGCCGTAGTAGAGCGCACATTTGGGCTGCTGAAGGCACGTTACATGTGTTTGGACACAGCTGTTGGTAAGTTACTCTACACCCCTGAGAAAGTGTGAAAGATAATTGTGCCGTGCTGTGTTCATTAAATTAAATGAATGACCATTAGGCGACGGTTGAATATCATCACTTTATCCCTCATTTCGGGAACATATTCCTGATATGGAGGTGTCTCCAATAATCACAGGCATTCTTTAATCCTGAGCTGTCAGATCAGGTGGTCCTTGTCCTCCTCCAGTTTCCTTCCTTCTTTTCTGTTCTGTTAGTATTTATTTATTTTTTTTGTGTCCACTTTGATATCAAACCTTATTTTCTTAACCTGAGCCACGGTGCGAACCTTAGGAGACAGCAATAACAGCCTCAGTAAGAACCCAGGCTTCATTTTTTCTGTCCTGGTGACTCCTGCTGACACACTACGGAAAAGTGTTGGTTTTCTTGCCTCAACCTCCACAACAATCACCTCTATTTCTACCGAGGTGAAATTCAGCATCTTGATGCACCGAACAGATCCATATAAGGACAGACAGTCCTTATATGGATGAATTGGACAGTCAGTCAGCTCACGGCACTCTTTGATGCCAAGGAGTTGATCAAAACTTACTAAATATCTGATGTATGATGTCTGATGTATCACCAAACTGGATTAAATCAAGCTCCAGATGCTGAGCTTTATACAGTGAGAGCGGCAAAAACGTCAAACGTCAAGTATTAATCAGACGTCCCTAGGTTGTGTTTTTATCACTAATGCACACCAGGGGGTAAAAATCAGGAGACTGGTTCACACAGCACACCTGCTGCAGGTAGAGACCAAGCTAACACTGCGCCCCTCTAATAATAACTCAGCCTGTCACAGGAATGCATCACTTTTACTTTTTGCATTATATTACATGGGCGAGTCGTGTGTATGTAAAATCCTCTTCATATAAGCCAATCAGGAACCGCAAATTTAGTACTACTTCCGTTTCAATCAAACTCTCTCACACACACAACTATTCTCATTCTCATTCCCTATCGTACTCTTACATTCACTGTCATTCTGTTACTTACGCATGACTATTCCCTTACACATGTACTATTCATCTCTCTTACAAATACTGAAATTCTGTTCCATATACACTGTTACCTTACTTACATATGCTATCTTACCTTTTTACATATACTATTATCGTCTCTTACATTTACTATCATGCAACAGTATATTTTTTAGGAAGGACGGAAAATTACTAAAGAACAAATTAATAAATATATGCATGAATAAATGCATAAATAAATACTAAAATAAATAGTAAAATATATAAACAAAAAAATAAATAAATGAATAGAATAATAAAATAAAATAATTAAACAGGACATGTATTAATTGGTTAATCTGTATGAGAGTTCACAGCCAATCAGAGCACAGTCACAGCACAGTAGGGCGGGACTAGGCAGTACACTGGGGAGCACCACATATCCAGGGGTAAGTGGACATTGGAGCAAAGTATGTATTTGTATAAAAGTATGTATTTCTGGACACAGAAATACAGAAATAAATAAAGAGTAGTGCGATTGTGCATATAAGAGGCTTTAGTAGTGTTCGTGAGAGAGTATGATTGTGCATGTAAGAGGCTTTAGTAGCGTTTGTGAGAGTATGATTGTGCATGTAAGGGTATAGTAGTGTGATAGTGTGTGTGTGAGAGTATGATTGTGCATGTCAGAGGGTATTGTAGTGTGTCTGTGAGAGTATGATAGAGTGTATACTACAAAGTATGAAATACTGCCTAAACGGCCCCTGATACGCCTGACATCAGCACCACCGGGACACACTCCCTCACACACACACTTACACACAAGACAAACACTGACAAAAGCTCCTTCCGTGTGTGTGTGTGTGTGTGTGTGTGTGTGTGTGTGACTATGCTTATCAGCGAGGGCCCTTTGTGTCTGAATACACACCTGGCCTGTCAGATTTACATCTGGAGAGAGCCGTGTGTTCCAGGGTCATATTCTGTCAGTCACACACACACACACACACACACACACACACCGAGCGTCACATGTACACACTTCAGTAACGCACTGCTTCCCTTTGAAGCAGCTTCCGCTCGTTGTCTGTGCGTTGAATGTGAGCTGCTGATATTCTGATGTCTGTAAAGACTTTTGAGATCTGAGAGGAGCTCTTGGCTGTTAGCTCAAACTTATAGTCACGTTGGCCTCCTCAAATCAGAAAACTCCTGAAGTCAACATGTTTCATTTTGTTATTTAACTGAATTATTTTGTTTACTTGAGTGAGTTTTAAAGCAGGATAAAAGATCAGTTTATATGCATGTTACAGCCAAACACTGCAAAGTCATCCCTCGCTGCAGTCTTTGTTTGTGTGTATCGGTTGTTGTTCTTTGCGTGAAACATCTTTGCTGCTGTGAGATTTGAAATTTTAACACTCTGGGCAAAACAGAGATTTAAAGCATAAAGGTAAGACTAAATTTGTGTGTATATACATATATTTTCTCCTGTGTGAAAACATAAAGTCATATTCTTACATCACAGCAGATCTTTATCTCTTGCAGATTCTCACATTTTTCCTCACATTTCAAAGCTCCAAGTAGCATTATGAAAGTTCACTATGTATCTCTGTCAAACTGCATGACTTGAATCATTTGAGTGGGTATGAAGTAGAATTCTCCTTTTCCAACACATATTAGTGAGTGGAAACTTTACATAGAATTTATTGTGATTTATCTTAGTCCAAATTAAACCTTTCCTTTAAGTGTTATTAAAATCAGACGGGTAGTTTTCCTGCGTCTTGCTCTCAAACACAAACAAAGGCTATCAGAAATGGTGATTTCTCTGCTGAAGAACAAACAGAGAATATTTTTAAAATCAGTCCTCTCTAAAGCACGCAGCTTTTTGGATGAATGAGTGATGTCTGACCTTGGTTTAACCCACAGAATCTACTGCATGGATGCAGAAAGTCCCACTTAGCTGCTCTTCTATAGAGGTTAATGGCTCCGAGCGTCTCTGAAGAGCTCATAGACAGCTGTTTAAAGAGCAGAGCGAGACATCGTTTATTGATGCCTCCACATTTTCACAGCAGGGGGTCAAACTGAGATCTTACAGAGCAGTCGTTCCTCCTTGCTCCTCTCCTCTTTCACGTTAAATTTAATCTCTTATTCAAACTTTGCTTCTGTCCAATCACAGCTGAGTCTTTCAGGACAACACAGTAACCTTCAGCCTGCGTCTGTGTTCGCAGCACCATGAGGCGAGAGCAGAGGGAGGCAAGGGTGTGAAGCCAGGGGAGGGTCACCAACAGTTTTTGGGGACGGAGGCGTGGCTGCTTCTAAAACTGAACCCTGCTGACAAAAACACGCTGATACTGTCTGAAGGCAAGGATCAATAATTCAGAGGTGTCGGCTGTGTCATTACCGTGCACCACGTGTCAGGGGAGGGTGAGGGTGGACTGGAGTTCAAAGAAGAGGGAGAGAGGAGTATTGTTGATCTCAAACCTTTAACTTTTTATAAACGCAGAAAATTCTGCGTGTTGTTTTGTATCAGCTTCAGGAGTGTTGATGACATAGCGTCTGGCCTCAGAGTTGGATGTTAATATGCTGCTGAACAACAGGAACAAGTCACTGAAGCTGCTGCAGCTTCTCTTCTCTCTTAACGGTTTACTGTTTCCTCCAATCTGACCTGGAGTTAGACCATAGACTGCATAATTAATGGATGTAATATCTGTGATGTCACCCATCTGTTCCTGAGCACTGTTTTGAAGCCTATTTACGGTGGGAGCCATATTGGATATGCTGAAGTCAACTTAACTTCTGTCGAGGTAAAGAGGCAGGATTTGAGCCTCCTAGCCAATAGCTATGGTGTTTCCGCCTGTTAATCAAGTCAGCTGTGCCTCTCATAATTAAAACTCACAATCTTAATATCTTTAAAATTGTTGCATTATGAAAACAAGCAGACACTCCAGAAACTGCAGTTTTTAACACTTCCACATTGGCTTCAATTATCGCGGCCAGAGTTTGCCACTTGAGTTAGACTGATCGAAAAGTAGTCGGAGTCATTTTCAATATTGAGGAGACATTCTGAACATTGCGGCCATTACAAAACGCTGCTGCAGTCAGTGACGTCACGTCCATGTTCAGCCTGGATTATACTTCTGCATCGACTTAAGGCTGCAGCTACCTCGTAGTGGCATAGAGCACCACATACTTGTATGGTGGAGTGTCTGCGTTGCTCTATAAAACTCAGTCTTAAAGCTAGCAGAGCGAGTTGTATCGCTAATGTTGTGTCAGTACACATTAAAAATGAATGTGAAACATTTTTCTGGCTGCACCTTTATTGTTCCTCAATAAAGCTTCCTGTGCCTCAGTCCCTGCCCCCAATCATCGACATGTACTAAACTACATGAATCACTGTATTCTACTATAGAATCATAGACCGGAATTAAGTGTAAAAGTCAAGAAAATCCCAATCAAACAGGAAAAATCAGCAGCTTTGAACGCTTAGAAACACATGTATAACTCTACAACCTGTCAGCTGAATATTTGGCTAAAGGATCAAACTTGAACACCCCAATACATGGGGACAATCCCCTAAAATAAAATGGGTAAAGGTAAAGAAACACTGAGAAAACAAGTGAACTATTCCTCAATCTCAAAAAGCTGAACCTCTCTGAAATCAGACCAGTTTTCAGTCTGTTGGGGTCTGTCCTGATTCATTCATAAAACTCCTTCAAATGTTCACAACAGTTGCTTCCCAGGTACCGCTAAGTCCATCTGGATTACTAGACACACAAGCCATGCTGGATGGCTTTCGGATTAAGTAAATCTGACTTTGGGGACAGTAAACACAGCACTTGGTAACTGTCGGTAATTCTGGGATTCTCCCGGAGTTTGAGCAGTCGTTCTCTGCCTCACGTTACCGTTCATGAGCAGAGCCGTTCACCAAATTGAGCGTGTTCAATGAATACGTTCATTTTAGCGTGTTCAAGCAGAACAGATTCAATGAAGTTGGAGTTGGAGCTGATAAATATTGAGCAATAATAACCAAAATGTTGTGAATGCAGGAAATTACGATGCAACCCATTGGACCAATCGTAGAGCCTGCACTCTGCGTTGTTGTGATGCAAAGTTATATATTTGAGGAGATGCATGTCAGGTCTTCCTAGACTCCTGGGAACCTACTGTATATGCTACAGCGTAGGTTCGACACTAGAAGTCTCCAAATGGGGACCACATCCACTCAGTCATAAGAACGAATGACTTCCATATCTATGTAGGTTCTCCTCTTTCAGTCTGGGGCTGTGTTCTTTAATACAGTCTGAGTCAGGATGGAGTTTATGGGACAAAAAACCTAAAGTTCAGAGTAGAACACGTTAATCACCTGATCCTCTGTAAACTGAAGGAGCATCAGATGTGAGCACGGAGCCTCAGCGTGAACAGAAGCAGTCTGGCATTGTTGAATGTTTCTATTATTCCAGACAGAGATCAGAACAATTCCTCACTTATAGTATTCTCTAATTCTCATTCACCGCGCTGACACCTTCTCTCCTTTCTTTATTTTTGTTTTGCTGGCATGAGCTCTTGTGAGATTATTGCGAGCTGACACGAATACTCGAGAACAAAGAGGAACAGCAGCATTGACACAGTTCCTCACAGCTCAAAGCGCAGGGTTATATTTTGGTTGGGAAGCTGCTTCGTGCCTCGAGGCGGGCGGCTGCATGTCTGGAGATTGGGTTTAATTGGGAAGCGTTGACCTTTTCCACCAGAGAAAACATACACACACACACACATACACACAGACACACACACACACCGTAAAACGCACATTAAGAGTCAGAGCGGGGTTCTATCGAGCTGGGACAGACACTGACTCACAGCGTTGTGATTCAACAAAGAAATTAATTAAGAGGACAGATACTGCTGCGCGGGTAATTTATGATTTATGTTAATACGCATAAAGGGCAAATCCCCTCTCTATCTCCCTTTTACTGCAACACTCTCCCATGACTTTGTATCTCTGCATCGAGCCCTACTCTCTCTTTGTGTCACTTTGCATTATGAACTGTCTCTCACCTCCATAATAACCATGTTTCAAACATTTCTGAGGGCATAATAAACCGTCTAAGCACTTGCAATGTAATAAAAAGTCCAAATTAACTATGGGGAAAGACCGGACAGTGCACTTAACACAGAGTGCAGACTGCAGGAGACGGCCCGCTGGGTGATAAGAAGCATGACTGTGAGTGCTGCAGAAAAGGCCCAAAGACCATCACACATACCTTAAAAGGTAAGGCATCATTGATTTGTCGCCAAACAAAACTCAAAGAAGCCTTCAGAATCTTAACATGCACAACTAGGCATCTGTCTCAAGGTACTCCACACTGTTTCAAGGTACCCTAAAGGCTGATTTATACTTCTGCGTCGCCCCTACGCAGCAGGGGCTGACGCGGACATGAGCCCCACATACTTGTGCGTCGATGTGTCCGTGTCGCGCAGCAATTCTCCTCCGATACACCTGAGGGCAGTGCGGTCTCTCTGATAGCCGGTCACCTGCTTCCGGTCCTGCTCCGATCTCTGTTTACTTTTCCACATCGATTCAGAGCGTGTTCTGTTAATCTACAGCTGATACGTGTTGCTGTTTATCATACAGACATGATTACATGAAGAATAGAGAGGAGGAGATGAAATACACCGCCGATGTGCGGCCGATGTCCGGGATCCAGGAAGTGTTGTAAATGTGGGAAAGACAAAGCCGCCGAGCGGACCAATCACAGAGCTTGCGGTCCGCGTCGGCTCTACGGGGAGTTACATTTTGGAGGAGGTGCACGTCAGCTACGTGCGTAGGCCACGGCGTAGGTACGGGAGCTACGCGGACCCCCGGCGTAGGGTACGCCGTTGATTCAACGCAGAAGTATAAATCAGCCTTAAGACTGTTTCGGGCACCATGATGTATGTTAAGAGTTACCATCATACATCAGATTTGAAGAACAACCTTATGTCTGTTTCTTTATAGCCTTTAGGGTCTGTTTCAAGGTGCCCCTCAAGTGAAAATGTATCACCTGTGTTAAGGTTCTTCATACTTCTGTTTCAAGGGACCCTCTTGAATCTGTTTCCAGAAACTCTCCCATGTTGATATTAAGTAACCCCTTTGGTGTCTGTGTCTTAATAGCCTTTAGTGTCTATGTCAAGGTACCCCTCAAATGTCTCTTTCATCTGCGTTAAGTTCCCTTTATATGTCTGTGTTGTGTTCATAATTGTGTCAGTTTCAAGGGTTTTCGACTCCTCCCTTGTGTATCCTTAGTAACCCCTTTGGTGTCTGTTCTGAGTTTCCCTTTTTAATGCCCTGTTTCTGGTATGTTTCAAGGTACCCCGTAACATAATTTAAAGCACCTCCTTAAGCACCGGTTTCCAGACTCCTCTGTCCCATGGTCGTCTATGTCTGTTTTGAGGTCCCATTCATGACAGTTTTTAGTTTCCTCTGCATCAGTTTCCAGAAATTCCCCCTGTCTATCTTAAGTTACCCCTTTGGCATGTGCTTTCGAGGAAACCTTCTGTACTGTTTTAAAGAGCTGCTTTGTGCCACCTTATAGTTCCTTGTTGATGCCCGCTACCATGTGGTGCCTTTGTTTAGAAACACACTTTTACATAATTTCAATGCCCTGTTTCTGGTATGTTTTAAAGTACCTTATATTATCATTTAATGCAAGCCCTTAAGCACCTGCTTCAAGGGGCTCTTTTGCATCTGTTTCAAGATCACTCTGTCCCAAGGTCCTTCTGTCTGTTTTGAGATATTATTTGTGTCCTTTTCAAAGAATCCTCAAGAGTCTGTTTCAAGAAAACCTCTCATGTCTGTTTTAAGTTACCCTTTGTCGTCTGTTTCAAGATTTCCTTTTTCTTATGGTACCACTTAGCACATGTTTTAGTGTGCCTGCTTTTATCCATATCAAGGTACCTCATACAAACAAATTCAAGTAACACCTTCAGTGGCTGTGTCAGGGTACCCTGATGTTTCTTTTAATGTATACCTTCATACATGTTTAAAGGGGTTTCAATGTAACTTTTAGCATCTTTAACAAGATGCTTTTACTAGTCTGTTTTTAGATACCCTTGCCTACAACACATTTTAAAAGGTGACATGTCATGTTTTTCTCAACATCCCTCCAGTACTCGTTTTCCAAGTCGATTCCTGTCGTATCAAATATTGTAAATCCCTCCACATGGTGGTAATAACATGCTGTTTGCTGCACCGCAGAAACACTCCCATGTACAATACGTCTCATTTAACCCTGATACAGTTACAGAGGCGGATTGAGTGTGATGCAATTCAAAGCTGAAAAAATAACCTCCAGATGTTTCAATCTGAGGAGCATAAAAACAATACTGTGTGTGTCTGTTTACGGTAAGTACACAAAATTATCATAATTAACTCGACAGTTATAAAGTACGCTATATAAACTGTAGAAACATTACAATGAAACTACCTTCTCCCCCATTTGTCTTCCTGTTTTCTTTAGGAGTCATTACAAACAGTAAGTACTAGAACTCATTTTACACTTACACACACACACACACGCATGCGCGCACACACACACACACACACATAACATTTACATAATCATAATAGGAAAGCAAAGCTTTGTAATCATGCATTGTTTGCCAATGATGTTTACAACAGTGCAGACAGTCAGACATCATTACGGTCTAAATACTTTGAATTAAATTAAGCAAATGTGGTCGCTCAACAAAATGGATTTTCAAATGAATGTCACAGCGAGCAACAGAAACGCATTTCTGTTCAGCTGAGCGCCAACCAAAGCTGCTGATTCATCCAGTCTTTGGGAAAAAAAACATGCAGAATGAATAAAATGCACTTTTTAATAAGACAATGGTAAAGAGGAGGAGGATGCTTATTTAGTCTGAAGGTATTGACGCATGCAGAAAAACTCTCAGAGTCGAACTTTACATTTTCTGTGGCCTCACTGGCTGAAAATAATAGGAAGGTGGAAGTGAAAGATGAAACTGTAGAAAGGTAGATCCATAAAGACAGAAAGAAAACGTACTTCTATATTCAACAATGTGTAAATAAAGGTCTTGTCTGGTCATGGCTCTAAGAACCCTCCAGCCTCTCCGACCTGCTGTCCTGTAGTTTAAATGTTTGATGAGCCAGATGAAGGTTTAGAAAAGCCTCACAGTTCGTCTGGATGTTGGTGAGGGAGCATGGCCGGGGATCAAACACGCCTCAGGCTGTGATCCAGCAGACTGAGGATTAACAGTCTCTGCTGACGGCTTTTTAACTTACATAACGTGTTTGTTACAGTCGAGTATACCTGCATTAGTTATGGTACGTCAGACATGGGTAGACTAATGAGGAACTAATGAACATCAGTGAGGATGATGATCGTTTTCCTAAGTCGACCACATTTCCAACATAAACCCTTATTCACACAACATCCACATCCCACACTCACTAAATAAAGCCTCCTTCCTTCTTTCTTTCTTTGACGCACTTGAGACATTTTGCCACCTTGTGTTTCAGAGCTGCTCCTTCACACATGTTCCTCACAACATGAGGTATTTGCTGTGAGATGAGAGAGGTGTTGGGCTCTTGGACATGACAGGACATGACATCGAGCTCGCTGTGAAAGCCACAGTTTGTAGCACGATGGCAGACGAAGCGACAGTTTTTACTAGATGTTTTTATTCATTGGGGGTCATGGTGAATTTACTTGAATGTTTTTCCTCCTGCACGCTCACATTGGTTCACCCTGACTTCAAAACACAGTTTCACTAAAGTCCAGGTAAAGTTGGGGTGAGAGATGAGGGACATTTTCAGATTTTGTGAAAAAACAGCTTGACAAATGTTTTCATGCAGCTCTATTTTTCAGGTCCTACAGGTTGATGCATACTCGATCTGTCTTTCCTAAACATGCAAATCAGACCTTGGACTGTTGTGTCCAAGCCGCCATATTAGACAAGTTGAAAGTTAAAGTAGGCTTGTAGCAGCAACACCCCTGATATAGTTGAATATAAAAAAACATGCAGGTTTCTTGCTTTTCAATTTAATATATTTAAAAGAGAACGAATGTGATATGTCTTTATAATAAGTTGAATTTTTTTGTGCTGTTTAGGTTTTAGCAGAGATTTTTGTTAAAGATTGAAATACCATCACATCTGCAGAACAGTGATGAAGTGTTTATAGTTTTTGACATTAACTTGAAAAGACTATTGCTGAATAATACTTCAATATTAATATTATAATCATATTACCTGGTTTTAAAACGAGTTAGTGATTCAGCTGATTGAAAATAAGATCCTAAATTGATAAAATTCTGAATGGACTCATATTTTGTTAACGGCAGGTCACAGCGGACAAGGATAAGGTATGAGGCAGTCGGTTCTTCTCCTCCCTGCTATTCCTGAGCCTTGGCAACTCATTCATTGGTCTCTAAGACCGTTAATCAAACCTTTCAGCCGTGCTGATTGGCCAGCCGGCTGGCAGAGAAACCAGGATATCCATCTGAAGCAGGATCCTTTCTTTCATTTGATGAAGTGTTTGCCTCCGTGAGGAGAGAAGTGCTCTGCTGCTGTAATGCAAAAATCAAACCTCAGCCATCTCCACCTAACCCACTCCCTTCTCTCTCTGTCTCTCTCTCTCCTTTCTCTCTGGCTCACCTCCGTTCACTTCCTCTGGTTTTGACTTTGTGAAATGAAGTCGGTTTGAGTGGCGCCTGTCAAACCAGCCGAGGTTAAGTGCCGTGTTTTTTCTCTTAATGTGTCAAAAAGAAGAGAAGGTGAAAATGATACTCGGAGGACAGAACGTCTGCTCCGCCCTGATTCCCATGAGCCTCCCTGCTGGCAAAGAGAAGCTCGGTGACAGCCGCAGCCAGAGGTTAAAGCACCAATTAGCTACAGTTAATGAACCCTCATTAGCCCCTGCTAAGTTTCCCCACCTCTTTCCCTCTCTCCTTCACTCCCTTTCTTCACACTTCTCTGCTGCTACAGCTCAGATTTCAGCCCTGGGTGACCGCAGAGAAGCGAGGGAATAAAGAAACGAATGATTGACAGAGGCTGAGAATGAGCAGAAAGTCAGTAATATATACAGTAAACAGAAATAGACGTACGGAGGAGACCTGCAACCTGCAGGCCGGCCTCATTTATTCAAATGTGGACGATGTCAATGCATCAGCTCACGCACTCCTCCTCAGAGTTCCCTTCAGAATAACTTTCTATTTAACTAACAGTGCAAAGACAACAAATGTTGGAGCGTGTTATGTCACCATGAAATCAGGGAACGAGCTGCAAAGAGGAACCAAGACAACTGTGCAAAATCAGCTAACAGTATTAAATATAAGATCTGGAGTCACGCATGGCTCCTTTTTTTTAAATTTCTTAACAGACATTAAGTCACAATGTACATTAGAGATCATTCAAAATAAAATGCATGCTGATTTAAAAAATGTTCTGCATCATGTTTGTTAGAATTTGATTAATTGCCATGTGATCCAGGCTCTTACTGGACAAACTGCTTAACCACAAAGTTTTAAATATATAAACATAGAAGTATACATATATAAATTATACTGTATATGTCTGAAGATAAATAGATTGTGGCTGATTAAGGTTCTTTTCTACATTTATACTTACAAGAAAGCTTTGTTGTAACGCCAACATTGGTTGTACCTTTCATGCTTCTCCCTATTTACGTCACACTTTTTCATTCCATGTTATGGCGCTCATATACCCTGGGAATCCCGTGTTTCACGTCTCAATGCAATGAACTCTGGGTATACCCTTACCCAGCTCTGCAAAAATGCCCACTTACGGAAAGGGGGCATACAGGGCTCAAAAAGTCTGTGAGAGATCCCTCAGACACTCAAAGATTTGACAGTGGGACAGCCCTAAGCCCTCACTGATTTAGGGGGGAGGCGCCTCAAAGTCAGTGAGTGTGGACATTGAGATTGGGCCTAACAATATTCCAGCAAATTCATTATTAAAGATTAGAGGTACAACAAACTGAACTGCACATAGAGAAAGAGCTGATATTTTTCAGCCTGTTATTAGCCAACTTTATAAAGAAGAAACCATAAGACATCCTAAAAAGAAGTCTGATCAGCCAAATAATAAAAAGATCTCTGTTTTTAAGGCCTTGTAGAATAAATTATAGTCAGGGGAAGAATTGTACTGCTCTCGGAAATGTCCCGTTAAAACAAGGTCATCATCTTCAGAAAAAGCAATGAGAGAATGAAAGCAGATCTTTGAGGCAGGAAGCCGGTTTGTAGCAGAGCCATAAGGCCACAAATTGGCTCAACAATGGTCCCATTTATTTCAGGTAATTGTACCAATTCATCAGAGTTAACTAACCAATAACGTATTAAAGTGTGAGAATGATTTCACCTTCAAGGTCTGTGAAAAATGAAACGTTGAGGATATGTGGAGTAATTACCTCCTAGTTGATTTCATGGCTCTGCAGGCTGTGCACTTTGTTCTCATAGTTTTTGGTTCAGTATCAAATTACAGTTTAAATTGCGAACGCAAAGTCTGAGAAGGAGCGAGGCTGCAAAACAGAGAAGTAACACAGGAGCCGAGACAATGAGTGGATGGACATTAAATCCAAGATACACCAAACTTCAAATCAAACCATCTGTGACCCATCTAATCAGGTGAGAGCAGAGCCTTGATCCTTCCTCATTCTCAGGTAAACTTGACTGTTGGTAAACTGAGCACACTTCCTTTAAGACAGAGACTCACAGGTGCCACATAGAGGTGAGAACATCTTTCACAAATTCTCTCCTCTCCGTGGCCGACACCAGTTTTACTTTAACAATTATTTTGTAGTCGTAAAAGAAAACACAATTTAGTTTAGAAATTAAAGTTATTGATAATCGTTTTATAAGATTTACATCCACGTAAATCAAGACATGAATTAAATAATTAATAAAAAACAACCAATTAAAAAGAACGCCAAAAAAAGTAACGCCAATGATTAGCAATGAATGATTTAAAGGACGCGTCTAAAGTTTCCTACACTTAAACACCTAACACCAAACCTAAACCTAAACATGTGTTAAAAATAAAAGTACAGTGAAATTATGACAGATTCTAAAAGGTACCTTAAAACAGAACAAAAATAAATTAAAAAAATGTTTTTTAATAAAATAAATCTTCACACAGATGCATGAAATTTCCTTGAATCAGATGCTGAGTGAAACCTTAAAATGGACTCCCATTGTTACCTTGACACAGATGCTAAAATGTTGATAATGGTAACTCAAAATGTGTGCAAAAAAAAAAGCTTCAAACAGGAAGCAAACCGATTCTTGAAACAGATGCTTTAAGGGTTTTTTTCTCAGATGTTGAAGAATACCAACAGACAAATTCTGGTACCTTGAAACAGACTCTGAGAAGAACCTTAAGGTGCCTTAAAACAAACACAAAAGGTACCTCAACACGGATGATTAATGGTGTCTTGTAAAAGAAGCATAATATAACTTGTAAGAGATAAAGTAAGTACCTAAAACAGATGTGTAATGGTTGAATCAAATGCTGCATTACTTCTAAAATTGAATGCAGAGAAGACAGACCCTGGTACCTCGAAACAGACTCTGACTCTGTGCCCAGATCTGAAGATTGATGCTTCAAAAATTTTAAACTTCAACCCAGTGGGTTCATCATTTTGAGTCCCATGTGGAAGCTCAAGTTAAAGTTGAGTTATTTATGCTGCAAGATAACTTCCAAAACTAAACCAAGTCCAGTTTTTAACCCAAACTTGTAAAACACATCATTTCACAGAACAATTGTTAGAAACCTTTCTGGAGTCTCTGAGCTCCATCATCTCGTATGTCCCTTTGAGCTGCCGTAGGCATCCTCCAGCTGATACGGACGTTCTGGACTCCAGCAGCAACAGCTGCTACTACTCGTCTCATCTCTACACCTCTCTCTCTTACTCTCCTCTATCCCTCTTTCAAGACCCAACTCGGTCGAGGAATGATGGCTGCCTAACATGAGTCTGGTTCTGCTTGAGGTTTCTGCCTGTTAAAAGGAAGTTTTTTCCTCGCTGCTGTAACTAGCTAAATACTGCGATGTACAATGCTCATGATGGATTAAGGTGGGGTAAGACTGAGTCTTACCCTGTCTTGAAGTTGGGTTTCTGTTCATAATTTGACAGAGTACGATCTAGACCTGCTATCTTTGTAAAAGGGTCTTGAGATAATGTTTGTTGTGATTTGGCGATATACAAATAAAGATTGATTGATTGATTGATTGATTGATTGATTGATTGATTGATTGATTGATTGAACGTGTGTGACTGGGCTGACAAAACTCCACCAGAGACTACGATGAGAGCTGCATCAATAGCAGACCACCGAGTCCAGCAGCTGAACATCAGAGTAAATAACTTAACAAGGTTGTGTATTAAAGCAAGGTCAGGCTGGATTGGATAGTAGAATAATGTAAAGTCAGAACCCTATAGGGCCGTCACGGGTCAGGCTCATTAGAAGTCCAGAACGTCTTCTGTAATTTATGCTCATTAGAAGCAAAGTCAGTTTAACTTCAGGTCTTACAGCCATCCCCTCCTCCTGCAGGTAGAGACACACAGGGCAAGCGGAGCCTCAGGAGGGCCAAGAGATGATCGAATAAACTGTAATGTCCTTCTGCAATGCACTGACAACCTACACACATACATACTCTGCTCTGCACATACATATATCAGCATCATTAAATGGACCCCCTGCTTCTTTTTCTCAAACAGGGGAAGCCCCAGCGCAGCGCGCCCTAAAGAAGCCCACATCAATTAACAGAGGCAGGCGAGTAGGATGAACTGAGGGCCACGACTGTATTACTCACATCAAAGAGGAGGAGATTTATGACCTGTTAAATGTGTGTGTTAGAGATTCAAAGCAGCCCTGCAAGAAAACATATTTTCTCTGTGTACGGAACATCACAGCAGCATCTAATGATGGATGCTGTGCATGCTACAAAGTGGGCCGTATATCACTGCTTGTTATGACTCAATACATCACATGTAGGCAGCAGATGAACGGGTTTACAAGCTGCATGGTGCTGCGTTTGTTAAACAGAAGAGCATCAGATGAAAAAAAAGGTGTTTACACGAACAGTAGCTAAAAGAAAGGATGACAAACACGATCATATCACGACGCTATTTTATCCCCTTCATCGCCCTGTACCCGTTTTATTTTATAATCCACATAACGATGAGTTTGGTTACATTAAACTGCTCTGTAAAAGTGAGGTAATGTAGAAAGATCATAAACTCTGAGCGCTTAATGGACAGCAGTAAAGAGTAAAAGTAGGCTGAGTGTTTCAACCCCAAACACCAGGGTTAATAAAAACAGAACACAAACTCATGTTGTAGAATTATGATAACACACAGACTGATGAGTTTGCTACTTTTAGCCTAGTAGACTCTGTGCCTAAAACTAAAAATGTGTTAGAAATTAAGGAAAGTGACATTGAGACTGATTCTAAATGACAGCAAGTAACCTAAATTAAATTTTCACACAGATGCTTCAAAGTTCCTTCAATCAGATGCTGAGGGAAACATTAAGATGGACTCGGATTGGTACTTTGACGCAGATGCTAAATGCTATCTTAAAAGGTTGATAATGGTTCCTAAAAACAGACGCAATAAGATACCTTTAAAAAAAAATTGAGTGATACCTTGTACCGAAGGTACGTTGAGTTCAATGTTTCAAATATGGCACCCGCCGACGATAGGCTTCAAAACAGGACTTCAAAAACAGATGGGTGACGTCACGAAGACTAAGTCCATTTATTATACAGGATACTGTATGTAGTTAACCTAATCCGCCTTATGCAAAAGATAAATTAGCAACAAGATTTGCTGAGTCGCCCTTTATAAAAGTAATAATTGAATAATAATAATTGATAGGATTTGTAAAGCGCTTTTCTGGGTACTTAAAGTCACTTTACAGAAAATGCGAAAATAAAGCAAATAAATAAAATAGAACAAAGACAGAGGTGAGCGGGAGTAGAGGTCATGTGTTGGAGGCTTTTTTGAACAGCTAGGTCTTGAGGTGGTTTTTAAATGAGTGAAGAGAGTCAGAGTTGCGGATGTTTGGAGGGAGAGAGTTCCAGAGAGTTGGGTCAGCGATGGCAAAGGCTCTGTCCCCCAAATCGCAGTGCTTGGTCTTGGTGATAGGGGACAGGAGGTCAGCATCTGATGGTCTGAGGCTGCAAGATGGGGAGTGGCCTTTGAGGAGGTCAGTCAAGTATGAGGAGGCAAGGTTATTGAGGGCTTTGTAGGTGATGAGCAGGATCTCGAAGTTGATTCGGTGTTGTACGGGGAGCCAGGTGAAGGATGGGTGTGATGTGAGCTCTGGAGCTGGAGTGAGTGAGTAACCTGGGCAGCTGAGTTTTGGACATATTGGAGTTTTTGGAGGGAGGCTGTACAGGATGCTGTTGCAGTAATCAAGTCTGGAGGTTATAAAGGCGTGGATGAGTGTTTCTGCAGCAAAGTATGTTTATCTTCTAGATCTCTCAAACCAAACAACCACCGCCACAAGTTTTGTGTAATTTGCTGACCAATGATAAGTGCATCCTCAAGGCTTTTGGAGAAACAATAAGAACATACTCGCGGATGATTCTTAATAACACAAAGCTCCTGATGGTGATCTACAGCATCATGTATTATTAATAGAGGTCCCCCTGCTCTCTGAAGCTGAGTGATGGATCAGACAGGAAACACTTGTTCGTTGTGTTTACACTCGTCTCATCTGTGTTCACTGGTGACTTAATTGAACAGGAGCATCTGGGATCTGCTGTAGAGCTCATGTGCTGTTAAACTCTGATTAGACGCTGCACTGTTGGGTTTTCCCACTTTACTGCTTTTAGTGATCAGACAACAAAAGCAGTAATTAAGTGGGTGCAAACATGAATACTGTCTGTTGTTTGCAAAGGCTTACAGACCATGAAATGAGCCCTGGAGAAGCTATCAGTGGCTCCAGCTTAAACACACACTTAGTAGGGTTTGGTGTTGCTGAAAAAATGCTGATTGATTTGATTCAGCCTTAATAGGTTGTTGAGAAGAGTCTGCTGGATGTCTGGGTGATATTCTAAAGGAGAGGGAGACCTTCTCACCTGTTAAAATCCCCTGTGAGACGCAGAAGGAAGATTTATAAGATGCTTTTAGGGAAACAAACCAAGAGAAAACTGCCTCAGAGCGCACCAGTGGGTCCCTCTGCCTGAGAGAACTTGTTCTCCAGCAAAGAAAACAAATTCCTAGAAGAAAATCAAAGAGGAACTTTACTCTGCAGAGCTGTGCGCTGGTGGGAGTAGTTTCAGCGCTGCAGAGGGCGGCGGGCTGCATCCCAGCGGGGACTGAAGTCTGGACTGACACAGCAGTGCATTTATTATGCAGCAAGGTCTCCTGAGCAGTACTCAGCTTCCTCTCTTTACACCACCTACTCTCAGCAGTCTGTACAGTTACAAGCAACTTGAATGACCCTGAAACAAGACAAATGTCGCTTAGCTCCACAGAAAACCACACAGCAGAAGTATGCAGAGAGAATAAAGATCTGTTATAGCAGTAAAATACTTAAATACGCTGATTTAGTAACAAGACCACTTCATTCTGATCCATGTCTGGATCCACGTTAGCATCACTTTGGAGTGATAACTGAACGGACAACAATTCAATCATTTCTTTAGCTTAGCTCAACCTTACATCTTCTCGTTCATCACTCTGTGTTGGCAGGAGTCTGGTCCTGCTCGAGGTTTCTGCCTGTTAACTGTGACGTATTCACTGCTGCAAAGTTTGCTCATGGTGGATTGAGATAAGATGAATCTTAACTCAACTTCATGTTGGGTCTAAATGTTGAAATAATAAAACAAAGAGTCCTGCATGTTTTGAAAATTGTCTTCATTTAACATTTGTTGTGAATTGGTGCTATATAGAGAGACCGGCTGATTGATTGATTGACTGTGGTTGTGAGATAATTAGGGCTTTAGTTAACTGCAGACTTTTCAGTAATTCATCATAATTAATTGCATTTTTAATCTGATGTTTAAAATTCCATTATTTTGCATTCCAAAACAGTTTCAAGTCCATATTAACAGTGAAAAGTTGCCTTGTAGATGCTTTTGATTACTCACTAACGTCCAGTGAATCCTGGTTAAAGCAGTATTAACACACTTCAGGAGTTCTAATTTGATTGCCTTCTCTGTTTTTCGTACAGGTCGTTTGCTAATGATGTTGTCATGAATGTTGTGCCCCTCACAGTGCTAGTAAGACACCTTACTTGTTTATTGTGTTACAATGCCACCTTGTAGCTCACTCTGTATTTATTGAAGTATCTGATAGTTAATAAGTAACTGATGTAAAACAAGTCAAAGAGAAACCTATGTTGCCCCAGACTTTCAAGGAATTTGTTTGAGACCCCCTTCCAATTTAGTGACATGCATGGACAAGGTTTGTAACCATTAGGCTAGCAGAGCCCAGGAGGGTATAGTAAATAACTAGAGATCAAGACAAGTTTGGGCTTTGCAGTAGGCTATGTCATTGGCTCAAAGACCTATAAAAGGTGCTGGACAACAGCATTCTGAAAGTCAGCAGATTTGTAGAGCTGTCTTCCAGGCATTCCGCGGTGCTTGTCCGATACTGGTATTGTTTTCTTGTAATAAATGTATTACTAAACAAGCAAGCCAGTGTCACGAAGATTCCTTCTACATCTACACATCACGGGCGGTCCAGATACGACATTATCTACCTTACATCTCCTGTGATTGAAACTGAAAGTAAACAGTAGGTATGTCAGGTAACAGGTCACAGAACTGTCTCTTTGTTGTGCTAATGTTTCTTCTTAATCCTGCACATTAATGCAACGTTTTTTCACAAAAAGATAACCTGAGTTTGTCGTGGAGTTTCTCGGGGACTGTGTAGCTGGTTGGATAGCTAGCTTTAGCAGCTAGTGAGGTCTTCACGCCCAACAACTCTTGTACACAAGCGATATGAGCATGCTTTTGTGACAGGTTGAAAAGTAATACATGAGTTAAAAACAGTTTGCTAAGTTCATTGTTAATTAAAAATACATTGGGGATAAAAACAGAATGATTTCATAATTTTGAAAGAGTGATTCAAATCATCTAAAAACATTAAGTCATTTAAAATGCTTTCAATCAGTTAATGGTTAAAAACAAACAGTAAAGACGCTAACAGTGTTTAAAATAGTAAGGGTTATCTATTGTTATCTATAATCAACTAAGTAGTCTAGGTCAGATATTCATCTGTTATCGATTGCTTCAGTCTCCGCCTGCACAGCTGGGAGATCGCGTTTTTTCCGGATTCTATTCAACGCTCTTGAAGAGGAAATGCTATGTGATCACGCTCGTGATTATTTCTTCCCTTTTTCAAGGGTGTAACACTTTCATCTGAGAGCGGGTTTCTTTATTTCTTCTTTTAAGAGACAACCATCACTCCAGACCGCTCGGCTACAAGCACACCACACACTGACAGGTCTGTAGCGATTGTCACATTTCTCTGCTATTCCCTGCTGACATCAGTCTGTTTAGCTGCACCTGTATTAAAAACACTTGACTTTGGTGTTGTGAAATTAATTATCTGTAAATCTCTATTTACACATTCTGCATAAAACTACAACTTCTGTAGGCACATGATGAGATTTTATGTAACAGAAGCATTCTGGTTGTTGTCTGAGTTATAATGTCCTCCAGCATTTCATCAAGCTTTGATTGGGATCCCATTGGCTATCATCTGGAGCCACTTAACCTGTTATTTATTGATCTGTTTGATTTATTTGACATCTAACAATCTGCAGAGGAAAGAAGTCTCAGCCCAGAGTCACCGTGTACTGCCGACTACACCTGAAGCCTTGAAATTGGTTGCCGCTTTCAGAGATGATATCGTCACTAGGATGGCTTAATCTGGTTCAGGATGCAGCATCCTGTCACATCTACTCACACACTCTGAAACATACATTATTAAAATGACAAAGACTGTTATTAAAGAAAATATAAGACAACAATAACAAACTGAGCTCTTCAAAAACACTGAAATCAAATCAAAGCGGTACAGTGTTAAACAAAGTTAAATTTGAAGCGTCCTCTGATGTTTCTCTCTGCAGCTCCAGCATTGTTTAAATCTCTTCAATCAGCTTTTTTCTATGTTTCATATCAAACGTGCCGGCCAATTAAAGGGAATATGAAACGTCTGTGAGCTGATTGCTCTGAATTATTGATCTGTGCGGTTGTCAGAGAGCAGCTAGTGTTTGAGCTGTGAGGTAGAGAGGATCAGAGGCCCGTCTCACTTTGCTCTGTTGTTAGCACTGCCAGTCATCCTCAGAGCGCACATTCATCTCCATTCAATATGCTGTCACCGTTCTATCCTTTTTCACGCAGCATATCCCTGAGCTCATTACCCTGCCTGCTTACACATACACAGACACACACATAAACACACACAAACACACAAGCCCTGGTGCACTGATGCATTAAAAAAAGCATACTTTTGTTTCATTATTAATTTGCTTATTTATTCATAGCATCAATAAAACATGCCGGTGGGTCTGCAGACCGGCGGAGCGATTCTGAATCAAATGAGCATCAACAAACCGGGTTTGAAGGAGATCACACCTCGCACAAATTGCCTGGTGTTTTGTTCACGCCACCTGGGTTAGCATAGCAGGAGATCATGACAGGCAGAGCGAGCATCTTTCATATGCTGATTTTCACTCATCGGCAGCAGGGGCTCATACCGAACGGCAAGGCCAAGGATGGTGATTATTCAGCCTTTCAAAGTAAAAGCAGGACTGGGTGAACTACAGCTAGGGGCATGCGTGAGGTTAATTGAACTGGATTGCAGTTGATCTACTCATAAAAGTAATTGAGAGGGAGATCCACGTCAGAGCCGATGAAAACAGAACGTAATCCAGCAGAGTCTGGAGAGGAGCCGGGGCACCCATCGGTGCTGCAGAGACCCTCAAACCGACCGGTCATGTTAGAATTAAGAGACGTGTGATGTTTTAAATTCAGTAAACATGATGTTTAGTGAATATCTTCCATGTTGCTGGAATTAAAAGTGTGCAGAAACAGATCTCCTCTTTAAACATGTCAAAGTGACATCTCCCCTCTGAGCCTGAGGCTTCACAGACTCAGTGACAGCTGATGTTTGACAGCTCTACTCGACGTGCTCTGTGTGCCTTTTTAACTCATGCTTGAAATTACAAGAGATATATATATATATACATCTTTATGGAGGGACCTGGGAGAAATATGATGGAGATATAATAAATTCATCTTTCATTTTGAATAATTGATTTGAGCTTCCATACAGGGACACTCAAGGTTGAGATGTGCTCGTGTAAATGAGAAGTTGAAGAACTGAAAGGTTCATACATGCTGCTAACTGCTTTTGACTTTCAAATCAAATGATGTCACTTTCATAGAACTAATATGAACTCTTTTACAAATCTAATGCTACATTTATAAATAATACAAGTTTGTTTACAGAAGAATTTTAGTGTTTCTAAGATGGGGTCAATCAAATTTGGGGCAGAAACCAGGGGCGTGTCCTGACTGCTTGACTCAGGTGGCCCTAACATTGGTGGGGTGGCTGGGGTATGAGTGCATGCACAAGTTAATTGCATTAACCATCTTTGTCTTCATTATCTACTTTAAAAACTATCATTTAAGTATCATGAAGCTATAATATTTCTGTTTATTTTCTAACTTTACAAGGAGTGTAGTAGTGTAAGCAAAGAACTACAAAAATCTTCTGAGCTTCATAATAATAATAATAATAATAATAATAATAATAATAATAATAATGCAAAAAAAAAGTTATATATATATATATAGCACTTTTGAAAATAGGGTTACAAAGTGCTTTACAAATGAGAAAGATCATACAAGAGAATAAAAGAGAAGTGTGAAGAGGACAGGAAATAAAACTGAAGATGAATAAATTAAACAATATAAAAATCAAAGCAAAATATAAAATGCTAAAACAATAAAAGGATCAGAGAATAAAAGAGTTAAAGATAAAATCCTGCTTTTGATTCTGTCTGTAACAGAATAAAAAGCAGCGTCTGGATTAAAACATGCTCAGATAACATCTCCTGTAAAAGCACACCTATAAAAAATGTGTTTCTAAAAGAGATTCAACAGGATGGCAAACTTTAAGGACTTAAAACCTGCAACAGTCACAACTGCAGGCATTCTTAACACATCCAGAAACATTCCATTTAAAAAAATCCTTCCTCTGACAAGACAAATAGTCAATCATAGCAAGGGTTTTTGGGATGGGACCCGAGGTGGCCAATCAGATCTCATGGAGACTCCAGTTGTCTGGCAGTCCTGCTCAGTGCTACGTTCTGAAAACGCAGCTGGTGGGTGTTGATGGACAAGAGCTGCGGAGCCGGACCACAGCAGATCGAAGACAGACCGGACACAGATCTGGTGGAAGACCTTTGTTACTTTGCAGACAGGAGTTGCTGGTCGTCCTCTGCTTTAATAAGTCGGGTAGTTTCTTTGGTGTGGATGACTTCTGTGTTTCACATGATTTGTGCAACAGAAAATAAAACCAAGAAACCTGCCGACTGAGGCAGACAAGCAACTCCATTTTCTGCAAAGTAAAATGTCTGTTTTGTTTATTTCAAGTCTATCAGCTTAGAAATGTACAAGTCTTCTTTCCATCTTTTAGCGAGATCCCAGAATATATAAGATAATGCAGAGTTAAAAAAAACCCTGACATACAGTAGACTTTAACCTGCACCTGGTAGCTAAACAGACAGCCATGTTAGCTCTCAGTCAGCACGCAGTGAGACAGGCAGAAGCCTCCAGACAGACTCAGACACACTTGCACAGAGAGATACAGTATATCTCCTTTATCCCTCTCAGCCAACAACCCCCCCCCCCACCCCCCCCCCCCCCCCCCCCCCCCCACCCCACACACACACACACACACACACACACTCACACTTGCAAATTAACACTCTTCTGCTGTTTATCATCTGATTCAATTAAAGCGGTGGAGGCGAAGGGATCAGAGCCCGTGGGACTGCATTTTAAATGTCCACAAAACAAATGAGCTGAGGTTCAGCCGCTGACATTTAAATAAGAGTAATGAGGCTGCTTGTCATCACCACTCTGCAGCCGGCCAAAGAGCACACACGCTTTATTTTCTTCTGTTGCTTCACTTCTGCAACTTTCACTTCCATCACTTCTCCTCCCATCAGAGCTTTCTGTTGAGTTTGTGCTGAAAAACGCTCCATCTGCCTCACCTTCCCTCCCCTTACTCCATGTTTGTTCTTCTTTCATCACATCATTCATCATCTCTCTCTCCTGGCAGAGGAAACACATCGTGCTCTGTCTGGTTTGCAGATCTCAGGCAGCCTGGAGTTTAGCACGACTCCCCAAACACATGAATCATCAGCTCCTATTTATTCTGCTGCTGGACTGCAATGACAGGACGTTTCTGTATATAGTGCAGTTTAGGGCCAATAAAGTGGATGGACTTTGAATAAAAGTGAGCGTTTTTGTGAGCCTGGGCGATAAAACTTCACAACCGTCGCATACAAACAGAATTAAAAGCTCCATCAGATGTTTTGGTGATAAAAAGAACTTCCAGGCAGAAATCCCCCATGAAGGCTGACTTTGAAAGTTTCTCTTTCTTTGACTCGCATCACGAACACAAGAGTCTGGATATGACTGCCTCTCCTCTCCAACAGTAAACTTTTTTCATACAAGGATCCTTAAACGGGAGCTGCTGTGTGCCAACAGGTGAGAGGTGAGTCAGTCCCATCGGAGCTGTTTGGTGTTCACTTGGTTTTAAGTTTTAGGTTTTTATTCCACTTTGTTGGAGTTTTTTAAAATCAGTGGGAATACAGAGGCTGCTGTGACAGAGTGATACTGATACTCTTGTTACCGGTCAGAGAAGGTCCGGACTAATCAGCATCATTTTGGGATAAAGGGGTGTTAAAGCTACGGGTGTGGTTACATTTTAGCGTGAGAAAGAAGCAACTACAAGATTGTGAATGATGGCGGCCTGTGAAGAGATGAGCGAGGATGCAGCTAAAAGGCTAAATTCCTGCATCTAAGTGTTCTTGTAGTCCAACAGCGTGTGTTTTCAGTTTAATGAAAATGTGTCACAAGGGTCCAGTGATCAGTTGTTTAAAGTTAGGTGGACCACTCTGCTTCCACCAGATCCCTGTCCGGTCCGCCTCCGATCCGCTGCGGTACGACTCTGTGCTCTCTCGTCCGTCAACACCCACTGGTTGCGTTTTCAGATAGCAGCAAGGAGCAGGACAGCTGGAGTCATGTGACCAAGGTTTTCCCGCAGTAATTACTGAATCAAGGATTCTCCTCCTCCTCTCCTCATCCATGTTGTCTTTATAGTCCTCTGGAAACCTCTGACCTGTTGACTCCAGGCCTCCTGTGAAAAGTCTGACGTCAGCACTGAGACTGTAAACGTTACTGGCACTGCGACACATGTTCGACCGTTTGTAGTGTCCCCTCATCCCTTCTTAGTACCTCATTCGATCAAAAATCCTCTGGGTTATTGATTTAATGTCCCGATCCTCATAGCCTTCGTCTTTGTCACTTTTGGTCTCTCTTTGTCTTCAGCTTAATCTTCTTTATTTAAAGTGCTCAAACAAACACACAGACACACACATACACGCACACACACACACCTCATACCAAACAACCAAACAGAACACCTGTTATTATTTCTGGTTAGAGTGTGATGATTTAGGTACTCCTAGTTTTATTTTGTCTGTTATTTTTTCTTGATTTGTTCGGTAATGTATTCCCTGCATGTTATTTTTGTTTTTGTATTGTTTGTCTTCTCATATCTCCTCACTGCATGTCTCCGTACGTCTGATCTGTGCAATAAAGAAAAAGGAAACAGAGAAACAGTTTGTCCATGGTTTCTATTCATTTCATTAAAGCCTTTAAACCCAGAACGTTCTTCATTTCCATCTCCTGGTTAATAATGTAGCGTTCAGCTCACTGTAGTGAAATCTGTCCTTCACTAATGGTCACCATGCAGCTTCGGTTCCTTTCCTACCTGCTCACAGGTCGTCGTGAGCCACCACGAAGGGTGGAGAAGGTCAAACACATGTTTTTTCAACAGCCAATCAGTTCTAACCTTAGACCAGAACCAGCTGGCGGGGCATCATGGGACCTCATTAGTGATCCTGGGCGATGGCGGTGGTCACTCCTGTGATTTTCATACTGCAAAAGTCTACGATCTGAATCAAATGGTGAAAGCTGTCGCTGACAAAATGTGTGTTCAGACATTTAGAGGAGAACGTGAAGGAATAGGAATGATGAGGATAAAGAGGAGAAGGGAGGCAGATGCTCAAACTCACGGCTGAAAACCTTTCAGGATTTAGAGTCCTGATTTATAAAATACTTTAACCGTAAATACATAGAAATATGAACAGCTGTTTGTGTTGTCTGTCCCTTTGTTTATATTTCAGGCTAGAGTGAACAAAATGCCTCACCGTCCTGCCACTGTCAATCTCCACTGGGAGAAAGGATGAACATTCATAAACATACACAGAAGTGCAAAACAAATGCAGATATAGAAAAAATCTGCCAATACAAATCCAAAAACGCACATATAGAAGAATAAACTGAAAATCAAGCTATGGTAATAGTAATGCTCCAGGCCTGCAGGGGGCGCTCAATGTAACCGTTTGCATAATTGTATTACTGGCAGGAGAGACCAGAGAGTGAGGAAGACCAGAAACATATTTTTCTTTAATTTAAACTTTATTTAAGCTCAGCTAGATGTATTTATTGTTCATATGAGAAAGAAAAAAAGGCTAACAGGAAGTGATATTAAGATTACAGAAGCTGCTGTGGCTGTTCCCACTGAGCGCCCCCTAGAGGCCTGGGGTACTCCTGTTGTCATGTTTTAGTTGCAGAGTTTTTCAGTTGCATGTGTTTTAAGGTTTTGTGTGTATTGACTTTGCAGTGCTTATGTAATTGCAATGCATTTGCTGTTTATGCAGTTAATTCATCCTTATGTATCCTGTTTTTTTTTTCCATTTGCAGTACGCGATGTTGCATTAGTTGTGAGTTTACATAATTTCAGAATCTGTATGGGTCATTGTAGATTGATTAGCATTTTTATTAGCCCCTGTTATGATTTGTCTTAACTCTGTCCACTTACTTTCAGTTCCTCCACTCTCACTTAAAACAGAGTGGCCACCTAACTTGAAACAACTGATCACTGGACCCTTGGGATACATTTGCATAAAACTGAAAACACACGCTGTTGGCTACAAGAACATTTAGATGCAGAGATACAAATATCAGATTTGTTTTTGAGTTAAAAACCAAATTTTGTTTATGACCAAGCCGGTTCATTTACACAGACAGAATCTTTTTTCTGTGTTCTGGTGCGGGTAGTTAAAAATATATAAAAACAAATGGAAAAATAAAAAGGAACAAACAGCTGAGATTGTACCGTCAAGCTGCTTTAATAAAGAAACATAACAAAAAAAATATGATGGAATATTATATTAAACTTTACAAAACATTCATCTAAATTAAAACTGTATTTTGAGAGGAAGGAAAGTTTGGGCAGGAAATTACTCTGGATACGACTGTTTGCTCTCCAGCAGAGGAAGTGTAAATAGTCAGAGGGTAAACTGCTTCATACTCAGTGACAAATATTTAGTTTGAACAACACTAATCCAAATGTAATCTACGAAACCACAACAGCTCTGAAGTCTGGTGATTCAGAGACTGGTTTGCATCTCTCAAAGTCGAACCACATTAACCACTAGAGTGATACATCAAGAGGAGAGATGACTCCACTGACACCAATGATACAAAAGAGGTTTGTGTGAAGATGAAGAAAGACATTCGGCCCAAATCAGATAAATCAGAGAGACAAAAAGCAAAGCCATTACATTCAGCTTTGAACCTGCAGAACGAGCTGCAAAATGGAGAGAGAGGTGCATGCTGGGAGGAGGGAGGAGTATGGGGTGCTTAGACGAGAGGCACCAGCTGTGGGAGAAGTGTGGCTGCGGCAGCAGGTCCTAGCATCCTCTGCTTGTCCCATTGATTTCAGCTCAACAACAAATTGGACCATTTTTCACAGCGTCATGAAGCAGCCCCACTCGCTTTTTATTTATTCCCCCATTCAGCAGAGCGGCTGAGCCACATGGGACCAGTCTGAGACACGGCAGCAGACACACACGTGATGCATGTCGAAGTATAAAACATGAGTGAGGCTGGAAGAAAAAAAATTAGGGTTAGCCGTGAAATTAGTCATGAGGCCGACGCCCCTGCAGTCATGTTTCTTCTACAACCCTGACTCCCAAAATACGTGGTGTAATGCAAAAAAATCTAGGGACGCCAAATTCTTTGTTAACGAAAAATTGTTTTGTAGGTTTGCACAAATATTTCATCTCCATTCAGGTTAAATTAAAAGAAAATATGCTAATCTCTGATGTAATGTGTCTCAGGCTTAAAACAGCTTCAGCACAAGCTTCTGGTCCCAGAAGTGATAGAAAATATGCAGCAGACGTGCGTGTCCCTGGATAAAGCTAAATTAGCTCAACTATTTTCGTGTGGTTGTGTTATCAGCTGCAGCTAACAATCCCATAAAGCTACTGTGAGCACAAAGACTAGGAAAACTGAGGCTACATGCTGGAACTCATGGAAACTGGACGGATCCACGACTGAAGTGTTAGCTTACTGTTAGTATAACATTTTACGACCTGTACTGCAGCCAGCCACCAGGGGGAGCTCTTGCAGTTCTGGCTTCACTTGAGTATCTGTTCCTGCTGTCTATGATTTTATGCATGCAGAGCTATGAATAGAGCATTCCTGTAAGGGGTGTCGGAGTTTAACCGTCAGAAGCTTGTGAGAAATAGAGACCCGAGGAGTATCTCCTTATGTGAACAAACTTTATACATGGTTAAAAACTCATTTTTCAGATCGCATTTAAAAGTTAATGGTTATAAACCTCCATCCTGAGGGGTTATTTATCTTGATTCAGTAAAAAATGAGCTTCAGGGGCTGCATGCCGGTTTGAATAGAGAGGTTGTGGCAGATTAAAAGGAATAGAACTGAAAATAGAATCTGAAGGCAGGTTATTATATCTTAAATCATAATAGAGCTAAGGTTTGGAGACACGTAGAGATATGGATGTCATACAGATGATCAGAAGGGAGCTGTTAGTATTCAGAGCTGTGTTACAGCTTTTGCTTATTACCTTTTCCTGAGCAAGGTTAAAACTTTCAGCTTTGAGTCTCAGGATTTTATTAAAACAGCTTTGCAAGAGAAGAAAACAAATAGACACAAAAAGTCTTTTCATGTTTTGCACTACAAGCCGTGAATTATCAACCAGAGTGCGTGAGGATAACTTTTATTTCCTCTTTTGGTTTGGCATGTGGTTGAAGACAGAACGCCCTATCATGGTTAAACAGTTTTCATACGCAGCTCATTTAGGTATGGAAGAGCTAGTGTGCAGCCCCCCATCCCTATACGTCTTGGGACAATGGGCATCTTTTCAGGTATTCATATGTAGCAAGCAGTATGCAACATGCTATGATGTTTAAACTGCTCTATAATCCAAAAATCACACTTTGTTGAGCTCATAATCCAAAATGTCCTTCCTGAAGTTGGATGGGATTATGTTTGGATCACACTTTCACTCTGAAAGATTTCTAGAGTTTCAGATAATACAAGAAAAAAGGAGGAAAATCTCCTACTGCTGTGTTCTCATGCTGCCAAAGGGGATAGAAGCTCTGGATGCTTCTTTGTACTTCTACATTTCTTTTAGTTTCTTGTTCGGTTTCATGTTTTTGCAGACAGAAAATAGACTGTGGGAATTTAGAGGGAGATTTGTTATGTTTCTATTCTTTGACTGGAGTGATTACGAGGTCCAGCCATGGTTCACCACAGGAAGCTCTGTGCATCATGTCTTAGAAACAGTTTTCATACGCAGCTCATTTAGGTATGGAAGAGCTATACATGGTTGCAGCTAGAGGAATCAATCCGTTCACATCTTCCATCTCAAATCTCCCACCTCTACAGAACTTTCACGGTCCTGTACTCTAAAGTGTGCAGCCCCCCATCCCTATACGTCTTGGGACAATGGGCATCTTTTCAGGTATTCATATGTAGCAAGCAGTATGCAACATGCTATGATGTTTAAAGTCCATTAGCAACTTGAGAAGCAACCATATGTTCAGATCAGAAGGGAAGCCAAATGTGCCCCTCCAGATATGTCTGCAAATCAAATGCAGTCAATTATTGGTTGATTACATCTGTAGGAGCACCAATTAATCTGGTGAGTCTCAGTTTCACTGTAAATAATTTTGTTAACAGAGGTTTCCCTCTTGCTTACTTAAGGGGTATGAACATAAAAAGAAAAGCCGCCTTATAAATGTAGTTATTTTGATCCAATACATCTCCTGGAATGCCCATTCATCTGTTTCTGTTGAGTCTCAGTTTTACTGTAAATAGTAAGTTACACAGAGGCTTCACCCTGGCTAACTTTAGCAGTATCAAAGGAATAAATTGGCATATATTTGTGATTTAATGTCAACTAACAGGCCTGAAGTTTTCTGAAATAACATGTTTTAGATTAGTAAAAAGTCAGAGGTCAAGCTTTGAATTTAATGACTGAATGATGCATGGCCAACTATAGACACCCTCTGCAGGAATCACATTTAGAAAGTACAAAGCTTTCAAGTATCTCAGAGACTTCACCTCTGCATGCCCTTTTTTCAGAACTTGATGCTTAAGCACACATACATCTCTAAATAACAATGTATGAGTTACTACAGCCTGCTTCCTTTTATCCGTCTCTGTTCTTATGTCACAGCTGTTCCTGTTTTGTTCTCCTCCCTTTCTCAACCTGTCATCTGCATCAATCCCTCCTCACCCTCAGACTGACAGGTCCCCTCCTTAATGCTTCAAACCTCCTCCTCACCAATTCCCAAGTCTGTCTGGGGAGGTGGTTTCACATCATCACCTTGGCATCACTCTACTTCTCTTCACCCACCCTTCATCTACAGCGTCTGCCTCCTCCCCCTCCTCCTCCTCGTCTCACCACACCCTGCTGTTCTAACTTTAAAGGCATGGAAGTGGTGTGAAGACATAACAGGAGCCTAAACCAAAGTGACAGTTTGGTGTCACCGCCGGGCGTGAAGTCCGTTTGAGAAATGTCAGAGTGTTGTATGTGAAGGTGGTTACCGGTGGGCTGAGTGTGAATATAATGGATGACTGGCTTCAAGCGCCGTCTGCGAGCTGTCGAGGTGTCCGTCTCCAGCGCTGCCCTGCATGTTGGCCTAAATTAGATTCAAAGGTTGAGGCAGTCTCGCATCGACACGGTTTAGAAGTGTTATTTCAATTTTCTTTGTTTCGCTTGGTTTACTCACACCTTTGAATGTTAGGTGATTCAGAAAAACACAGACGTCTAAGATGGAGGGGAACATTTCTCTGCTTAGACCTCTTATAACAAATAAGGTACTAAATCATGATCACTTTTCATTCCCTGATTTGTAGTGATTTCACTAATGATTTCAATATCAGTCACAAAGCTATAACAGGATCAATCTTGTGTTTTCCAGGTATGAAAGTCTCTGTTCATCCATTGTGTCCAGTCCTGCCTCTATGATTCTATTTCATAAATGTAATCAACAATTAACACTCATGGCTTTCTTTACTCCTAATAACACAAAAGTTATTAGTTACAGATCAGGGTTTGCACATAGAAGTATGAAACATGGATGTAGCCGCAATGGTGTCCCCCATTAGTTTCTGAAGAGGTGTTATGAAACCTAAAGACAGAGGTTGCCATATTGGAAATGCTGACTCCAACGAACTTCTGGTAAATCTAGAAACCAGCTCAGAGGTGGAGTGCAGACCATAGCAGTGCCTCTTGGTAAACAGTAACGCGCCACCTGTCAATCAAATCAGTCACGCCCCCCGTAAATATAACAAAATGTTCATAAACCTAACTGTCCTGATTGCTGTTCTCTAGTTTTCTGGTTTTCTTGTGTTAGCAGCCAGCTCCTGGTGTATTTTGTATTGTTTTGTTGTGTTCACGTCATGTTTTTTGTCCCATCAGTGATATGTTAGTCTTATATTTCGTGGTTGTGTTGCCTACTTTTCATGGTCCCCTTGTCATTGTTGTGTCCTGTTTTATTTTGTAAGTGTTCTCCTTGTGTATCATTTCAAATGTTACTTCCTGTCTTTGTGATAGTGCGCCCCGATCTGTTTCACCTTTGTCTTCTGTCATACTTTGTTTTGCCTCCTGAGTATTTTGATTGTATTTCCCTGAGGCTTCTCTGACTTTTCCGTTTGGAAATGTTTTGAGATTGGACATTTAATTTTTGCACTTTGATAAAGGTAATTTTTATTTTGACATATTTATTATTAAAAGTATTTCCTGCTAGTCTGTAATTGGGTCCTCGCCTTTGTTTTTCCCTAAACGCGACCTCTTACCGTAATATAATCAAATGCTTCTTAAAATAAATAAATAGAAAAACCTATACAGTTCTTTCAAATTAAAAAAAAAAAATCAGGTAAAGAAAGCTATATATTTTTTCTTTCAGGCTGTAAACGGTTATATTCTAAAAGTAGACACTTTAAAATGGGCTCTGATAGGGTTTCCATTCACTTGGTGACAGCCTCAAGTGGACACTTGAAGAACTGCACCTTTTTGCTGACTCAAAGCCTGGCCCATTTGGACCCCAATATTTCGCAGGGCAGGCCTTACAGCAGATAAGAAACCAAGATGTTTTACCACATTTGGCACAACATGCTCAGGAGCAGAGACAAGAAGAATTAAGGACAATAACTGCTAACCAAGCTCCGCTCCAGCTCCAACCTCTATCCAATTATGGTCACTTCTTAATGTTTGGGATTCAGTAATTCTGTCGAAATAGAAGTACAGAACTGGGATTGCAAACCATGCAATGATAGCTGCAACCCAATGTTTTCTATTTCTGCAGCTGCAAAGAGTACGACACAGAGCTAGACTGTAAGAAGGAAAGAAATATGACGCTGGCAAATACATGCAGAAATAAAAAGTATGAATGAAAATAATGTTCATTCTTAGTTTTCCTGACTTACAACCTGTGTGAGATTTCTTTTGGAGGAAGGTTATGTTTGAGAGCTTAATTGATCCTTGTCATTCTGACAGTTACTGTTTCTCATTCATTTCTGTGAAAGCCTGCAGATACTGAGTTTTATTTTCATTTCATTCACCAATAATTCATAATTCATGCGTACAGCTTCATGAAACGATCCATTAACCACAGAAGAAGATACTGTTCAAACATTTTCTGCAAACTGTGTTAGTTATCTAAAAAAATGAGCTATCGATCTGTTGTGGTGAAGGAGGAAGTGGACGACACGAAGAGGTTGTTTTTACTTTGAATAAAAATAATTATCATCTAATGTGGTGCCAATCATCGTATTGATCTGCCTCTGACTGAGTGAGCTCATGGAGACTGTTTGAAGCTCTTAGACTCAGAAAGAAGAGAGAATGTCTCTCTATCTGTTCTGACATCATGGTGGAGATCACTTAACACCTTACAGGTGTGTATTTGTAGGTGTGGTGTGTGTGTGTGTGTGTGTGTGTGAGAGAGAGAGAGAGTGATTTAGGTCCTCCAAAATAGCTTCATCTTATCTTTATAGCCAAGGATAACCCACTGGGCACATAACTGGGTGCAGGAGACACAGATCCATCATCTTTAAACACACTCTCTCTCTCTCTCTCTCTCTCTCACACACACACACACACACACACACACACACACACACACACACACACACACACACACACACACACACACACACACACACACACACACACACACACACACACACAAACACACACACACACTCACCTCTGAAAGATGAGAGTGACTGAGGTTGTGACATCCACTTCTTTGCACACATGGCACACGTATGCTAACGTAAGTAGCTGTCAATCAACGTCACTACATTTCCTCCAACATCCACGACTTTGTTTGTGTGTGTGTGTTTGCATGTCTGGACCCAATTAAACCTGGTGTTGCTCTGTTGTGTTGTGGACGGATAATTCAGAGTGTATCACCCGGAGTAAGACACACACAAACAAACACACACACACACGCACACACACATACATACACGCTCAGATACACACACATGATCTGATAAAATAAGCACTCCTCTCTCCCCCTGGCACACGGATATCTGGAAACTAATGAGGGGCATGTGGAGAGCTGACACACTCTCCCTCTCTCTCTCTCACACACACACACACAGATAAAAACAGAGTAAGAGAAGAAGAATGGGGCCAGGTGATGGGGATGAAGAGAGACAGAAGAGGAAGGGTTGGATGAGCATAAATGGGAGGACAAAAAAAGAAGAAGATGGAGAGATGGGAAGTGAAATTAATAATTCGTCTGCAGCGTTGATGCAAATTTCAAACCATACAGTCCTCCATAATGAACCACACTGCAGAAACAAGACTGGACTTCTCCTCAGGTCCTCACCTGAGCTGTTCATGAACACTGAGTGAACCTGAACGGAGCTCAACAACAAGCTACAGGTAGACCTTTAACAGGCAGACCTCTAACAGGTAGACCTCTAACAGGCAGACTTCTAACAGGCAGACCTCTAACAGGCAGACCTCTAACAGGCAGACCTCTAAAAGGGCAGACCTCTAACAGGAAGACCTCAAACAGGCAGACCTGTAACAGGTGACAGCCGTGACCAAAAACAAAAACCAAATGAGTTTTCACCATTTTCCTGCAGCGAAAAACTCACAAAGACCAAGCTCAGGGATTTGATAAGTTCTCTTCAGGACCTCAAGTGATTACGAAAAAGCCAGGAGCAACACCAGCAAGCATGTTACGTTGTCTACCACCGTTGTTATTGGGATGGAAAGTTCTCGCTAGCGCTGCTGGGAAAAGTGGTCACACAGAAGTAACGTCATGACATGGCTCTTCAACAGGCTCGAGTGGGCTGGAAAAAAAACTGGTGCCGTACTTGGTTCGCAAGTTGAACCAGCTCTGAACCAGCGAGAGCACCAGCCCGGAACTAGAACCAGGTTTGCGTTGGACGAAAAGGGGTACAACAGGTAGACCTCCAACAGGTAGGCCTCTATACCAAACCATGTTACCAGGTGTCAGAACGCGAGCACTAATGTTCCTCCTGCCCTCTCGGCTGCTATATGTTTCCTTTTACCAATCAGAGGAGAGGGATGGTTTTAAATCAAGATGTTTCTAATGTAGCAGACTCCATGCTGCAGAGCAGACAGAGTACATGTAGCAGAGTTTGTAGATACAGCTGTCAAACGGCTGCTCGGCTAGTCTGCTCAAGGCTGTAGGAGGAGACACACACACATTCTCTCCTATCCTACCAACAGGAGACTTGCAGTCTTTCGACAAAGTAGGGACCTTTGTTTTTAGTCATTTAAACAAGTACACTCATATCTAACACACTAACTCATAGTTAGTAGGGATGGGCATTTCAGGCAAAAATACTATTTAGACACACACACACACACAGACCCGTCCTGTTAACCATTTGACTGTTTGTGTGGCAGCCACGTTTACCAGCAGCAGGACGGGGTGCTGCTTGTAGTGGGCACCTACAACGTCTGTCTCCATCTTTATGTTGGTGTTTCTGTGACACGGCGTGGCATGTGTTTTTCATTTTACAGCCATGCTCAGTCCCTGAAAATACATGTGTTTTAGTGTGAGATTAAGACGAAGAAAGTCGCTGCGACTGTCGCTAATATTTTCAGTGCCATTTACTGCAATTAGCATTCTTCTTCTTCTGTTCTGTAATGCGGTTAACAAACAGCTTTAAGATGCTTTATAGCCACCATCTGGCGGGAAAACCATATTACAAACAGGCATCGCTAAAAACAATGACAAATTTTAATTTAAAATGAGAAAATATTTGCAGTAACTCTTCGAACAAATTCAAAAATCATTGTCCATCCCTACTCTCTACTTCTGAAAAATGCTGCATCGTTAGGAAGTTCATTAAAAGATTTGATACTGTCTGCTCTAACTCCTGAAGGGGGATATTTGTGATATTAAAAGCTTCCATCATAAAAACTAAGTGATGCATTTGTGCACCAGACACGTTTCCTTAAACTCAGCTCTGAATGTGAAGGGAAGGAATAAGCTGTATGTGTGTTACAGATGCGTCATTTAGTCTGATGCAGACACATTCAAACATTCCAGAAATGAAAAAAACATCAGTTTGATTCCGAAGTGATAGAAGAGTGTTGAAGTCAGGCGTCACCTGCTCGTCTGAGAGCAGACTGACAGCTCAGCAGCTCACTGACTCCTCATGTTTTGTGCTGTCTGGTGAATATTTCCTCCAGCGTCTCTTTGATATTTACCGTGACACAGATCAGATGAAGTGAGCACTGGCGCTGAATAGAATACATTACGCAGGGTCAGCGTGTGTTTGCAGGTCTAAGGTAAATATCACACACGTGCAAGTTCAGCCAATTAACCTTTGGCATCCTCTCTGTGTGTCTGTGCATGCATGTGAGCAGCTCTGCATGTCTGTTTCCAGTTATATCTTGTTTTAGAGTCATGTGGGCGGATTATTCCGAGCACACAAACACACAATGATAAAATAATAAGCGTTCACTCCCCACGTGGTGCACAGAGAGCGGGGAGATAATGATGTGTGCTGAAAGAAGGTGTTTTATTCCTCTCTGCCTGTTTGCATGGAGACAAAATGGAGAACAGTCTCAGGCGTGACGTTTGACATGTTAGGAAGAAGAAGACGGATTGTCAGATTATCCTGTAACTTCAGCCACATGCTGGTTAACAACCATTCATGGAAACGTAGCGAGGTTATATAATCTTCTTTCAAAGTGAGCGTCTCCTCAGAAAGTTCTCCTTCCTGTTACTCAGACAGCAAACCTTGGCTCAGCCGTGGTGATGAAATGACAACAAGAACATAAGACTGTAATGTTTAAGTTACCACATGAATCTGATTAACACCACTTCATGTTTCTCTATCAAAGTACGAAGTTGAGTCCCTTGAGGTAGAGTCCTCATCATCAATCTGATGAGGAACAGTCTTATTGTTCATACAGACATGAGAGTGTTCTGAAATCAGAAACCATCCCTGTGCCTGATTTAAAACACAGTCAGGAAGTAAAATCTGCGTGCCCCCCTGAGGACTAAACAGAGACTGAAGCACTTGTCTCTCAGGATCCGCCTGTGTTTGAATGATGAACTTGAGGAGTATTGCTCTCCAGCATTCTGCACGAGCGATTCATGAAACTAGATGTAATTTAAGATATTTAACTCTGACACTGTTTCTTCAGAGATCTCCTCTGCTCCGTCTCTCCGCCGGGCACCACGCCGCATCTTATTCCCGCCTTGCCTCTGGTGTCATAGCAAGTACAGCCCGGCAAATTTATCAATTTATATTCAGCGGCGCTAGCAGTCAAAAGAAGAGGAGTCCCAAAGAAAAAGATCAATTTTCCAGTTTGAGATCTCAGCTTTCATCACTTCTCTCTTCCCCTCTCTGTCCCTCTTTCTCTTTCTTTCTCCTTCGCCCCGAGTCCCTGCTCTCCCTCTCTCCTGCTGTGGAATTGGGGAAAGATAAGTGAAAAATTGAGAAAGGGACGCTGAGAGATGGCAAAAGGATTCAGAGGAGACAGAGTTTGAATGGGAGAATTGGCTCCAGAGTGGATAGAGGAGTGTATGTGTGAGAGATAGAGAAAGAGAGTGTGTGTGTGTAAGAGAGAGAGAGAGAGAGAGAGAGAGAGAGGGTGTTTGAAATAGAAAGAGATGAAAACAGTGTTGATGCATATGAAACATTTTTGTAACAACACAGCAGATATTGTGTCCGATGCGTCTCTATGTTCACTTCCACATACATGTCCTCCTCTCTGCGTCCTTACACTCATATCAAAGTAAATAATGAATCCTGCTTCAAGTTCATGAAAACACAAGTTATGAGCAGCACAGCAGTACTTTAAGGATTAGCATGAAGGTGGAAGAAGCATTTGAAGTCGCAGTCGACTCTGAGTGTCGTTACGCCTGAAACAAGAATAACAACGTGGTGCATTATTCAGGTGTGTGGTGGCTTCTCGGCTCTGGGGGAGCGTTGTCAGGTCAAAGAGAGTAACCCAGATGATGTCATGGTGTTGTTTAAGGGTTATCTGAAGACATCTGATGGAACAGATTTACTGGAGCAGAAAGAAAAGGATTAAAGGTTTAGAGGTTTAGGAGAGGAGTGCTGCCAACTTTAAGAGTTCACATCTTCATCCTGACCTCTAATGGGGAGCTCAGGCTTTACTTCTCCTGTTTCACCTCAGACTATCCACTGACTGTGGGACTTCTGTAAGATGACGGAGGATCATGGTGGGTGGAGACGAGAAAAATTCTGAGATTAAAGTCACACATCTGTGTGGATTAAGAAGCAAATTATAAGAAAAGTCAGAAGTTTGAGAGGTAAACAGATCAGAGATTTACAACAGTAACAATCATTCTTTACTTTAAAAACCTCAAACGTGGGTTTAAAATATGGCCGTGGTGCTCAGGTAGAGAATCATCATCCTTCTCAGTCAAAACCATAATCACCATGACTAAATAAAAGTAGTAAGTTCCACAAAAATAATACTTAAGTAAAGTACAGATACTCAAAAAATGTAATTAAGTTCAGTACTCAAGTAAATTTACTTGTTACAGTCCACCCCTGATAAGCAATGAACAATCCTAACGTGGGTTTACTGCAAGCGTCCGAAAATATCTGCATCTGCCTGGTTACAATCAGAATTTATCCAAACATCTTCTACCCAGTGGTTGAGTCACTTCAGTCGCTAATATCTGTGTAATCAATTATCTTCACGTAGACAAACTACAGCATCGCAGTGACTTATTTTAAGTTATTTACTTCAAAGTCTTTGAAAGAACAAATCATGACATTAAAGGTACAGTGACCTCTTTAAGCATCATACAAGAACGGTTCCTGAACATGACGCTACCAGAAGATGCATGCACATATCGGCTTCTCAAGACTCATGTCATTAGTCCTGAAAATTAGGATTCAAGTCAGACTTGAGTCTGAGATCTGCAAGGAAACCTCACCACAAGCAAACTATCGATGTAGAAAAAAGTCCAGTCCAGAGTTTGAAGGGTCATTCTGGTCCTTCTCTTATGTTACCTGAACCAGGTGACCACAAACTCTTCCATACGATAGTTTAGTCGACATGTGCATAAAAAATGTTGCTGTGCTTTCACCTGACGTTTGAAACCATGTCTCGTATCAGCTTCCTGTCTGCTGTTTTATTTCCTGGGATTCAAAAAACTCAGAATTTCACGGTGGTCATGTTTTCTTGTCAAATTGTGCATTGCATCAACATGACAATGATGTAACGTCTGCTGCTTCCTGAAACCTCATCTTTGCAGAAACGCTTAAATGCACTTAGCTTAAACAAAATGCATCAACGTCTCTCTGAAAAATGGGGAAACAGGCGTGAGACAGGTGTTACATCCCCGCAGAAAGGGAGCCGACATCTATTTTCAGCAGGCACACACATGGAAATCCAACGTACAGAGTCAGGGTGTTGACCAATCGTACAAAAGTATTACTGAGAAACATATAAACCTTATGATAAAGTGACGGATGCAGTGAGAGAATAATGTCAGCGCCCGGGGACGGAGGAGTGAAATTAGCTGCAGCCGTTACCTCCACACTTACACTTCTCTTTGAAGTTCAGGGATTTATTCTACATGTGGGGAGAAGATGGAACGAAAGAGCAGAGAATGTTACTCAGAGAGGAGAAGAGGCTGTGGGAAGTTAACAACTTACACACAAACACACGATCTACACACAACCAACACACAGACACACACAACCTACACAGCTCGGTGAAATGTTACCATCTTACAGGAGTGTTGTAAATTATTTCCTGATGATTCGAGTCAATTTCCTGATAAACCTTTATTGTTCTCTCGTTCATCACTTCATCCTCCTGCTCTCTTCCGCTGTAAAACTCCTACCCTGCTAAACACACACACACGCACACGCGCGCACACACACACACACACACACACACACACACACACACACACACACACACACACACACACACACACACACACACACACACACACACACACACACACACACACACACACACACACAGCAGAACATGCAGAGGGGTTTAACCCTTGCCCCTCCTCATCATAACTCATCCATTTCTTCTTATCTCTCTTCGTTTGTCGGTAAACGTACTCTCCTTACACAAACAATCACGGTCAATCAATCCGCCGCCCAGCTCTCTGAATCCTATCCACAGTGGGAGGATGAAAGGGAAGGAGAGGGATGAGAAAGAAAATGGAGCGAGAGGGCAAAGAGGGAGGAGGGCAAGTGTGATATAAATAGAATGTATTGTGATGTTAATATTTATGCCGGTGTGAGTAAAGGATATACAGTGAGTCCCTATAGAGGAGAGGGAGAGGAGAGGGAGGGAGGATATAGCTCGGGGTGAGGGAGAGGAAGCATTTTAATCAGAGAGAATCGCCTCCTCTCCTCTTTAACTCCAGTTCCACTCTGGTGGCCGTGTGTTTTGGCACCAGTTTCAGGAGCAAGGAGAAAAAAACTTGTGTAGATCACTAATGGGGCGTTCACACCAAATCTGAATTATACGTGCAAATTAAGTAAATTCGTGAGATAGGACACATTGGCTGTTTTTGAAACCGCCTGCTACATACTACCTACGAATGTAGTATATAGCAGGTACTGCATACTACATACTGTGTTTGTAAGTAGTGTGTAGTGTGACGGTTCTGTTGGATCTGTTCTGCAGGATGCTGGGTCAGGCGTCACCAGATTTCCAATTTCGGCAAGCGGAAAGTAAACAACGGCCAAGCTGATCTCAAAACTGCTTCTGTAGCCTCCACTTATGCTTTCAAAAGTTGTTTTTTATGGAATTTGATAATTTTCACAGCACCTATGAACTGAGCGCCCCCCGTAAAAAAAAAGGAGAAAAAAAGAAGTGGAATGTTTGCCCTGTGCATTGTGGTGTTCGTATTCGTGATCGTTTGGTGTGAAGGTGAAATTTTGGTGTGAACGTGAAATAATGATGTGAACTGAGAACTAGTTGCAGACGCCAGTTCCAACTCGTTCGGGAAATCAACATCATTAGGCCTTACACTTTACAGTTCCCTTATCGATGCCTGCTGCTTATTTTCGTGTGCCTTGCAAAACAATGACGTAAAGATTTGAGAAAGGATGTAAGCTCAAAGTCCAGGAAGTAATAATGGTGTACTGGATACAGGACTGAGGCAAGGACTTCCTGTCCCGCTCCATCTGCTCTGTTGAGATTGATGCATCATGCCCCGGCATTCGACGAAAATATAAGTCTTGCGTATCTGATCCGGGGGGCTCTGACCTGCTGGACCAGAGACGCAGCCGGAACGCAACGGAGCAGATCCAGATCCAGAGTTAACACATTGACTTGAATAGAAACATATCAGCTCCAGTGCCGTGATGGATCAGAGACAGACCGAACATGGATCTGGTGGAATTTGGCATTTGTAAGGTGGAAACATAAGCAATATGCCGTCAAAAGTGTTGTGTCTTTGCCGCTCCATGACACCTGTGTTTCAGTCTAAAAGGTGACCTTGCTATCTGATGAGCTTTAGCCAAATGTATCTCTCACAATTTCCTTGTTTTTTTTTTTTACTAAAGGCATACTGTATAACTGAGTATATTTTGACACAAAACACAAACTAGGAAGGTTTTGGGGATTCTTTCTGTGTTTCAACAGCTGTTGTAACCACAATGACGACCGGCACATCTGGCTGACAGTCGCCAGTTCACTACCGTGCGGCAGTGTTTTCATTTACAGTGAAGAACACTATGAATAAACATTCTTTATGCTGATGATCTTCTTTGGTTTCATAACTCACGCAGAGAAATCAGTATTTATTTCAGTCAGTTTCATAACCAGCTAAAACTCTCCAGTTTTAAAGAGAAATCTAAGCTTACACAGAAATGCTGCTCGGAGAGACTTTGAGTTCTCTGAGGAAACCTAAAATAGTTCCTGAATAGGTTTTCTTGCCAAGTGCCTGAAGCGGAAAGAAGCAAAAAGAGAGGGTGACGAAGAAAGAGAGGAAGGAGGATATTGAGCAGGAGATGGAAAGAAAAAGATACAGAGACATAGAAGGATAACAAACTGAATGAAGACGGTGTAAAGGTTTAATGTAAAAACATCAGAGGGAAAGAGGAGACTCGTTAATAACAGATGATTGTTAAATGTATGTTTTGATAGTTTGAGTTAAAGACATGGATGGATAAATAGATTAATGGATGAATTAATGGAGGAATGAGAAATGTGCTTTTTTTAACAGTTGCATGTGAATCTGTGTTGTGGACAGCATTTTATGTTGGCATGCAGCACTACATCCCATCGAGCCAGGACTATTGGTAGTAGTATTTGGCTGAGTATAATTAAAGCCACGATCAAGCTGCTGTGTTTTTGTCACTGTGACAGTCCTCTGAATGCAAACCTACTGGGAGACATTAAAAATTGAATTTAGTGGAGCTAAACTTGGCTTGCTTTAATCAGGAGGAAACATAATAAAGGGATTAGCAGCAATCATATTTATTTTTAGACACCCTGCGTTTAAACAACTAGGCCAGTTAAAGCGCCAAGTCAAAGCTGATATGTCTTTTCTCCGGGAGCGGCTGCCTCTGCACGGCACACAAACGCTGATTCAAATTATCTGTAATGTCAAATTAATTTATACATTTCAAAACGCATAATGTGACACATAAAAAGCTGGAAATATTGATTTCATACTCTCCCCCTCCTGTTTTCTCCCCCTCTGTTCCTCTCTGATGTCTTCTCTGCTCTTATATTCTCTCCGGTCTACTTCAGCCGCATTGAAATATTCACCAAGCTCCATTAAACTGGAGTCTGCAGAAAACACATACAGCACTAAAACTCAGACATGAGCATGGGGTAGCGTTTACATCCCTTCTCAGACTGCGTGGTGGAGAGTTCAGAGTCTGTCCTCCCACCATTGTGGACCAGCAGATAGCTGTGTGAGCCAATCGCTCTGGCTTGCAGCCTATTGATCCAAATTGCTGGATCCAGGTCAGGTCAATCCTCTTAGGCCTGGGCTGAGAGGAGCAGAGCAGATCCCCGCGGGCCCTCCACCGTGTCACCGGAGGACAAACACAAGAGCCCAGCTGGACAGAGCATACAGGTCAATAGCTGCGATCAATGCTGGGTCAAAGATGATCAAAGCTAATGTCATGCTATAATCTGAATGGACTGTGGTGAAATGATTTACCAGGCTCTGCAGGGACCTGTAGCTGCAGCATCGTGGGTGGAATATGCTTAGTCAGAGATAGAGTGGAAAGCATAGCAACGGCAGAGTATGGAGGACATGATTGACATGAACAGGGTGAACGTCTCGTTGATGTAAAGACAGCTTCAAGGTCAGAGAAAACTAAGAGGGTGACCCTGAGGCAAAAATGGCTCCTTATTAACAGAGTTTCTACCTTGTCACCTTCAAATCGATCACAGTGTGCCTTTAAATACTGCACTGTACCTTTAAATACTACACACTGTACCTTTAAATACTGCGCACTCCACCTTTAAATACTATACACTGTACCTTTAAATGCTACACACTGTAACTTTATATACTACATACTGCACCTTTAAAGACACCATACTGTACCTTGAAATACTACATACTGTACCTTTAAATGCTACACAACGTACCTTAAAATATTACACACTGTACCTTCAAATGCTACACAGTGTACCTTAAAATATTACACACTGCGCCTTTAAATACTACACACTGCACCTTCAAATACTACATACTGCACCTTGAAAGACAACATACTGTACCTTTAAATACTACATACTGTACCTTTAAATGCTACACACTGTACATTTAAATAGTAAAGTTTTGACTGTAACAGAGCTGCAAGAAGTCATTTTAAGTTAACATAAAACAAACTTTAATCTATAGCCCTTGTTTCTGTGTATTTGTTGGATGTGAAGGTAGGTAACTGCTCTCTCACATGTTAGAAAGACTTAAGGGTCTATTATCATGGCTTTTCTTCTAGTCTTACTGCTGCTTGATTGTTCAGTCCCAGTCAGCAGGCAGGACGGAACTATTGTCTGCTATTCAGTGCTTGTTCCTTTGTACCGTCAGACAATAACGCATGGACTGCTGATATGGTGAGTTCTGATAAGCTCTGAAAGAGAAGGAGAGAGAACAGCATCTGGTGTATCATATCACAAAGAAAGTGGAGCTCCTCCATGACCTGGCTCCTGCCTCACATGCATTATATCTGCCTCTCACTCCTTCTGAATCCTAGCTTCACTTTAGGGAACAATCCAAGAGAAACTGCATGAACTCTCTACATGTTTTATGTGTTTACTTTAGAGGGAAGTCCAATTTTGCACCTTTCTTCAGGGATGATATAAACTATTTCCTCTTATTCCGAATCAGTCGCTTCCTACTTCGCTGGCTGAGCTTTATGCCCCAGCACCTGCCATCCTTATACTTCAAATGAAGCATGTAGGCTCAGAAGTAGAGCACGGTTTCCATACGACTGCGTGGGTGGACCGACCCACTGTAGTGGAACCAGAAGTCAATAACCCTCCAGCAAGTATTAGCGCTTGCTTCTGTGGTCTAACTTGCCTCCAACTCTCCTCGATTCACAGTTGAAACACATGCGCTCAAGTCGTCTTATCAGCCTGTGCACAGGTCCCAGATCAGTGTCTGGGCAGAGGATAAAGCAAAGACTGCTTCTCTACGGTACACACGACATGGCTGCAGGGACGGAGGGAAGAAGGAGCGAGAGGAAACCACAGGGAGAAGCTGGTTCTCATGTGGCTGTGCTGTGGTTTAGCTTTCAGCCTGGAACACATGCTTTTCTGCGTGGAGCTGCGTCCAAAGGTCGCGTTGCATAGATTTTATTTTTGTTTCAAGAGGAAGGGAAACCTACAATTCTACAATGCCCTGAAGCCCAAGTCCTCTCAGCAGTGACACACTCAAGAGACCAGCTTAACTTTCTATTTCCAAGTGTTTTCACACGACTGCTTTCTTTAAAAAGAGATGGACACACACTTGGTCGAAGCCCAAGAGGCAGGGAGGAAAGTGCCTCAGAAAAGTGTGTCTGTAAACCTGCTGAATTATTGACGATTAATCACACAGAGAGAAGCCGGGACAAAACATCAGGGCCGTCATATCTATAGCTGTCAGCAACTCTGAAATGGCACTGACATGGGGAGAGTAGCATGAATAAAAATAGACTCTGAAATGGACAAGGACAAAGCTTCCAGCCATGAAAGTAATGTGTGCTCCTGCTTTCACCAACACGCAAGTGCAGCTCTGTAAAGAGATGTACACTGAGTCGGTATGGAAGTCATTGTGCGTGCTATATCTGAAGTGCAGGTTCACTGAACAGCTTCCTGCATGCCTGCATTAACGGAGGTCTGAAACAGCAACTAAACAAAAACCTAGGTACTCAGTGTAAAACCAAATTCCTACAATTCCTACGCAATATTTCTTACTCAAGTTATTTTAGTGTCCACTTGAGGCTGTCTCCAAAACCCAAACAAACCTGATTAACACAAATTCAAACATGTTTACGGCCTGGTTCAAGCATGGTTTTGCTCTGTGTAGCTCATTTTTATTTTTGTACACACTGTACAGCTATTCATTTTTCTATAACTCTTCCTTTTTGATTAGATTAAGGCTATGAGTTGCATAGATTTTTGTATAGTGAGGGACATGGTCTCAACTCCATCTCCTTGGCTGGTGCTACGATGACAAAAAGTTAGGTCGAGTCAGCATTTCAGATATGGCAACCGCTGACGTTTGGCTACACCTCTTCCAAAAGCAATGGATGACATCACTGTGACTACATCTGTAGCTACGACAGTTTATGGTGTAACCAGAGGAATCATATTTGATATATTCCAACGTACAAAACCAACACTCAAGCGCAGTTCAGAAAGTAGTCTCAGGTTCTACAGTCCAGCTGTGGAGGACAAGGTGGAGGGTGTTTGGGTTGCGCTGCAAGACTAAGACAAGGAAGAAGAAGAAGGAGAGTGGTTGTTGTGCAGGAAATAATTTGTACTGATAGATATTTTTGATGGTAAACACTTGACAAATGGTGGATCATACTTCTGCATCACAAGCTTCTTGTCCTCAAAGGCCACCATAGCTCCACCAAGGAAAGAGCGAGCAAGGGAGTGTGTCAATTTAGTCTACTCAAGCCCTCAAGCTAGCTAAGACAACAGCTACTCACAAGTCTGCCAAGGATCTCTAGATTGACCTAGATTTAGATCAAAGATACGTCATGGAATATATCTTTGACAGTCATACTAGTCCTTAATGCAGAGAACAGGTACAACAATGATCCAGGTTTCAAAATACTCAAATCCCCCTTTGAGATCTGGATCATTCCAGGATGCATACACTGTGCTGTTGGTTGAATATCCTACAAACCCAATACTCAACTACGTCCAAGACCTCTACAGCCTTACTTTTGAGCATTTAACCATACAACACTCACTTATTCATCTGCTCCAGCACTGATTATTAAAGACTGGAAATGGGCTGAAAAAGACACCATGGCAGATATCCACCAACCTGGCTCCGACCCAGGACTGCTCAGAATAAACGGGAAAGAAAACATTGACTGCACTGATTTCTCTTTGAATTGTCTTTTTTTTTTAAAGCATCATTCATCATTTAAAAGCTGCTATAATCACATGGATCCTATATCATGGCATGGCACTCTTCAAATGAGTCATTTCTTTGGTTGGAGTGTACTCTGGCTTGTATTTTGGTGACATGGCTATGATTAACGCGTGGTGCTGCTTAATTTTGCTGATCTCTAATTGCAATTTGGCCGTGTGCACCACTCCCTCCCACGCTGCAGTTATTCAATCCAGAGGCATCTTCTAATCCTCAGTGACAAGAAAAGCAGGCAGCACATGAGCTGCAGAGAAAGCCAGGAGGTACAGTAGGAGAAGTAAGCTGAGATACGTTTGGGTTGCCAACTGTGGCGGCCAGTTTAATTGGCAGGCGTTATCGCAGGGGTCCAGGGTTCCTCCAATCGATGGAGAGATGGAGGAAGATTAGATGGAGTCACTTTTCTCACTTTCTGCTTCAATCCTCGGTCCAAGTGTCTGCGCTGATCTGCCATCTCATCTTCCTCACACACACACACATACACACACAGAGGATAGGAGAGGGCCAGACAGCATGAGAGCATTTAATTGCACAGGAATGGAGTCATCTTAATTTTCCTTAGGGACAGAGAAGAGATGGATAGAAAGAGAGGGAGAAGATGGAAAGAGAGTGACTGGCGGTTAAAGTATGTGTTGTGACAGTAGGATTTCTGGTAATATGAGCCAGGGATCAAGCTGCTGCTTTAAAACACCTCCAGGCCTGGCAGGAGAGGAGGGATGGAGGCTCAGGTTCACTGCTGGAGCCTGAACTGATTCCTGCAGGAATGGTGCGTGTGTGTGTGTGTGTGTGTGTGTGTGTGTGTGTGTGTGTGTGTGTGTGTGTGTGTGTGTGTGTGTGTGTGTGTGTGTGTGTGTGTGTGTGTAGGCGTGTGTGTGTGTAGGCGTCTGTGTGTTACTGCTGCAGAGAGTGGGTGTACGTTCTCCTCTCAAAGTCAGGACAGCCTGATTCATTCCATATTCTCAAACCTGAGAAGACACGCAGTTTAATTCATAAATAGACCGTATAATCAGGAGATAATTGAGGAGTCTCATAGCTGCCTTCCAGCTGATGCAAGAGACACATCAGACTTTAAGCTAACTCCAATATAAACCCATTCTCCGCTAAATCAGACGGTCAGAGAAACTCCTTCTTTGTCCAGCGTGTGGGTAGCCAGGTAGTGTAATAAAAAAAGGTACATCCTGTTGGAGGTGGTATGAAAGACAACAACCTACCTGTGAAAATAAAAACGGTAAACACTGACACGTATGCTAGCTGGGCTAACTTGTTGTTGTACTGCTACTTTGTGCTCTACTTAGTATGCTAACTAATGTGTTACTTTGTACACTATTACATGGGCTACCCAAGCGGCATTCCATAATGAGAGGCACAGCTGACTTGATTGACAGGCAGGAACACCCTAGCTGTTGGCTAGGAGGCTCAAAACCCACCTCTTTACCTCACACCAGCTCCATAGAAGTTAGGTTGACTTCAGCATTTCCAATATGATTGGCGATTGGCTTCAAAACAGAGCTTCAGGAACAGATGGGTGATTCGCGGAGACTACGTCCATTATTGACACAGTCTATGGGGCTACCATGTAGGCTACCATATAAACCACCTTATGGGATACCTTGTTGGTTATCTTTTGAGCTACTCCAACCCTCTGTGTTCTAGCTTGAGTTTTACCTTGTGTTCTACCATTTGGGCTACTTTTTTTGCTACCATGTACTCTACCTTATGCAATAGCTTGTGTGCTACCCACAGTCTGTATAAAACATGCAATCTGGAATATGTAGTCTCCGTGACGTCACCCGTTTGTTTTTAAGCCTATCGTCAGCGGTCACCATGTTGATCGATCCAGTATGACACAGAGGTGGAGTTGAGGTGGGCCTTTAGCCTCCTGGCTAACAGCTACAGTATTCCCACCTGTCAGTCAAGTTAGCCACGCCCCTGATTATGCAAAATTCGTAATCTTATTATTGTCTAAACTTCTTAAAAATCCACCTCCGTACAGTGTGTGCTGATAGAGAAATGAGCTATTCAAACTACACTCGTCTTTTGTACCAGGCTGTAAACATGTTTATTTCTGCTGTAAATATCGTCTTTTTTGAATTGGTGTGTATGTGGTTTCTGGTACCTCTGGAGCCAGCCTCAAGTGGATCCTAGATGAACTGCAGTTTCTAGCACTTCTGCATTGGAATCATTTTTAGACTGGAGGTTGCAAAGGGGAGGCATATCAAAGCACATAGCTTTAGTGGAGTTGTGTATCAGGTACATGGGGATCTGCTGATGCAACATGGCCACAAAAAAAAAGCTAACAAAATCCTAGAAGAGTTAACCATCACAAGTTTAGTTAAGCTGACTGTTTCCTGTAGTTACATAAAATGATCTGCTTAAAATGTATTCAGATAACATTTGATTCCAACTTACTGCAAAATAAACTAGCTCTGATGCAGCATCCTTCTTCTTCTGTGTTGATGTAGCTTAGCATGCTACATGTTTCAGGAGGAAGGCTTCAGTGTGGTGAAGTGGAATTGAATGTAGAATAAGTCGCGGCTCATCTGACACAAACAGCTTCCCCCTCACTGTTAAAATAAGTCTTTCCTTGGAGTTTATCATCAGTATGTATCCTTGTGTTTATTTCCCTCTTCTCAGCATCGTATTAAGAGTGATCACATATCTCAGGTGGTCCTACACACAGACCTATGGGAGAGCACGATGATCAATACTGGTCACAGCAAACAGAGGGTGTGTGAGCTGAGGGATTACACACAGCGTGCAGGGATCACACAGAAGAAGGTGTGGAGGCCGGTGTGATCAATAGGGCTTCAGGCAATTAGAGTGAGGTGAGTCTTCAGACGGAGACAATGTCAAACTCTCTTTCTCTCCCTCTGATGTCTCATTGAGAGCTCCATTAAAGATCTGCTCAGGACCTTTTGTCGGAGAGGCCTCCAAAGGACCCTCGACGCACTTCAACGTCGATGGAGTCGTAAATAAACTTTGAGACGGGAGGCTCGGCGCACTCTCCCTCAGCAATCTCCTTTTACTGTCTGAGCTGTCAGCCGGCCCAGCGTTTGCACAGCTCCATTTTCTTGTTGTGGAGAGGGTCTGTGTTCGCTCCAAATGACGGTTCAAGTACATGCTAAAAGTGAATTTAGGAGCCAATCTCAATTCAACCACTTGGCCCGATCGCTCCAGTTTGCACACTGCCAGGTGGAGAGGTTAGGATGTCCTGATCCTCCAGCCAGCTCCTCAAAAAGAGTACTTTAAAGCACAAAGTAAATTTGAAAGAGATGTCAGAACAAGCTGCAAACTGTGACGGTGTGACTCGGACTGTGGCTGCAGAAAAAATTTACTTCTTTATGAATTATCCTGCAAAAGTTTAAAATGTGATAATGTGTCAGAATTCAACTCATCCCGTAGCACTGACCTGAAGGTCATCCAAAAGTAAGGACAGCAACAAAAGCAGAAACAGAGCCAGGCCTCTGTCTGTTGGGTCGTTGTAGATCAAACTTTTAACATTTTCATTAACTCGGTGATGCCAGCAGAAACAAAAGTGTGCAAAATGATCACCATCACACAAAGCTTAGTAGGCTTTGGCGTTGAAACTCAGCGTCGACTGAAAGAGACCGTCCTCTAGAAGAAAAATGAAACAAAGTCAGAGGAAGTCAGACGGGGGATCTGGGACGGTGAATGAAGCTTTTTCAACAGTCAGTCAATGTTTCCTGTGTTTGTTCCCCACACATTTTAACCCAAGATTCGACATATAACTCTAACATAAGACGAGCGCTTCAGGGGATGATTAGCCGTTGTTGTACCAGCTGAACAGACTTTCTGTAACTCTCCAGACATTCCCCTTCCTGCAGAAACACACCTCACTTATCACACAGGATGAGCTGAAGAAAGCGAAGAATATGTTTGTTGAAATCAAACTGGAACAAATGAAAGCATCCAGAGGACTCCTGTGTTCTCTATAATTGAAGCATCACTCGGTCCATTAACGGCTTATCCTAATCTGATCCCTGGTCCAGATGTTGTTTTTAAAAAGCCCTTTCTGCACTTCCTGTAAATAGTGTCACTACAGCAGCACTCATCTGTGGCTTCTAACACCTGGCTAACATCTTCACCTCTGTTACTCTACCTGCAGGCAGCAGGGCATCACCTGGATAAAAGCCTTCCAGCTCAAAGGGGATCAAATTTAAACTAAGCCAGTATCCTCAATTATGGCGTCTCCTCCAGGAGCACGGCGGAGGATTTCATTCCTGATGTCATATCTGTTTCCACTATTTTGACGAATGGGACGCTCTGCTCTTTAAAGAACGGTTCAGAGGACGGTTTGTAACTCATCAGGGGATACAGAGCAGGAGGAGTTTAAACCACGCTGCAGGCTTTCGTCTTCTGATTAAGATAATTAATTTCTATTATGACTATAAAACACCCAACGATGCCAACAAAGCATTACGAAGCCTGGAGTTTACAGATGCCATGATCGAATGAAACACTTGTATAAACTCAGCCCAGTCTGAATGTTCCCTCCATCATCGTCTAGGGCTGGGCAATAATTCGATAACCATAATCATCATGATATAATTTTTCTCAATATATAACAAGAATTGATAAGAATTTGATATAAATAAACCTGTAATTACTACCCTAACCACTGGAAAGGGAGGGGGCACTAATAGCCACCCAACATTAGACAGAAGAGGAAGACGGCATTTAACAGCCGGAACACACCAAAGAAAATAAACCACCCTTATATTCTAAATCCCAATAAGATTGGCGGTTTTATACTGATCAATATGTTCAAACATATTTATTCCAATCGGGCCTTTTATCCAGCTTTGAGCTGATTAGCAGAGGTCCTGTAAACCCACCAGATGAGTCCAGCTAACGGCTATTCTAGCAGCACAGAGGTGGAGTTCAGGCTGCAGCCTTTCTGCCTCTCAAACAGCTCAAGCTAACCCAGCTGTTATAGTCACTTCAGTTAAACACCTTACCAGGTATAAGATGCTGTTTACATAGAAACATTTACAATAGAAAATGGTGAACTAGTGTTGCATTTTGATCATTCATTTACACAGAATCAACATTTTGTGCGACTGTAAAAAAAACTTCGGATAAGGTGGGATTTAATTGGTAAATGTAACCTCTGTCCTCGCCGTGTAAATGAGCAATACGCTGATCCCCTGGAAATGGTGACGTCACAGCTCCATAAGCACACGCATCTTACTTTTTCAGTCAAACAGCCATGTGTGAGTCAGAGCACAACAACACCAATGACGGACTTTTGAGTGGTTTCTGAGCGAGTGTTCACCGTCGTCCTGCTGTTTATTTGTACTCATCGCTCTGTTGCAGAATGGTTTGATGCACAAGCACGTGGTGTTATTAAGCTGCCACACTTCGGTTACAGATTGATCAGTCAGCCATAAAGAGACAGAGATATTCTGCTTTGATTTAAACATCAGGAAAAATAAGCTACATTAGGATTTAGTCTGCAAAATTAAGACGCCACAAAGTGAGAAAGTCTAAAATCCCTCCATCAGTCAGCACAGCCGCATGAATAAAGCTTTGAGCAGAGAGAGACATCAACCAGCCGTGATACATTCTGTTTGTAGGACTGAAGATTCAAACAGCACTTTAAACTTAAAGCAGAAGAAGAGATTCAGACTTCATGAGCTGGCTGAGAGTCTCTTCTTCTCTTCCTCTCACGTCATGCTTCAAATCTTCTTCAGCTTTTGAAGTTTGGGGAAATGTTTGAGTTCCAAGATCAGCGAGGAGGGTTTTAGAGGAGGATGCAGAGTGATGAGTCTGTTTTACATCCACGTCTCAAAGACCTGCACAGTTAGAGGTTCAGATTCATAAAGTCATTAATCCCACCTCAGTGAGGAAGACTCAAAGACCCTCTCTCTGTATGAAGGCATCATTTAGTCTTGTAATGCATGTGCTGGTTTTTGAGATAAGTTTACTTTAGAATGTTTTCCTTATTAGTAAACCTTTAATTTCCCAGAGCTCATCTTCTTCATTTGGTTGTGACTTGGCCTGAAGCTGATGCTCAGCCCCTCTAGTTGATGCTCGCGCTGCAGAAGCATCCCATAGGCTGCTCTCCACTCTGCTCGGCTAAAAATACACGCCGTCTATTTTCTGCTCTTCCCTTCTGTGGCTGCGTCAAGCTGCACGGGGCAGACAAAAGGGCAGGAAGTCAGACTCAGAGAGGGCGACTGAGACAAAGTGTTTGGTTGGGTTTGGATTTAATTAATGATCTATAATCTTAATGCTCAGGTGTCACAGACCAAAACAGAAGAACCACAACTATACTTCATGACAGTTTGAATGAGTTCAAGGCCGTGCTGAAAGTCTCTTAAAGTTTCTCTCTTCTAAATTTGTCAAAACGACTCCTGAACAACTTCTGTTCATGCATAAAGTCCCCGCTGTAAGATACTTAATGTGTGAATGTTTGCGTCAATGCAGCAAATTGACAGACATTTTGGAAAGAAGCCTGCAGCCACCTACGGAGAGGGAGAAGATGATAGACAGAAAAGAACAAAGCTGAAGGAACAAAAAGATGAGTAAACACAGACGAGAGTGAAAAGGTTGAAAAAGAAGAATGGAGAAAGAGTAAAAGACGAGTGATGGTGCAGATTTCCCGTCAGCTCTGCAGTGATTGGCAGTTCAAAGAACTTCAAAGAGAGAGGTAAGATATTCAGATGTGGACACATTATGTTCAGATTATCCCCCGTAATAAAAGCTGCAGACTATTCTTCAGCGTGAGTGACGGCGACACAGCCGGCTGCTTGTCTCTCTACGATCGGTCTCCGGCTCTCACCTGTGTTCATGCTTTTCACGGGAAAGAAATATATAAAGACGACTGGATCATTTTCGCCAAAGCAAATTTACCTTCCTTGTCCAGAGCTCTCACTGAGGAGACGGCCCGGAGGTAATTATGTGAGATGATGACGGCAGGAAGCTATTCAGAAGCTACAGACACCACAGTGTTAATGGAGAATGACCTTGAGCGTACAGAGGAACATGCTCATGCATCCTGTCTCTGTAAAGTGTCGTTGTTATAGTTAGAGCTGGCTCAGGCTTTGACCAGGTCTTACTCATGCTGCTATAGGCTTAGACTGCTTGGGGAACTGGCACACTGACACACTGGGATTCCATGTTACCATGAACTTAGTAACAATAGGACTTCAGGACCTTTCTGAATCAGAGGATACCAGCGGCTCACATACTGCTGCAGTCTGCATCACTCACCATCCAGAGTTCCCTGCAGCCTCACTGAACGCTGCTGTTTAACCCGCTTTCTTCACTTTTCAGAAGTTACAATAACAAATAAATAAATGCATAATTAATCAGAGACCTGTATGTCACAGAGCTGATGATCTGATAAGATGGATGAAGAGTGAAACTACTGAGCTCTCTGATGGAAAGCAAAGGCCTAAAACTCTCCTCTCCGTGACTCGAGCAGCTTCAGTGTGCTTTAGATTATAAAATATGACGGCGTCAGGTTGTTTAAAGGAAATATTAATCCAAACATGCAATATTAATGACATCAGTGTGAATTTGTTTTGCGCCTGCCTTTGTGCCAGAGTGTGTTATCTCTTTTTAATCAGCAGTTTGTCTCATGCTTCTGTGGATTTCTCCTTAAACCACACATCTTAAATTAGAGATGTTTCAATTCCTCCCCAGCCTGTGTGTGTAAATATTCACAGGCCTCTAGCTCATCTCTCAACAACACTCCCGAGCACAGCTTTCATTTCCTCTAAAAGCTGTCGGTTTAAGGAGCAGAGCTGCAGCTTCACAGAGACAAACAGACAGACAGACAGACAGACAGACAGACAGACAGACAGACAGACAGACAGACAGACAGACAGACAGACAGACAGACAGACAGACAGACAGACACAGACGCCTACCTTCTTCTTGTTGGTTGGGCAGATGTAGAAGCTGGTCACTACGATGGTTGTCCCCGGCATCAGGTTGAGTTTGGTGTAAGTTGTGCCGTAGTCAGAGGACCTGAAAGAGGACGAAACAGGAAGTAGTTAGGAAACAGAGTATGAACTAGGGAGCACATTATGGTAATGATGGGAGGGTAAGACTCCTGGAAACACTTCTGCAGGTTCAGTCTTCTCCGAGTACATTTTATAACTTCTGTGTTGTATCCCTCCTCTCTTTGTATCCTGCATATTAAACCAACAGCAGCTCCATGAAACACTGATTCACTGACGGAGGGAGATTAAATCTGCAAAAAGTCCCAGAGAGGGCGACCTGCCTGTTCCCTCAAACTGCCCTGAAGGCTCTATATCAGCGCTCTGTTCATCATATTACCACTTTGTGGTCCGCGGCCTGAGCTCAGTGACAAATCAGGATTGGCTGGACAACCTGTCATTGCTGCGACACCGCAGCCTGGAAGCGGCCTCAGGCTAGCAATGAAGTACTGGCCAATCCCCAAATCTGGCAGCTTTAAGAGCAGGTAGGCCCGCCGTGTGTGTGTTAGAGATTGATAGCTTCAGCTGCTGGATTGTTTCTCCAGTCCGGCTCAGTCACCGCCGCCCAGCAGAGTGAAGGTGATTGTTTGTGACAGCGTTTGAAAAATGGCAGGGAGTTGTAGCCGGGCGAGGCTGAAGAGAAGTGACCGCTCAGGGATAATTAATGTTTCACTTTCCTGTCAGGAATAAACAGAAGAAAGACTAATCCAGGAAACGTTCCCCTGAAGCACATCGAGCAGGCAGCAAGGTGAGGGCAGTGAGTACACCAACTGATCGTGACCGGCTCAGGTATTGAATATGAATAAGATATCCAGCATACTTTAACCACAGTCCTGTTTGTTCATATTTAGAGTATAAAAAACTAATAAGGACAGAAAGTTTGGGACATGCTCACACAGGCAGCAGCTATGAGACAGGCTGTAAAGACCACCACACAACGTTTTAGGGCTCATTTATCCAATCAAAGCACGTCCAGTAAAAGTGCTGATTTTATCCAGATAAGTATTTAGAAAAACTGCAGAATGATACCAAAACAGATAGACATTTTTGTGAAAGTAAGGTTGCTTCTTTAAGCATAAACAATCATTACATCTCTGTCTCACAACCGACAATACACTGACTTCACATCGAAGCACACAGGTGATACAATGTCATGTCCAATCTCAGCCATCTCTTTAAGACACAACAGCAACAATAGTTAAATACCTAGACTCTGTGAGGTGGTTGTCTGACAGAAAATGGTGGATTGCTAGGTGGGGAGCGAGTTTATGCCCCAAGTGGGGGAGTTTAAGTATATTGGGGTCTTGTTCGAGAGTGGGGGGAAAATGGAGCATGAGATCGACAGGCGGATTGGTGCAGCGTCAGCGGTTGTACAGACGTCATACCGGACCCATGTGGTGAAGAGGGAGCTGAGCCGGAGGGCAAAGCTTTCAATTTACCAGCCAGTCTACGTTCCAAAAACTCACCTGTGGTCATGAGCTGTGGGTCTTGACTGAAAGAATAAGATCTTGGATACAAGCAACTGAATTAGGAGCTTGGACATCGAGAGGGAACTCGGAGTAGAGCCGCTGTTCCCTCGTGCCGAAGGAGTCAGCTGAGGTGGTTCCACCATTTGATAAAGATGCCTCCCGCACGCCTCCCTTTACAGGTGTTCTGGACACGTCCAACTGGGAAAAGGCCTGGGGTAGAACCAGAACTCTTGATGGGATTATATATCCCACCTTGTCTAGGATCGCATCGGGATTCCCCAGGAGGAGCTGGAAAGTGTTGCTGGAGAGGGGGATGTCTTGGACGATCTGCTTGGACTGTTGCCTCCACGACCCGACTTGGATAAGAGTAAGGAAATGGATGGATGGATGGATGGATGGACTCTGTGAGGTACACGTATTGTTTTGACAGTGACTTAAGAGCTGGAATTGAAAAGCATCTTGTACTACAATGGTGTGTTTTTAAGCTTAGTGACATTCAGAAGCTGCTAGCTGCATGAAACAAGGACAGTTTGCAGTTTTTTACACAAAACCCAAAACAACCACAAATCAGCACAGAAAGAAGTGTCCACCTTAACGCTGCAGTCTGCAAATATCCTCTAAACAGAAACGTCCCAAAAACTCAAAAACTGGATGTTGATCAAAAAAGCAAAAGACAGCACAGGAGGGAACAACCAGGTCCCAAACAATTGGGCTCACCGATCTTGGTCCTTTAGTTCAAAGTAAAGTCCAACACAGAGAGTCCTCTTGAAGGCTTAGTCCCCATAGTCCTCAAAATCCCAACAAATAATCTCTTCTACTTTGACTTGCAGAGGAAAAACTATATAAAAGAGCAAAACTTTCCCTTTCTCCACAGGCCTCCTCTCCCCAACAAACATTTCTCCTTCTCCCTCTGTTCTCCTGAAGCTCCACCCCCTCCTGCACACCTTCCTCACAGAGCTGTACTGATTGGGCTGACACTAACTTCACCTCAGTAACAGAGAGCAGGGGAAGAAAAGAGAGATGGTTCCAAGGATTTTATAATGTATTTCAGCTCCTCATTGTCTCGTCTTCGACATGGAAAAAGGTAGTTGCTGAGCATTTCCCGTCATAATTTAGAGCAAACGTACAAGAATAACTACAGGATCAGTATTATATATGTTCAAGTTTCATTGAACAAGAACTTTTTAAAATCATGTTTCTGCACGTTGGTTCACAAGGGTTCACATATTTAGATCCCTAAATATGTGATTTAATGTGATCTAAGAAACAAACCGGGCATTTAAGATTCAGATCAGCTGTTTGGTATATAAGATCAATAATGTAAATAAATAAACACATGTATTTGTGCGAGTTTTATCTGGTGTGTATCTTTGGACAGTTTTCTGCAGCGTTCAGAGCTCACAGGAAAGACGAGCTGCTGCATGTGGTCCAGGTTTGAGGTTCAACAGGAGGGAGTCTGCAGGAAGAAGAGGTCTGATGAAAGAGAGTGATGAGCTGGCACGTCAGCCTGGTTAAGGATGAGAGGATTCACTTTTTCCACACAGTGGGCCATCAACCGCTGATCCACACACACACACACACACACACACAACACACACACACACACACTACCACACACACACACACACACAAACACACACACACACGCACGCACACACACGCACACAGCCCCACCGAGCCGTACAGCAATCAGCTCTCCCAGGGTGCTCTGATGCAGCTGCAGAAAATGGAGTGGCCTAGCAGGGGTGGGCTATTTCTCAGCAGTGAGCCAGCGAGTGTTTTCATCTTCCACGCCAGCCTGTGAGAGGTGTTTAACCCAGGATCACTCCGAGGACACGTACAGATCTGAGGTGATGGCGGTGTTAGCAGCCAGAGCTCAGCGCTTATCTCAAAAACCCACTCTTGGACGGAGCGAGGGCCAGAGTGGGGAGGCCCATGGGTAGGCGGGATCATCAGGTTGTAAGAGCAGGATTGAGCAGACAGGTTCAGCACTAACGAGTCAGGAGGAGGAGGAAGCTGAGAGAGGATTCAGATCTCTGATTCTCTTTGTTAGCACACTTTAAAGAAGGAACTCATGAATCCTGCTGCTGACATTTAAAGCATCTCAGACACTGTGACGTAAAGCTTCTTCATTACGCCACCTCTCCTATACCGTGAGTCAAAGACTGTACGCTGCTAAATAACACTTCACACAGTAATTATTAAACCAACACGGTGTTCAGCGTAGTAGGACATCGTCTGAGAGAGTGTGCACTGTGGCTGTACATGATAACTAGAGGTAATCTCTGCCTCTCAGCCTCCTCTCTCTGTTACATATTCATAGCTCTTCATTAGCAGGAGTGTAACGAGTGTCCGGGGTCAGGGTGGGCCCGTTGCCCAGAAACACTTCTCCACATCTGGATGACAACTTCTCAAACTCCTCACTCAGTGTTTCTGTCATCTGCGTCTGCTGCAGGAGGCTCATTTACATCCATCTCATTATATTTGCAGGCCAACAGGTGAGCTGTTTTATTTAAATATGATGATGGGGATTAATCCACACACACAGGCTGTCAGGGCGCTAATTAACTACGCCTATCATTGCTATCAGTTATGGTTTCACAGTTTGACCCCCACTATATTTTCTGGTGCTTTGTTTCACTTTAAACTGAGGGCAGTCAACGGGGCAATACTACTCTGCACCAGAAGGGGTAAAAAAATGGTATTTTTGTGTTAATGTGTGATGCTATTCTCTCGGATTAAGCTTGAATTACACATCAGACAGTCGCTGTGGCATGTAGTGTTTGACCCCATGTTTCAAAGTTTAGAACTAGGTCAATGTTGACTAATGCGCATGCTAACTAGCACTAACATTACTTGCTAATCTAGGTTTGTGTAACGAGTTAGCTGGATTTAGCACAAGATAATAATGATAATGATAAACATAAAAATAAGCCATATAACATAACACCTTTTTACTGCTCGATGTAAGATGTGATGTAGGGTATGGATGTAGGGATATGATCTATCAGCATCCCCTAGGGGCCTGGAGCTCTTCTGTCATGAAGTTTGTGTTTGCAGAGTTTTTCTTTTGCAGCTGTGATTTTTCTTTTGCATCATTTGTGTATTTTTAGTGCATTGGCTATTAATGCATTGTTACAACTTTTTGCAGCACATTTTTCATTTGATTTGTAGTTTTCATGGTTGTGTTTGTTTTGGACTGATGAATCAGTTTTTTTAAATTTGCAATGTTCGAGCGTTTGCAGTATTTTCTCCTAATTCAATCAGCAGATCATCTGCTTTCATCAGCCATTAAGACTATCTTTGTTAGACTATCTTTGTTATACCTGCAATTGTAGAAGCTATAAATAAATAAATGTATTATATGGAACCACTCTGTCATCACTCTCTGAGCGTAACATCACTTAACGGCACCTTGTGCCAAATAACAAGGAAAACCAAATGATACCAAAGAGCTATGATAGGTCCAGCTTGCTGTGGATCCAGCTCTTCCTTGTTGTAAAGGCAAAGGCTCAACGTTTCACGTCACCATTTATTCATCAAGAATTCTCCAACCCTAAAGTGACATATCTAAAAACCAACAGTTCAGTATTGGCAATATCACAATATCATGACAACAAAAGTGTCTTTGTGTCGTCATGAACCTGTGAAGGTATGAAACCATCTGCAGCCAGTGGAGCTACAGAGACCATCATCCCGTGTGTACAGTAAACATGGTGGTGGACACCGCCATAAGTGCCGAACAGAGAGACAATTTTTTAAATTGTGGATCCTTTTAAATCTAAAGTGTCCAGCATTTCAGTTTCCAGGTCTGCACCCTGGTCTCTGGTAGTATCATCCTCTGAACATAAAGTCTGCAGGCTCGTGTGAACACCATCAAGAAAGAAACTGGAAATGTCTGCGTGCAGGCGGAGCAGGAGCAGAGTCAGGGGGCGATGGAAAGACATTCACCACTAATAAGGCTAATTCAGGGGGCCGGGTGGAGGCCGCTGTGAAAAGTCAGCAGCCCGCCACCTTATATGGAAAGAATAATGATGTGGAGTTAATAAGAGGGCTCATTTTGTACTGTCTGCCATCCAGACCTTTGGATTAATAGAGTGGTGGGGAGTGATTGTAGATTAATGAGGAATAATTACTTTGAAACAGAGCGGGGGAGGAGAGGGGGAGAGAGAAGGGGTGAAGGGCTGGAGGAAGCAACAAAATGTAGAACTAACTCTGCAAAATGTATGTGAGGAGGGAAATAATATCACAGCACACACATGACCAAGACGACGCTGCAGGAGGTTTTAACATGGACATGAATGTCTGCAGAAAATCACGTCAAAGTTTTGGATTCAAATGCAACAGAAAACTCAAAATGTAGACATCCTGCATCTCATATATCTGTGTTCACATTAAATATACTTCATGCATGAGTGTGTTACGGCCAGACACCAAAACAAATGAAAACATCCGGTTAATTTTCAGAATAAAACTATGTTATCACCAGATCGTATTTCACTGAACTACAACAACAAACCGTCATGATGAGCGGAGCCAGGCCTGGAGTCAACAGGTCAGAGGTTTTCAGAGGACAACATGGATGAGGAGAGGAGGAGGAGAATTCTTGATTCAATGATTACCACAGGAAACCTCGGTCACATGACTCCAGCTGTCCAGCGGTCCTGCTCGGACGAGAGAGCATAAAGCTGGACCACAGCGGATCGGAGACGGACCCGACATGGATCTGGTGGATGTCCTGTGTTAGAGTATGTTAACTTTAACATACAACAACAGGAAAAAGGATGCATCAGAAACCCAGAGATCAGCAGGATACTCATGTCGATGTTAACACACTTTATTCTACTTTGGTCCTGCAGCCTCATTCACGTTGTATCTCCTCGTTGGATTTAATTTGTAGAAGTGTTAACCTTTATTCTGTAAACTTTCCATAAAACTGTGTTTCTCTTCTTGTCAGGGTCTTTCAGTTCAGGAAAACGCCCCTAAGAATCTTTCACGATCATTGTCTCGACATGGATGCAGAAACTTTCACTCAGGGCTTAAACAAGTGAGCTCAGACACAATCCATTAGACCACACAGCTGAAATAATAACAGAGGAGAGAGAGAAACCTCTACAGCAGCAAGGTTTAAAAGGAGAGAGTGGAGGAAGCAGACCTGTGAGAGTCTGAGAGTGGATGTGACAGAGACAGACACTGCAGGTGAAATTGTATTTTCTTTGATGCGCCTGAGAAAACAGAGAATGTGGAAGCACTTTAGGGCGCCGACAGGTGCTGATTCAGATTTAATGTCCTAATATGTCAAAGATGCTCCAGCAGCTGACGTCCACGGGAAGACAAATGGAGAGCGTCAACAGGACGTGTGTGATGAGACGGAATACCAAATATAGAGGAGAGAGATGAAAGTGTGTGAAAGAGAACGAGACGATCCTCCTGAAGGAAATCTGAGGCTGAATATTCAGAATCCAACAAACTGAAGTATTTACACCGGAAATGGATTCAGATTCCTCCCGAGGTTTGAGGAGGATTAGTTTAACTATAAACCAAGAAATCATGACAATCCAGATCTCAGCAGAGTGCCATGAACACCAAGAGTCTCATTTAAAAACGGTGCATACGCTCAAAACAGGGCCTGAAAGTACGATGTCAGTCTTCACGTTTAGTTTGTGATCTTAAAATAAACAGGACAGGAATTGTGTGCATCAACCAATCAATCCATCAATCCATCAATCCATTAATCCATCAATCAATCAGTCAATCAATCAATCAATCAACCTTCATCTATATAGCACCAAATCCCAACAAATGTTATCTGACGACTCTTTCCAAACAGAGCAGGCCTACCATACTCTCGCTTGGTGGTTGTTTACTTCCGCTTTCCAAAACTGAAAACCAGCGAGGCCTGACCCAGCATCCTGCAGACCAGATCCAACGGATCAGACATACTACAGACTACCTTCAAACACAGTATGCAGTATGTACTGGGTAATCTGTAAATGTTCGATTTCGAAAACAACCAAAGTAAAAGCAGAGGTGTGAAAAGATTATGTCCTCATAAAACATTTCACTCTACATCTGTGACACGTTAAGTTCTCTCACTTTGGTGCCCCCTGTGGACAAAACATGTGGTGCCATCTAGAGTTCAGGTAAGCACCACGGACCTGTATCGTGCTGGATTACCTGATCCGGGAGAGAATCTGACTGGATGATTATTCCCATCCAGATTGAACCTTCAAACATCTGGACCCAGGGGACAGAGGTCTTGACGTGCAGACAGTTAAAGTTTGAAGCTGTCACTAAAGGCTGATTTATACTTCTGCGTTGAATCAAAGGCGTACCCTACGCCGGGGGTCCGCGTAGCTCCCGTACCTACGCCGTGGCCTACGCACGTAGCTGACGTGCACCTCCTCCAAAATGTAACTCCCCGTAGAGCTGACGCGGACCGCAAGCTCTGTGATTGGTCCGCTCGGCGGCTTTGTCTTTCCCGCATTTACAACACTTCCGGGGTCCCGGACATCGGCCGCACATCGGCCGTGTATTTCATCTCCTCCTCTCTGTTCTTCATGTAATCATGTCTGTATGATAAACAGCAACATGTATCAGCTGTAGATTAACATAACATACTCTGAAACTCTGTGGAAAAGTAAACAGAGATCGTAGCGGGACCGGAAGCAGGCGGCCGGCTATCTGAGAGACCGCACTGCCCTCATGCGTTTCAGCGGAGAATTGCTGCGCGACACAGACACACCGACGCACAAGTATGTGGGGCTCATGTCCGCGTCAGCCCCTGCTGCGTAGGGGAGACGCAGAAGTATAAATCAGCCTTTAGAGTCCAAACAGCTGTTAGATCTGACAGGTTGATCAGTGATTGGCTCACAGACAGTCGTCCCAGAGAGCCTAACTAACACTTTGAGGGGCGGACTGAGAGGAAGAAAGTCCTGAGACGAGACAGAGGACTGCTGAGACACTCTGCTGACATAAACATGAACCATGAGGAATATCTGCCTCCGTGTTGAGGTATCACTCAACACTGAGCCATCTTTGTCCGCAGTAGGGGAAAGCTCGGGTCATAATCCAGCAGAATGATTCATCTCACATATATCTCTTTCCGGAAGAATTACTCGAGATTGGAGCGTCTGATTTATTGCGGAAAAGGCCTTCGCCATGACTCGTATGAAGCAGTCTCCGTTAGTGTTACAACAGAGCGTCATAAATACTGTCTGACGTTCAGCTTTCATCACATGCAGAGACGACTGAGCGTACAAAAATAAAGATTCACACAGTGCTCTGTGGACCTGACACAATGAAGCATTAAGGTATGATCCCATCTGCTTCACACATGGCCGGGCTGTGAATGCTGACCTCTTTCTGGCTCTCATCTCTCCTCCTGAATTGACCATTCTGCTCGGCTGCAGCTGTTTTTCACACGTCGGAAACACCTCGCTGCCGTCTATCTGTTTATTCTCACAGCGGCGTTATAGATGGTAAAGCTCACAGAGTCTCAGGTGTAGCCCGGACAAAGACTTTATGGCCATCTGCTCTGGCCTGATTGTGTCAAAGTCTGTCTTTATTGAGTGCAGAATGGAATTCAGAATGATAGACGGCGTCTTCCAGTAAATCCACCGCATCTCTCCGGCAGCAGAGGAGAGAGAGGAAACTTTGAAATAACTGGAAATGCCAAAGGGAAAGTTTACCCTGCTTCCTGGAGATGTTTCAGTGTGACGGCAAAAAAGACATATTTTAACACTCGATCAGCTGTGAGGCCTCCAGAGAATGGCAGCTTTTCAGAGTCAGTGTAAAGCTGTGTTGAAAGGAAACAAAAAGATTACTGGTGAACTTCTCTTGGCCTTCAAATGACAAAAGCTGTGGTGTCTGGTTCGATGGTAACAACTCAGGAAAGGGCAAACAGGTTGAAGTGTCCACAGGAAGGAATGAAAAGATTAGACTGTATCCCGTTTACTTTCAACCCAAGAACGTAAACCTCTGGAGATTTGTTCCACAGCAGCAGGTCTTATAGTTTGGGGAATAAACAAAGCTTGTCTTATTTAAAAATGCATTTACTTACTGTGTGTGATGCAAGAAACATCACACAGTAATCTCAAAGAAACACTTCTAAATCCATGCATTTTATGTGCACGCTAATATACAGTTGGAAAAGTGCAGTGTTAATTTAAAGGGACAGTGCACCTTTATTCTCTGTCCATAAAAACAAGCATTTAAACAAATATCAGCTGACAGCAACAGTCTGAAGCCATGGTGCTCAGTCGGAAAAGGGTGGCTTGCTCACTCCAGGTCAGAGGAGAGTCTGTACCCAAAGCGGAGGAGTTTAAGTATCTCAGGGTCTTGTTTACGAGTGAGGGGAAAGGGGAGCGGGAGATTGACAGACGGCAGTGATGTGGACGCTATACCGGTCTTTTGTGGTGTAGAGAGAGCTGAGCAAGAAGGCAAAGCTCTCAATTTACCGGTCGATCTACGTTCCAACCCTCACCTATGGTCACGAGCTGTAGGTGGTGACCGAAAGAACAAGATCGCGTTTACATGCGGCTGAAATGAGCTTTCTCCGCAGGGTGGCTGGGTTCAGTCTTAGAGATAGGGTCAGGAGCTCAGAAATCAGGGAGGCTCAAAGTAGAGCCGCTGCTCCTCCACATCGAGAGGAGCCAGATGAAGTGGTTCGGCATCTGGTCAGGAAAAATGTATATCTGATCCAGATTTAGAAATCCAATTTCGGTTAGGTAATCCATGTTACTTCACAGGATTAACCTGTGTCTTGCATATAGAATAATACATGGTCAGGCTCCTGCATACATTATACCAGAGACCCGCTGAAGCTGTAGCTGTAACTCCAGCAGGACTCTGAGGTCCTCCTGTCAGGGTTTGCTCGCTGTCCCTCTCACCAGACTGGTTTCATGTTGTTGCTTCTAAACTTTGGGACAGTGTTCCTTTGGAACTGAAAGCTGTGCATACTGTGGACATTTTGAAGAAGTGGGTAAAAACACATTTGTTTAGACAAGCCTTTGTTTGGCCTGACTAATTGTATGTAGTTCTTGCTCCATCGTATTTTAGACAACTTGATTAATTTATTGTGAATCACTTTGTGATGCCTGTTCTAAAAGGTACTATATATGTAAAATAAAAATAACAAGAACCTGATCCAGACACTGACTTTTCAGGATCCCTAAATCTGGATTGCCAGGGCTCTATTTAGATTTTATGCTACATAGTTTGTCCACAGGAGGCGCCACATCCACAGAAACTGAGAGAGCCTGAGAGTTTGTGATAGTCTATATAAAGTTTGATGTTGAAGCTATTTAGTGAATTTGAATCATGTATCTTTTTAATCTGAGTATTTATTTTATTCTATGTATTTTTCTGTTTGTTTGTTTTGTCTTTGTGAAGCACTATGAGACTTTTGTCTATGAGAAACAGTAAATGTGATAACATTTTCATTCCTTATTTTATGAGTAAAAAATTCTGTTTTTTACAACCCTAAAATTCAGCCGTTAAAGAGCACAAGTGTAAACATGTCATGTCTTTTGTAATATACGATAAAGAACTGTTACCACAAAAATAAATAAATAAAAATACTGCTGTTTGAATTTTATGTCATCTCATTAACCCCTCGTGCCTGACCCTATGCAGACTCGCTCCTGCAGCTGATCTCCAGAGTCTTTCTAACACAGACCTCATGATCATCTGCATGGACTCCCCTCAGCATTAAATATAAATCCATGGTGTGGTTATCTGTATGAACTGAGAGCAGCGTCTCCTGATTCCTTATCAGACTTCCCTCCTGTATCCATAAAGCACACTGTGAATTTGGAGTCCTGCCTCTGCACTTGGCTCCACTTTTCCAAAGTGGCGTTCTGCAGAGGCCGAGGGCTCGGAGGCACCGTGGTGTGTAATTTAACCAAGAGGACTTTAGAAACGTGGCGCTCTGTTGTCCTGTACGGTAAAGAGTGGGAGTCGACACCTGTAGATGTGATCACAGCTGACAGACGCTGTGCTGCAGACGCTGCTTCTGTATGATGAGAGGAAATTAGCTCATTTGCATAACAATCACAATACCTGGCAGCAGAGGGTAGGAAGAAGAAGTGGGCTCCAGTTCTGTTCAGCTTAGTCACCGATGCCTTCACAGCAATTGGCAAATTGCATCTGGAAGTGGCTCGTAGAGCGGCGGCTGTCTGAGCGTGTGGGCAGATAGCCAGGACTCAGTGATTCATGCGGGTAAGGGCTCTCCACAGCGACGGGTAACCTCTTCAAGTGCACAGAACCACTGGAGCACATTCATCAGGAGCAGAGAGCAGCTGAGACACTGCTTATGGAAGTCCCTGACGGCTCATTCCACATCTCTGCTTTTGGAGAATGTTATGTAACATCAGACAATTGTGATACCACAGACATAAAGAAGAGTCCAGGTATTGAGAATATATCTGAGAGGTCAGCCTCACACTGAGGGACCTGTTTCACTGACGCTGAGTCACTGGCTCCTCCGTCACCTTTGATAACGACCTGTTTGGATCCTTTTGACAGAGCCGCTGAATGAAAGAGGTATGGAGGTTAACACGGCCTCTAGGTCAGCCTCTCTCTGCTCTCCGGTGCCCTCAGTTCAGTCTCATAAATCTCATCTCAGACAGACTTGTATCTCAATGCTGAAGCTTCGGTGCTGCAGATCAGTGTCTGTAAATATAGGTTGCATGTGTTATAGTTTGCATCCTGCATGCATAATCACTGAGTGCGTCTGGATCCATAAAAGGAAAACTGTGTATATATTTAAAACCATGTATCACCAGGAGGAAAAACAAACTCCCAGGATCCCGTCAGCAGAACTTTGTCTCTCCCGCTGAGCATAATTAGCAGAAAAATCTAAATGAAATCATCACAGACGAAGTGTTTGAAGAGTTCTACTGCGTAAAAATGTAGAATAAGACAAATTCAGACATCATCTCTGTGTCCGTCTAACTGTACTTCTGTTAAAGTTATTCTTCCCTTATCATGCAAACCAGCTGCAGAACTCCTGCTGTGTAATATCTCTGCATACACTCACAAACACAAAGATCCTTCAGAGAGCAGACTGTGACCACAGAGTGGCTTCATGGAGCTGATGATCACGACTATCAGAGTCTGGAGAGCTCTTCACCCTAAAGTCAGAGTCGCTGACGCTCATCGCTCCTCTTCAGTAAGAATTCATTCGAGCTCTTCAAGTTGTGTTTATTTTCTAAGTTGTTTTTAAACCAAGGCTAAACTTTCCACATGCTTTCTGAAACAGAAGTTTTTAATCTGCTTTAAATGCAAAACAGGCTGAATAGCTGCAGAACGCCGCCCCGAGGAAACGCTCTGAGTTTCATCCACTGAAGAGCTCAGATTGTAACTCTACGTTCTGATACTTCAGAGATGATTCCTGCAGAGATAGAGCTTTTTATTTCTTAAGGTTAGACCTGTTAACCTTTCATCTCTGGATCTGTTCAATATATTCCTTTTAAAAACTTTTACCAAATCCTGCAGCTCAGCAAACACATCATCTTACTGTGAACGCTGTGAGAGCAGATGTTTGATCTTGTTTTCATGGAAATGCATTGTCAGAATTGTCAGAAAATCCAACAGACCTCTGAACAAAAGGCTGAAGCAGCTCGCCTGTGTGGTCATCTTATAGAACCCGCCCAGTTTCTAAATAAAGGACTCTGATTGGTCGGTTATATGAGATCCTTTAGAATGACAGCAGCTCCAGAACCAGCACCCAGCTAACATGAATAGTGAGACAGTCAACTAACAGTCTGAAAGGCAAAACCAAGCTTAAAGGATTAAGGGCTGGGCAATAATTTGATAACAATAATTATCGTGCCTAGAATTACACCCCACAACCACTGGAAAGGGAGAGGGTGCTTATGTGCCTTAAACACTAGTTGCCACCCAACATTAACAGAAGAAGAAGAAGACGACATTGAACAGCCAATCATGTTGCGGGGTGAGAGGTAGGCAAGGCTTGAAGATGTTTGGAGCGGAACGTAAACACAGTTGAAACGAGCGACAGTGACAATGAAGAAAGCTCAAAACCTACCAGCTCAAACAGAGTCATTAGTCTGACACTGTGCTGACTAGGTGTTAACGATTAACAGTACACAGTACACCTGAACACTGAATAACTGTGATGCATTCACTGCACTTCAAAGTTAAACTTAAAAAAATCTCATCTTTCCTAAAAGACTTGCTTCCTGTGAACACCGTCAGAAATGATGGATTCAAGAAGCTATCAGAGAACTAAATCCAGATAAAAGCTTACAAGCTGTCCAGTGTCTTCAATTTTCCCTCAGGAGCAAAAATCTTCCTTTAAATTTAAATGAAATAATGATTTGATATTTATCTTTATAATTATCGATATTGACTGATATGAAACATTTTATCGTGCCAACATCTTTTTCAATATTGCCCAGCTCTAGGTGTATTTGCCATGAGAATAATGTTGCTGTGAAACCTCTGGAGAAATGTCATCACCTTTCTAACTATTAATCATTAAGACTCAGAAACAAAAGGGTATAAATGAGTGGAATTATCCTTTAAAGTCACCTGAGATGAAACATTATCTCTGGCTCACTCCTCTCTCTCTCTGGCTGATTTTGTTGCAGCAGAAGAATCATCTAAGAGCCTCAGTCTCTACCTTCCATCTCCTCTCTCTGAAACACTTGCTGCACCGTCCGTGCACCCTGTCCCAGCTGAACGAGAGGAGGAAGGGTTGCAAAGTGGGGACATTTATCTCTATGACATCCCCTTAGCACCCTGAGGGACATCCACCCTGCACAGCACACATCTCAGACTCACATGAACTCTCATGTATTCGTGTGCAGCTTGAGTTTGACTCAGATCTATTGTTTAACGTGTGAAGAAGAGAAGAGCGACTGCATCCTCTCTTCTGTGTTTCAATCATCTAAATTGTACAAATGATCCTTTTCACCCTCTCCACATTCTGTTTTGTTTCCCCGTCACCACGCAGAGGTGCAGAAGCTCAGAGGAAGAAGAAGCACATAGACAAAGGAAACTCTCCAGCTTAATTGCTTTTGCTGAAAAACTCAAAAGCTTCTTTTTCGTCTTGGTTTCTTGCCTCAGGCTTTGGGAAAATACTCATCACCCTCGCCCAAAAAGCCAATTACTGATCTCATTTACTGATCTCATTAAAGAGAAACAAATGCTCACTCACTGAGGTATTTCTCTGAACTTCAGCACTGTGAGTATACGGCAGGAGAAGACAAGATTTCAACTGCGTGATCCGTACAGATGAAATGAAAGCTGAGGGCTAAATGTTAACTCAGGGCTGTAAGTTTATGACCCATCTGCAGCTTTAAACACATTTTAAAGTGTCTGAAAACATTAAAACCATGATCCTTCCATGACAACTCTCCTCCATCTCTCCTTCTTAAACCAGAAACAAGCTTTGCTCCAATTCCTTGAAACCTTCAGACTCTGCAGTTTGCTCTCCTGACGCCTGGTTGTATTTTTTTACATCCCAGAGAAAAGTCAGTCCGCGTTTGGATCTTCTTTGTAATATTTTAAAGGTATTTAAGTAACAAACTCAGTGTGTAAGAGGTATGATGCACTTTTAGTGGACATGCAGTCATCGGACATATCTGCTCCAAGCGGCAACCTCCTACCGCGAGAATTGAAGCCAGTGTGGAAGTGTTAAAAACCGCAGTTCATCGAGTGTCCACTTGAGGCTGGCTCCGGAAGTACCAGAAATCAAATACACACCAATTCAATAAAGCAGATCTTTACAGCAAAAATAAACATGTTTAAAGCCTGGTACAAGAGACGAGTGTAGTCTGGATAGCTCACTTCCCGATCAGCACACATTGCACGGGGGGTGAATTTTTCCATAACGCAACAGTTTTGAAGATATCAAGATTACGATTTTTTCATTATGAGAGGCACAGCTGACTTGATTGACAGGCAGGAACACTGTAGCTGAAAGCCTGCCTCTTTACCTCTCACTAGCTCGACAGTAGTTTGGTTAAGTTAAGCATTTCAATATGGCTCCCGCCAATAATCGGCTTCAAAACAGTACTTCAGAACAGATGGGTTCAGTATCACGGATACTATGTCCATTATTTATACAGTCTATGTTTTAATCCCAAGCATGAAATGCATCATCTCCATTCTGTTTCATGTCTGCTGGTGAAAGCAGTGAAGACATTCAATAACACGATGTTCCTATAAAAAACTTTAAAAAGAAAAGTTAAAGTCAAGGTTCAAAACACTAAAATGACTCTTTCTGCAAATCAAAACAGAGATGCTGATAAAAAAATCAAAGCTGCAGAAGCCGACGGACCAGGATTTTAATATCTAATTTTTGTAAAGCTTTAAAAAAGGCGTCCTGCCACATTTCCCAAAAAGCAATGTGCCTCTCTAACCCAGAGCTCTGTAATGCTCTCTATAAACACATTGATTAATTGTGTAATAATAAAGTTTTTATAAATAAGGAACACTAGGTTATTTCATTCTGTGATTTTATTTGATTTATAACCATGATTTTATGGGTCAATTTTATAAGTTTGTGTGTTTCATTTTACTTTGCTTTTATTGCCCATTGTGGAGCACTTTGTGAAAAATGCTATATAAAAATAGTTTCATTATTATTTAGTAACAATCTGCTATTATTAATGTATATCTGGATAATAGACAAATGTCAAACTCTTAACCCTCATGTAAATATAATGAAACTGATTCTGTAAATGTAACACTTTTTTTAACATAATTTCTACAGTAACCTACTATAAAAGATCTTTAAAGTATATTGCTAACGGGTCAATAAACAGCCAAACACAGCTCAACAGCCAAAGAGTTATACATTTAAAAGTAATTTAAGAAAGCTTGGAGGCAGAATAAAGTTATCTTCATGTTAAGTCCCAGTTGATTTACAGTGTTCAATAAGCACATGCGCAGGTGATGTCTGTGCTGATGATTTGCATACTGACTTTAAGCTTAACATACTAAATGTAGTTGGTTTGCAAAATGCTTCTTTGAGCATGTGTATCTGTGTTTCCCGTGCTGCTGTGAGCTGCTGCTGTGGTCCATCTGTTATAATCACATCTTGGTTCAAATGAGAACAAAGAAAAGCAGAAAACTGATGATACGTCTTCCTGCATGGCTTTATTTACTATTAACCTCCATATTTTAACAATAACAGAAAAATCTGCAGCTTAGAATAACTTTAAATGTCATTTGTTTTTGGAAGTCATCTCGTGACCCTCCAGGGGGTCCCCAGCTCCAACTTTGGTAACCACTGCTTTAATGAGACTGATCTGTGACCATGTGTGTCCATATCCTGTCATTATTTTGCAAAGAAACAAACAAAGTGAGACGCGGAGGGAATGGTTGGATTAGTTTTCAGATGAGATGATGCAGAAATCAAACATACCTCCAGCTCCTTCATTAACACGGCCGAGCGTCTGCACACAGGAGACCCACAAAGCCTTCAGAGCTGATTGTTTGACTGGGAGATGGATCGATAGCTCCCGTACAGAACAACAGCTTAATTAAAGTGAGCTGGTCTGAGTCTCTTTTCATCACCTGGGATCCCTCTGGGGGTCCTGACTTCAAAGACCAGCAGGCCGCCCCCCTTCACTAACCGTGGCTTAGCGCTGGGAACACGCTCTCCCTCCGCCCAGGGGCATCTCCAAATAAAGGCCAGCACGCTGCCTCGCTGCTGATGATCAGACAGTAAAGACAAAGAGAAGTCTTTGATGTGCAGAGGGCTGTGCTGTATGCAGGCCTGATATGCATTCATGCAGCAGCTCCGTCACACCTTTATTTATTCATCACCTCTTCAGACTAAGAGAGGAAAGCATGTGCATGTTTGGAACCTACACACTCTGTGTCTCAGACATTTCCCTCTCTTTGTCCCCATATGCTACTCCCCTCTTTTTCAATCTCAGCACCTTGACCTGTAACCTTAAGGGTAAAAGCCTGACAGGATCTAACAGTGACAGGTGCCTGCATGTCAGAGGTGGAGTCTCGTGGGAGGGGCCACCAGCAGACGCACCAATTTATCAAAGTAACCAACTCTGACAAGACCCTGAGCCTCATCAGACGCTGCTGATCGCTGTTAGTTTGACCGTTGATACGTTTGACGTTAGGAACATGTCTCAGGCTCAGCATCAGGAGAACAATAAAATCATTAAATGGCTTTTCATGCATTTTAAACCTTGTTCCTGTAGCTGCATAGTGTTTGTTAACAAGAGTGGAGACAACCTGCAGCTGCATGACGGCTGAAATGTTTGCAATGTAATCCAAATGTCCCTCATCTAAAAAGATAAATTTAATTTGATCAGTGAAAGTTTTAAAAATGGAGACACACAATGACGACGATTCCATCAAGGTAAGATCTTTTTATCTGGTCCAGTAATTACTCCGCTCTCCTCACAGACACCTGACTCCTCTGCAGAAAGAACATTTGTACCTTTCAGAACCGCAGAGCTGCAGGTACACGCTGCCTTCTCTTGGATCTGTTGTCTTTTTCATGTATCAGTGTGCCCAGAATGTGAAAGTGTTCTTTAAAAGCTGATTTCTCACAAACACACACCGAAGCATCAACATCAGACATCACAGGTCATCACAATCTGCAGAGGTGGCAGCTAACATAAGCAGAATTATCATAATAATACAAACAGGCCAATTTCTCCTCATATCGAATTCATTTAAGTTTGCATCATGCAAAAAGAGGACACACACACACACACACACACACACACACACACACACACACACACACACACACACACACACACACACACACACACACACACACACACACACAGACATACACACACAGATTGTATACAGTACATTTGCTCTGCTGGGATCAGTGATCAGGCTCTTACATGCAGTCTGCAGGAAACAACCTGAGACAGATTAAAGGTATTCATTGGTTTTAAAGTCTTCACTTTCTGGTCTCTCTCTGTGTCTGTGTTTTGGGGACAGTAGCTTCGATGCCCACACAAGAGAGGGTACAGGTGGAGAGAAGCAAGTGGCAGTCAGCTAACACCAGAGCTAGCATTTTAGCAAGGTTAAAACATAACTCAGAGTAAGTATGATAAAAGTTGTGATTGTAATTTTGAGAGGCTAATATATTGTTTTCTTTGGTACAAAAAAAATGATGAAAAAACATTTTTTACACTTTGAAAACATGAGATGCCTCTGTGACGTCGCTCGCTGGTTTCTTGGGAGGCATTTTGAAGCACGTAGATGGCGGCTGCAAAATTGGAAAGTAGAAATAACTTTCAGCTAATCTGGACGTCTGCAAACAGGTGAAGCTGCTGCCTTGCTGCCTGATATGACTTGCGCACCTTGCAGTCAACTCAGCCACAACCCTAATTATGCAAAATCCTTCATAACTGTTAGCCTCAATAAAATTAAAATAAATATGTTGTTAAAAATAAATCCCCCTCGTACAGTCGTCTCAAACAGAGAGATGAGATAACAAAACTGTTCCATGTGCCCAGCTGTAAACATGATTGAGCCTGCCGTCCAAATGGAAATTTTAAATGAGCTCTCTACCTGAAGTCTGCCTCAAGTGGACACTCAAGGAATTGCAGTTTTATGCACTTACATATGAGATTGTTTTTCAGTGACAAAGGTTGATGCTTGGATGCCAAATTACAAAGGATACCAACTTTGTGGTCTCTCCTGCCTCAGTGTAACTATATTTGTTAAATAGAAACTTTAAACCACTAAATCTGACCTTACAGGAGGTAGTAACTACCCTCTTAAAAACACATTCACTGAGGTAATAAATCAAATCAGACGTGAGCTCAGTTTCCATCAGAAGCCTCCTGCTTGCCACTTTCATATTAGGAGGCTTATTCTACTTCTACAATACACAGCACTGTCCATAGATTCATCCATCTATCATCTATGACATTTATCCAGTTTGGGGTCATGTTGGGGCCTGGAGCCCATCCCAGCTGCCGTTAGGTGAAAGGCGGGGTAAACCCCCGACAGCTCCTTGCAGAGATCTTTAACTTGAGTTTGAAAAGTTCAACATCTGATGTCATCAGCGCTAAAAAGCATCAGCGTGAAGGACGTCCGCCTCCTAATAAATAAAATGCAGCTGAGATGGCTCTTAAACGTCTAAATGCCGCTCTGCAGTGAATGTGTTTACGGGCTCATAAAGCAATCCTACCTCATGGGGTAATCTTTACTGCACCTGTTTCCCTCCAGCGAGAGCAGACTGTGAGCCATCCACTAACCTCTGCTGTTCAAACCTTCACCGAGCATGAAGGAGGGGACACATCATTAAAACCAGTGTGGGGAAGAGTTGACCCAAAGCTAGCAGAGGTGGAGCTGCTGACAGACGCCACACAGCTGAGGGGAAAATGGCATTTTATACATGTGTGCAGAGGAGAGACGCCGCAGAACGGTGAGTGGAGAGGCCGGGCTGCTCCAAATGTCAATGCACTCCTGTGTGGGAAGCAGGAGGAAGCGTTTTATCATGACTTTATTCTGATGCAACACTTTCCTCATCCTCCTCCTGCAACGATGGTAGTTTTATTTTTATTTCAAAGACACGTGGGCCAATCTTTGGCTGCTAAGTAACTGTCATAAATCTCTTTCATATGTTTATATTTACATATAGAGACAGCTGCTGTAATCTCCTTACACCTGGGCCTCACTGCTTCTGGAAAACAATAACATGAAATGAGTTGGACCACGTTTAATGATCTGCAATCTGTTTAGGTTGAGAGGAAAAGAGTCTACTACTGAAAAACAAAAGGACAGGGATGAGCAGAAAAACAGGAAATGCCCAAATAAAACCTCCTTAAAATGTCTTTGAGAGACCAGATTTTGCTTCCTGGAGAAAGAAAAGGACACTGTGGCATGTTTACGCCTCATATTGGTTTGTGACAGGTGTGACTACCTGCACAGGCACAGCATCAGCCGAGTGACGTATCAGCAAGACAAACATAGCGGTGGCAATGATGTCTGCAGTCACTCTCTTCTCCTGTTGCTGGAAATGAAGAAAAGAACAACAGCGCCAGTGCAAAGATCCAATAATCAGACACATGCATATCCATATTGACCATGCATACAAGGATATGCATAACCAGGTTTCACTGTGTGCATGTAAACACCATTTTACCAATATAAACAGATCTGGGATATGGCTAATAACTGGGATACTAAAGCACACAGTTTTGGCCAAATTCCACTCAGATTGGGTCCGTTTCAGCACCGGATCTGAAAGGTATCTATTCTAGTCAATGTGTTAACTTCTACTGGATCTGCTTTGTTGCCTTTCAGCTGCATCGGACGAGAGAGCACGGAGACAGACCGCGGTGGATCGGAGGCAGACCTGGTGGAAGTCCGATGTTAGTCCTATCCTTTTGCAACCTTGGTAGTTTAAAATGGTCTGTTTGTTTAGTCATCATAAGCTACCAAACTCAGATGTCTGAGACATAAAGATTCTTTCTTCTGTCGTCATATGAAGTTTCATTTCATCATGCCATCGTGTGAAAACTTTAAGTTTTGACTTTGTCAGGTCTTAAAAACATCCTTCATATCGATCCGTCTGAGAAAGGACAATAATTCTTCAGTTAATTAGCTCATGTCCACAAACAGACAAAAAGTGATCTGCTGAAACTAATGTGATCAATTAGTCTATAGATTAATGAGCCTGCAGACTTTATTTACAGCCCTCCAGCTGCTGTTGTTGCTCTGATCGTCTGTTGTCTCTCAGCGTTGGACGTGTTTGTTTTCTGAGCGTCTCTGTGTCATCTGTATTCAGTTTCTGCGCTGGAATCAATCAGTGTCAGACAGAAGCAGCTGTGACACGGGCTGGGCTGGAAATTATTTTCACTAATCATGAGAAATTCTCCTCAGCATCTGGATTAAATAATGAACCTCCAAGACAGAAATACAGACTGAATGACTTAATGATGAGGCACACTGAGAGTGAGCACTGATGCTCACATCGTGTAGCCAAAAACTGAGGCTCTGCTTTAATGACATAAAGCCTGTTACATTCATCCAACAATAAATACATCACTGCTAACAACAGCTAGTTAACAGCAGCACAGACGGCAGAGAGAGATCCAAGTATTCTGAATCTCAGGGCTCTTAAATCAAAGCTGAGGCAGTCTGCTTTACCTGAGGAGAAAGAGCTACTCGACAACAGCTAACAGGGACTTCCACCAGATCTGTGTGCGGTCCAACTCTGATCCGCTGCGGTGCGGAGCAGGACCGCCGGACAGCTGGAGTCATGTGACCGATGTTTTCACGCTGTAATTACTGAATAAACTATTCTCCTCCTCCTCTCCTCATCCATGTTGTCTTTATCGCATTCTGAAAACCTCTGACCTGTTGACTCCAGGCCTGGCTCCCCTCATCATGATGGTTTGTTGTTGTTGTTAAGTGAAATATGATCTGGTGATAACACAGAGTTTTAAATCAACCAGATGTTTTCATTTTGTTTTGGTGCCTGACTTCCTGTCCCACTCAATCTGCTCTGTTGAGATTTATGCATCGTGCTTCGGGATCCGGCAAAAATAGAAGTCTTGTATCTGATCCGGAGGACTCCGACCTGCTGGATCCGAGCCGCAGCCGGAACATAATGGAGTGGATCCAGTGGAAGTTAACACATTGACTAGGATAGAAACCTATCAGATCCTGTGCCGTGACGGATCAAAGACGGACCAGACATGGATCTGGTAGAATTTGGCCATAAGAAATACACTTCCAACACAACGGCTAAACCTACCTCATGTTTCCACTGGCTAACGTAACTTTAACGCAACTAAAAGCATGAACCCATACCTCAATAGCATTTGGATTAAGTTCCCAAATTTCAGCCCTCACATTACAAACATAAACCTATCTAGCTCACTGCTCTCCTCTAACACATTTACATCACAAACACATGTAATCAAAGATCATCTCTTCCTACAAGCTAATGATAAAGCCAGTTTTAAAAAAGGAAGTTACGTTAGCCCAGCAAAGTTGTTAGCCTTTTGAGGGCTGCAAATGAAGTGTTATCTTTTCTAATGTTTACTCTTTGCAACTTTTGAACAACCTGCGTCCATCTCTCTATCAGCAAACATGACAATATGTGAAAATGTCACCACATGTTGTATAGTGGTTTAAACTGTGCGTGTGTGAGGGGTTCACTAAACAAAGAAAACAGTTATTTGTTCTCGAAAGTTGAGCCTGAACTGATCCAGTAGAATTATAATTACAACGCACATCAAACAACTTAAACTGATCCAGCATTTTAACATTAATGTCAGATCTTATTGCAAAGATGTAATCGCTATGTAGACCATTTAATGGCCAACGTTTAGATCACATCAGTGTTAGCTGGAGGGAAAACGAAGCCAAACTGGGGCAACACACGAGTCACCACTACAGCTTTCTAGGTGTCATAAGAGTTTGTTTAAAATGTAATCTTGTTGTGTTTTTGGGAGCCAGAATAGAAATAGTTAAAGTCATGTTTAAAATTTAAACTCTTACATATATTAGCCGCCACTTCCCATCAACAAAAATGAAGGCAACAGTGACAAAACAAAGAGACTAGACACAGGCGATCATCAAAAATGCTAACTTGTTCAGTGCAGACCTCATAGATCATGTATTTACTGATGTTTAGATGGATGGTATCATGCATATTAAGGGTTATAATCAATATAAAATACAGAAATATTTTATGTGTTGTCTTCTTTGTATGCTAGCCATAGTAATCAACCAAAAATATATCAGCATAAGGATTTAAATGCCCTTGGTTTGTCTTGACCATACACCCTTTGTTCTTCCATCAGGTTAGGGTTAAATGTCCACCTTTAATGGTCCGGTCAAATCATCTGTCCACTGAATATACAGGTCGACCAGTCCGCCCCTGTTTGTCAACTTATTCTAGTAACTCTGTGTGAGCTCATATATCAGAGAGATCTGTGTTATCATCCACTATTGTCGAAAACAAGCCAGAAATAACTTGCTAGCTGGTGCTGGTTGACACGTCTGTGTAGCCTTGCCCACCCAAAACAGGTGATGCATGTTGGAGCAAAGGTATCTGACTGATGGACTGACGTCACACACCTCTGCAACCCAAACACACATCGAACGTACCAATAAAACAACAAAGATCCCTCAGGTCCCAATAGGTTCTTGTGTTTATGTGGAGCAGACACTGCAGGTCAGAGAGAGTTCAGTGAGTCTGATGAGACATGATGTAGAAACACTGTAAAGGGTGGAGTCCCAGGTGAACTTATACACCGGTTATTACACTCTATGTTATTCTGCATGATGAGCTGCACATGTAAAAGCATATAAAGGCTATGCATTAACTATGTAGATATTCTTCTTCAGAGAGGCTCAGCTGTGTTAGCGCTCGCTGCTTTGATCTGGAGATTGAAGAAGAATGAGCAGATGATGAAGACAAATTGGAAAAACATCTTCTTTGAGGTTACACAGGGTGAGCTGGTTTCTGATTTAACATTCATTTGTTTTGTAATTTATCTCCTCAGTGAGAGTTTCTCTTCCTCCACCCTGACACAGTGAAGTCTGAGGAGCTGTCCGTGGTGCTGAGGTTTCCACCTCTGCCTCCATCCAGACTCGACAACCTGCCGACACCATCTTGTCTCCAATTACACAGAAAGCATTCAGAGGTGGGCGAGCCAGCGCTCCTTCATCACCGCCCGCTCATTGTTGTCTGGAAGCGCTCACATGAAACTCACTGGGAGTCAGAAAAAGCCCACGTCTGCTTGTCCTTGGCTGGATGAGCTGCCGTGTTCAGCGGCCGCAGATGTATGCAGTCATCTCATTTGTTTAATGCCTTTAAAAGCACACTTGCCTCCTCTTTGCAGGAGCAGAAATATAATGCCTGAATGTGCCGACAGCAAGCTCTTTAGCAGTGTGGAGTAATAAGATAAGAGAGTTGTTGGCGTGAAATCAAAAGTGACATCACCTGATCGGAGAAGATGCTTCCCTCCTGGGAGCTGTAAACTCAGACAGCAGCATGCAGAGGATAAATAACCCTGACGCTCGTCAAACTATAACCGTAAGCAGAGATGGGATCAGAAAGTTTAAGATGCAGGATAAAAGCACAGCAGAGGGGAGAGGATTATCAACGAGCAGCGGGAGGAAGTGAGAGAGAAACACCCAGAGCCAGGAGGGAGGAGGGTTATTACAGGTCCAGAGGAGGACACTACACAAACACACACACACACACACACAGCTACAGGAGAATAAGTCAGTCACTTCTTCAGGTAAAAAGCAGAGGTGAGTTTTCATTGGACGATTTCAAACATTGTTTTCCCTGAAGTGAATATTTGACAGTTTATGGTGACAGTGTGTCTGAAATGACAAGAGGTGAGAGCAGCAGACAGAGGAACACGGTGTAAAACCTCAAACCAGCAGAAACACAACCTGAGCCATCCACAGAATGAGGGTAGGTCTTAAAAGTTACATGGCCGAATCTTTAAGGTTATTAAAGTAATGACTCTGAGTCTGCTCCGTCAGGCTCTCTGACTCTCATCGCTCACCTTGATGAGCAGTTACAATACGGTTTAAATAACATCAAGATTCTTAAGGAGGGACCTTCAAAGCATCCACACAAAGAGGATCACAGCATCTGGATCAAGTGAGGCATGGGCTTTTGTTTCAGGTGAGTGAATTTGCTTTTAGCAGAGAGCCGGTGTAGATACCATGTATGAGAGTATTTCATAATCATCTAAATATGTTTGTGAGGGTTTTGGTCGTGTTGAAACAGCTTTCTGTCTCGCGCTCGTCTCCTTCAAAGTGTTGATTCAGTGAATCCATCTGCA